>NC_069502.1:79893215-80214048 GCF_027579735.1 Bombina bombina
AGTGCAGCATTCTCTGGTGCATCATCTGCCCTTCTACCACTCTGTTGGTTTACCACAAGACTCTGTCCTTGACCCCTTTTATTTTCAAGTTATATGTCAACTTTAGGTTCCTTAATAAAGTCTCATGTATTTTAATTTCATTTGTATGTTGATGACCCTAAATCTACTTAATGCACCAGAACTATCCCCTACATTGATAACTCATGTCACTGTCTTTCTGATATTTTATCTTGGATGTACCCACACTACCTTAAGCTAAATCTCTCCAAAACTGAGCTCCTTATTTTCCCAGCTTCTTCCCAAATCTCCACTCCCATCTTTATATGATAATAGAATCATTACCCCAACCCTGCCCACCTGATGTCTTGGCATCAAACTTGACTTATATCTCTCTTTCACTCCTCACATCCAGGGCCTTACATTCAAAAGCTCTTTGCTCAGTAGATTAATTCTGCAAGACTCTCCCCTAGTTTTGAAAGTTTCAAGAGCTGTCTAAATACTCTACTGTTCAGGGATGCATACAACATATGCTAAAATTTTCTAACCTCAATTCCTCTCCTCCTTTGTTGTCTCCTTATACCCCCTTAGCATGTAAGCCTATGAGCCCAGCTGTTTGTAGATGACCTTCATGAGAGCTGATTCTTGGCAGGGCCCTCTACCCACTTGTTCCCTAAATATTACCTTGCATCTCATACCTCGGATTATAGCGCTGCAAAATCTGTTGGTGCTCTTCAAATAACTAGATAATAATGGTGGTATTCTAGCGCTAAGAGTACCCTAAGCTGTGACCGAAAAATGGGGTCTAACCTCCCCCAGAAAAAAGTATTACTGAGAAACAGGGATCGGTACAGCGCCAGAGGCCAAGGGACAAATATACAAAACTGCCGATACGTTTAAAAATGTGGATTTGTTACAATCAAATAAAATAATAAATTGTACAATAAAATAAAACCAAGTGGTGTAGTGGCAAAAATTGCCAAACAAGTATTAAAACATATATAAAACCATAGGACGGTAAGTGGAGTTAAAAAACTTTAAAATCAGAAATAACTAGGCATTCATGTAATTAACGTAGAAGTCTAGGGTACATAAAAAGGTAGGTAGCGCTGTCTGAGAATTCAATGGGTGTGATGTGGTGTGTACGTGGAGTAGGTTATGGATCCATATATAGTGTACACTGTGGTGAAGTGTGGGAGGTGCGTGCAAAGTAGTGCAAAATTATGAGAATAACCCTTTTCAGAGTGGACCTGGATGTGGATGCTTGAAAGCTACCAGAGAACGAATACAATGTAGCAAAATACAACACAGTAAAAATGGTTACAGGTAGATTGTGACAAAGTGCAACACAGTGAAAATAATAAAACTGGATGTAAAATCACAAGTAAAAAATACCGAATGGGAACTAGGACTCTGACGTAAAAACAAAAGATATCCAATCAAAAATGGTGGGGGGTCCTAAAAAAACAAATAGGATGAAAATTGAAAGTCAAATAAATAGTCAATGAAAAATCCAAAAATTGATGCTCAACAAAGGGGGGATGGAGAACAAAGTCAGTGCAAAAATCGGTGAAAAAAGACGAAAAAAGCAGGCAAAAAGAAAAGTTAATCCATTTGTTATTCAAATTGTGACCAATAGGTGATCCAAATATATCGCAGTGGTGATAAAAAATTAAAGTCTAATCACAACAAAGCCAGGTGAAAAAAAGGAAATATAAAACAAAGTGTAATGGGTGAGACAAGATAAATTCCAGGGATCCCAATGAACTTTAGGCAATCAGCGGCTCAATATTGTCGTCCCTAGTAGATTCCTGCAACCCAAAATAATAACATAGCGTAATACAGTAAGAAATAGTAATAATCGAGTTGAAAAGATGCTTACCAAAGGGTCTACGCGTTTCGGTCCTCAAAAGACCTTTTTCAAGACTCAAAAAAGGTCTTTTGAGGACCGAAACGCGTAGACCCTTTGGTAAGCATCTTTTCAACTCGATTATTACTATTTCTTACTGTATTACGCTATGTTATTATTTTGGGTTGCAGGAATCTACTAGGGACGACAATATTGAGCCGCTGATTGCCTAAAGTTCATTGGGATCCCTGGAATTTATCTTGTCTCACCCATTACACTTTGTTTTATATTTCCTTTTTTTCACCTGGCTTTGTTGTGATTAGACTTTAATTTTTTATCACCACTGCGATATATTTGGATCACCTATTGGTCACAATTTGAATAACAAATGGATTAACTTTTCTTTTTGCCTGCTTTTTTCGTCTTTTTTCACCGATTTTTGCACTGACTTTGTTCTCCATCCCCCCTTTGTTGAGCATCAATTTTTGGATTTTTCATTGACTATTTATTTGACTTTCAATTTTCATCCTATTTGTTTTTTTAGGACCCCCCACCATTTTTGATTGGATATCTTTTGTTTTTACGTCAGAGTCCTAGTTCCCATTCGGTATTTTTTACTTGTGATTTTACATCCAGTTTTATTATTTTCACTGTGTTGCACTTTGTCACAATCTACCTGTAACCATTTTTACTGTGTTGTATTTTGCTACATTGTATTCGTTCTCTGGTAGCTTTCAAGCATCCACATCCAGGTCCACTCTGAAAAGGGTTATTCTCATAATTTTGCACTACTTTGCACGCACCTCCCACACTTCACCACAGTGTACACTATATATGGATCCATAACCTACTCCACGTACACACCACATCACACCCATTGAATTCTCAGACAGCGCTACCTACCTTTTTATGTACCCTAGACTTCTACGTTAATTACATGAATGCCTAGTTATTTCTGATTTTAAAGTTTTTTAACTCCACTTACCGTCCTATGGTTTTATATATGTTTTAATACTTGTTTGGCAATTTTTGCCACTACACCACTTGGTTTTATTTTATTGTACAATTTATTATTTTATTTGATTGTAACAAATCCACATTTTTAAACGTATCGGCAGTTTTGTATATTTGTCCCTTGGCCTCTGGCGCTGTACCGATCCCTGTTTCTCAGTAATGCTCTTCAAATAACTGACAATATTAATAATAATAATGACAATGATGTTGGCCCTTTGGCTTTGATTAAATATTGTTGTGTACACAAATCCTACAATCAAACTCAGTCCTGTTTGCTCTATTTTTAAAATACCAAATAGTAGTGGTTAAGAGGACCATCAAGTGGTGGGTAGCATTACTGAATGCACAACAGATGTAAAATTAAAGTGTGCAGGTATGGTAGCCCCTGTACCAATGACTGTTGCTTTGCCTGTATGCAGCATACAATATTTAATATTTGATAAAAAGAATTGGATTTGTTTTTGCACAGGATCTTCACATATAACAACAAAGTAAGTATACAAAACACCATTTTTCTAGGTGGTTACTTTGGACTCTCATTCAAAGCTGCCAGTTGCCTTAATTTACAAAGCAATATATTTTTTTTATATGCCCGCTGCTTTATGCAAAGCAAGTAGAGAGGTAAAGAAGAGAGAAGGAAGCATATCATGCACCCTTAGTATTTATCTTTATGATCACCCACAAAAGTTTTAGTTTAAACCCACAATAACAAAGTATCATTTTAATGTTTAATGTCCATTTAAAGGAACTTGAAAAATCAGAGGAGCACCTGTTTGCTTAAGATAATTGTTTGGAAAGCAAATTAGCAGGAAAAGCCAGAACGGACACTCAGTTATAGGAAGTGGTAGAATAGCAGCAGAATCAGCAAGGTGTAGATGGCATTTTATATCAGTCTTCAAATAATATTGTTTTAAAGCTTATCTGCATCATTGTATGTAAGCTATGAATGTTCATCATAAATAAGTTAGGAGTGGTCATCATCAATAAGCTAGAAATGGTCATCATAATTAAGCTAGGAATGTTCATTATAAATAAGTTAGGAGTGGTCATCAATAATAAGCTAGAAATGGTCATCATAAAAAGGATAGAAGTGGTCATCACTAATAAGCTAGGAACTGCCATCATGAATAAATTAGACGTGATCAGCATGAATAAACTAGGAATGGTCATCATAAATAAGATAGGAATGGTCAACAAAAATAAGCTAAGAGTGATAATCATAAATAAGCTAGGAGTGACCATCATAATTAAGTTAGAAACAGTCATCATAAATAAGCTAGGAACAGTCATCATAAATAAGCTAGGAATGATCATCATGAATAAGCTAGGAATGGTCATGATAAATAAACAAGGAGTCATCATCATGAATAAGCCAGGAACAGTAATCATGAATAAGCTAGAAATGGTTATCATGAATAAGCTAAGAATGTTCATTATAAATGAACTAGGAGTCGTCATCATAAATAAACTAGTACTGAACAATCTAGGTCTGGTCATCATTAATAAGCTAGGACTGGTCATCATGAATAAGCTAGTACTGGTCATCATGAATAAGCTAGTTCTGGTCATCATGAATAAGCTAGGTCTGGTCATCATAAATAAGCTAGTTTTGGTCATCATGAATAAGCTACTTCTGGCCATTATGAATAAGCTAGTACTGGTCATCATGAATAAGCTAGTTCTGGTCATCATAAATAAGCGAATACTGGTCATCATAAATAAGCTAGTACTAGTCATCAAGAATAAGCTAGTTCTGGTAATTATGAATAAGCTAGGTCTGGTCATCATGAATAAGCTAGTACTGGTCATCATTAATAAGCTAGGACTGGTCATCAGGAATAAGATAGTACTAGTCATCATAAATAATCTAGGTCTGGTCATCATGAATAAGCTAGGTCTGATCATCATGAATAAGCTAGTACTAGTCATCATAAATAATCTAGGTCTGGTCATCATGAATAATCTAGGTCTGGTCATCATGAATAATCTAGGTCTGGTCATCATGAATACGATTGGACTGGTCATCATGAATAAGCTAGTACTGGTCATCATAAATATTCTAGGTCTGGTCATCATGAATAATTTAGGTCTGGTCATCATGAATAAGATAGGTCTGGTCATTATAAATTAGATAGTACTAGGCATCATGAATTAGCTAGTTCTGGTCATCATGAATAAGCTAGGGCTGGTCATCATGAATAAGCTAGTTCTGGTCATCATGAATAAGCTAGGTCTGGTCATCATGAATAAGCTAGTACTAGTCATCATGAATAAGCTAGTTCTGGTCATCATAAATAAGATAGTTCTGTTCATCATGAATAAGCTAGGACTGGTCATCATGAATACGCTAGTACTAGTTCTGGTCATCATGAATAAACTAGTACTGGTCATCATAAATAAGCTAGTACTGGCCATCATTAATAAGCT
Source organism: Bombina bombina (assembly GCF_027579735.1). Lineage (NCBI taxonomy): Eukaryota > Metazoa > Chordata > Amphibia > Anura > Bombinatoridae > Bombina > Bombina bombina. The sequence goes on from NC_069502.1 coordinate 79,898,503, forward strand.
AGGACTGGTCATCATGAATAAGATAGTACTAGTCATCATAAATAATCTAGGTCTGTTCATCATGAATAATCTAGGTCTGGTCATCATGAATATGATTGGACTGGTCATCATGGATAAGCTAGTACTGGTCATCATACATATTCTAGGTCTGGTCATCATGAATAATCTAGGTCTGGTCATCATGAATAAGATAGGTCTGGTCAACATAAATTAGTTTGTACTAGTCATCATGAATAAGCTAGTTCTGGTCATCATGAATAAGCTAGGGCTGGTCATCATAAATAAGCTAGTTCTGGTCATCATGAATAAGCTAGGACTGGTCATCATGAATACGCTAGTACTAGTTCTGGTCATCATGAATAAACTAGTACTGGTCATCATAAATAAGCTAGTTCTGGTCATCATGAATAAGCTAGGACTGGTCATCATGAATAAGCTAGTACTAGTCATCATGAATAAGCTAGTTCTGGTCATCATGAATAAGCTAGTACTGGTCATCATGAATAAGCTAGGTCTGGTCATCATTAATAAGCTAGGTCTGGTCATCATGAATAAGCTAGTACTGGTCATCATGAATAAGCTAGTTCTGGACATCATGAATAAGCTAGGAAAATTACAAAAGGATATTCATTTCTTGAGCAAAGCAACAAAAGTAAATTTTACATTTAAATTACTTAAAACATTAAAAAAATTGGGCACTATTTAGTGCTCCCGCTCAAGCATAAACTTAGCTAGAAGGAATTTTTTGTGCACGCTGGGTTGCGCTCATCTTCCAAGTTGAAAGTAAAACGTTTGTGTGCAAGCGAAACCCATTGTGCACTAACATCAGGACTTCACAATATCGCAATCTTGTTTACATATTCTCCCCTTAGAATTCAACGAAAGAGTGTAGAAGAGAAAAAACAAACACCAATCGCTCCCTTGCTTACACAAAAGGAGTTATTCATATTTCTTGACATACTGTTGTTATTTTTATTGTATATACATATTTCTATATATACCTGTATATACCTATACCTGTATATCTATTTCTATAGATATATAGGTATAAATATCTATTCTACATTAACATAGAAATATATGGATGGTAAATTCACCTAAGTAACCTTTAATATTTTGAAAGTCCAAAACAAAATGAATCTTTTATAAAATCCCCTTTTTGTGATGCTCCGTTACCTGCTTCAATGACAGCTTCTTTCACACAATTTCATATTCTTCAATCTAACAGGCAGTTCTTTCAGCCAATAGGAGCTGCACCAAAGCGCTATGTAAGTTACTGACAGTATGCTCCCATGTTGGTAACTTGAAGCTGACTCAGCCGTGAAGTACAACTGCGCAAGCGCAGTTCGCTACACTACAGTGACACAGTGAATCTGCTTTCCGTAGTGATTAACTGTTTAAAACAGCAAGGCTAAGTCGGCTTCAAGTTACCAGCAAGGGAGTGTGCTGTCAATAACTTACATAGGGCGTATGGTTCAGCTCCTATTGGCTAAGAGAGCTGCCAGATTGAAGAATATGAAATTGTGTGACAGAGGCTGCATTGAATGAGGTAACGAAGTCTCACAAAAAGATTTTTTTATATAAAAGATTAATTTTGTTTTGGACAAAAATAGGCACACATATATGCATAAAATCATATGCATTTTCAAAATATTAAAAGTTACTTAGATGAATTTACCATCACTTTATTAATATGTAAATAGATATCTATACCTATATATTAAGTGTCATATGTGCGTTGCAACCACTCAGCAGCTAGCTCCCAGTAGCGCATTGCTGTTCCGGACCCTACCTGGCCTTACTCTTCAACTAAGGATATCAAAAGAACAATGGAAATTTGATAATAGAAGTAAATTGGTAAGTTGTTCTTAATCACAAAAGTTTAACTTGACTGTCTGTATAACGTAGCACAGTTGAACTATTTACTGCTCATTTAATAGCAGATGTAATACTGTCAGCTTGTCTCCTGTAGCACAATGCCTGATGATTACAACTGGCCGTCTCTGTATGTCATTTCATTAGAAATTATGTAGATTGCAGCTTGTTGATTATTAGCAATTACAAAACCAACGCAGAGAGCTTATTCATTTATGAGCTGTGGATGCGCATAACTATTTATTCAGCAATAAATGCACAACAGACATTAAAATACATTCTTTAGCTAATACATAATTATTGGCTGTTTGGGCATCTGAATATTGTCAAAATAATGATGCTGTCTAAGTCACTAATGTATTTTTTTTTTTTTGCAGAAAGAGCAAGACATAATAAATACAGCTTTATTATAATGTTTTGCAAATACTTTCTTTTTAATGTCTGTGGTCATTTATGTTCTATCTTTTTAGTCAGTTCAGTTAAATATGAAAATGAGCTACAACTAAACCTGCATTTAATATCTATATAAATATATATTTTATTTTTTTATTATTTATTTATTTTTTGCATTTTTTTTCCTTGCTAACTGAATGAAGTCAACTTTTCAGGGAGTGAATGAACTCTGTAACAAAATTCACAACTGTTATATTTAAAGTCTAAAGTCATTGGGCCAGATTGCAAGTGGCGTGTTAATGATAGTGCAGGACGCAATAAGCAATATCGCTAGACCGCATTAACAATAGTACGCAACTTGATAGTACAAGTCCATTGTTAATCAAATTTACCCAGAGATGGGTTAGCGCAGCCGGCATCTCTCTAGTGCAACCTGTATTTTGAATGGATTTTGCAACCGAGCTAAATAGCGCTATATGTGTGTGTGTATATAAATTTATATATATATATATATATATAAATAAATAAAAATAACATTTTATTCTATGTGAAGAACATGTGGATGTATTCCCATCTTTAGCGCAGTGTTGGGTTAGCAGGCAAGCAATAACTAATACTTGTTTTGTAGCAAGCCCCAGAAGTCTATAGGGAGACGTTAACGCTGTTGCGATATCCAAAGACCTTTCAACTTGTAATATGTGCTCAATTCCTTCTGCACTAATATTTTAACTTAAGTGCAGTTAGCACACGAGCGGAAAAACAAAATTAGCACGGCAGTTGTAATCTGGCCCTTTGTTGGAATAAAAAAATCAGACATATAAATAAACTCAAACACATCAAAAGGAAACCGGTTTCAAACACCTGGATATTTTGAACAATATATGACAGCAATATCTATCAGGCAATGTAAACTTACTGAATGATTTATTCAACTGAAATGTCTCAGATGACACAGTCAATTTGCATGGAATTATATTTAATGCTGCTCTATTCTAAACTTCTAATTACTTATTTACATACATGTACAAAATACTTATTTATGTGAGTCTGGCCTCGTTATACGTTCATATAGTATAATAATAGGATCCGTGGTCCAGTACGACACAAATGGGAAAATAACAGAAATGAAATATTTTCAAAATAAATGTTTATCTATCTATTTAAACACTAAATTGACAGTGTACTGTAAAAAAAAAATCTCTTAATATGTTATACCAGCAGTAGAGTTTTTATTACTTATCTCTCCTAACCCCCACACGGAGTGTAAGTTTTTCTGCTGGATATGTTTACACAAACATTTTTTAGCCAGCATTTAAAGGGACAGTCTACTCCAGAATTTTATTGTTTTAAAAGATAGATAATCCCTTTATCACGCAATCCCTAGTTTTGCATAATCAACACTGTTATATTAATATGTTTTTACCTTTGTGATTACCTTGCATCTAAACCTCAGTTCTTTAGACAGACTTGCATTTTAACCAACTAGTGCTGCGTCCACAGGGGTGAGCACGTCATCTATATGGCACACATGAACTAACGCTGCCTAGCTGTAAAAATCTGTCAAAATTAACTGAGATAAGAAACACCCTTTAAGGGCTTAGAAATTAGCATATGGACCTAGCTAGGTTTAGCCTTCAACAAAGAATACCAAGAGAACAAAGCAAATTTGATGATAAAAGTAAATTGGAAAGTTGTTTAAAATTGCATGCCCTATCTGAATCATAAAAGTTTAATTTTGACTAGACTCTCCCTTTAAGTATTGAAATTTTAAATTTAGGTGTGGATGCTTAAGGCAAAGTCAGCTATTTCAAATGCTGAAATAAAGATAAATTAGCTATTTGTAAGCAATTTAATACACTCCAAAAGTTAAAATGAATCATTGGGAATAAATTAAAGGGGAGAGAATACACTGCGCCTTTAATTCTTCTATATATTAGTAACTCAGACTTCATTTTTGCGCTCATATTACAAATGTAAAGTTTTTGGGGTTTTTTATTGCTCAATCACAAATTTAACAGGTAGTTCACTTGTTCGGGTGATTGCAGACCCTGCTCTTGTGTGACAAATCCCACAAGCCCCCCAAAAGCTTTTGTGTAATCTTAAATTTTGCCAAGCAGTGCTGCATCACAAGTGGCAAATAATGATGTACAGATTCTCTACTTGAGAATTTGCCTATAGCTTGATAAATGTCCCTTTATGTATGTATCCTATGTAACCATCCATCAATATGTCTAGCTATGTATCTATCTGTCTATTGTATCTATCCACTTATCTATTTATTTATCTATCTATCATCTATCTATCTATCTATCTATCTATCTATCTATCTATCTATCTATTGTATCTATCTATTGTATCTATCTAGTGTATATATCTAATATATCTATCTACTGTATATATCTATCTATTCTTTCTATATACCTTATCTATCTATCTATCTATCTATCTATCTATCTATCTATCTATCTATTGTTTCTATCTAATGTATCTATCTATCTCTGCACTGTATCTATCTATCTATCTATCTATCTATCTTTCTAGCTATTTATCTATTGTATCTATCTAATATATCTATCTATCTATCTATCTATCTATCTATCTATCTATCTATCTATCTATCTATCTTGTATGTCCCTTTAACTACTTGCAATGTTTTAGGGAATCTTACTAGTTTAACAATGAAAAATATTTTAACCTGTATCAGATATCAGTTTAAAAAATATGTTATGCATTTAATAGCTAATACGTTCACAAATTAGATATCAGGAATCAATTTGTTTATCTAGACGTGAGCATCTGTGTTTCTGTGCTGATTAGAAAGTCATTAAAGTGTTTGTGCAGCGTGCAGTTTATTGTTGCCTTTAAGGCAGAAATTCATCTAGGCACTGTGAAATTAATTCAACATAATTATTTTAATGTACAATCAAATTAATATTGTGTGTGGGTCAATTAATACATCAATTTGCTTTCTGGTGAAGAAAGATGTAACTGTCATCCTTATAAATAAACTAATCTTGCTCACAACACAAATTAATTAATTAGACCACTATACAAAATAATGAATACTCCCCAACACAAAATAAGTAAACTGACTATCATACAAAATAATCAGTTTAATACTTTTGCACCTATTCATTTTGAAGTAAATTCCATTGTTTTTTTCCCAGCAAATCATTAAAATATGTGTAGTTTACAGATATACCCAAAAAAAATTACCTAGAATAAAAAAAAAGTTATATTTTTGTCATTTTCTATCGTAATTTTAAGCACAAGCAACTATTTTAAAAGTTCTACAATCTCACACTTTATGGTGCAACTATTAGAATCAATGTACATATGTCCCGAAATTTAAACATTTAGAACTATTTAGAACCTGTTCACCCACGTTCAAATGGAGCGAGACAGCATTCGCTGCCATAAATTCATATTGCACAAGAATTTGCTTGAGCAGCCCTGACCTGTCTGCTCTTGTACAAGCAATGATGTGAGTGAAGGGCTTGTCAATCATCACTGGACAAATGAGCCCAGAATGTTTTAAGTTAGGACGTAGAAGTCAAAAGACCACTGCTTCTTAACTTGCAAGTACATGTTGACCCTCAAGGGCTTCCGAAGCTCCATTAGCAGTTTCACAAATTGAACACTATATACCTGTTTCCAATAAAAATGAGTATAAGATATTTTGAAACATTTTTGTCACTTTGCACCATCTTGTATTAGTATCCAACCACACAAACCTTTACAACAACTAGCAATTTGTACATTACCTGCACCTATTACTTATCCTATATGAATCTTTTATAACATTCCCTTACTTCTAAATTCATTCATGCCTCCATTTTATTATAATGCTCCCAATGATGATTGCATGACAGCCATTTGGAAATAAATTCCATTATTTGAATATTGTGATCCACATCTTTTATTTATAGGGCATTATGAAATACGTGTATGGTCTCGGGGGTGAGATGAAAAGAACTGCGTAAGTCAGCTGACTTGACTGAAGCACAAGGCAGTTTTTGGGTCCATATCTACAGACAAATTTGACAAGGGCACTATAAGGCACGCTCCTCTTATCTTTAAAATAACTTTGGGTATTAGTTTTACCCTGTTTGTTATGATTTTATGCTGTGAGGAGTGGTTCTAGCATTGATTCAACATACAAGAAACTATTGGAACTAAGTTCCTCAAAAAGAAATGCTATAGTAGCACTCTGTGCCCAGACTATTGTACAGGCAGGAACTATTTTTAAATAAAATATAACTTTTACTATTCCATTTAAAAGATGGGAAACACCATACAAATTAAAATCCCTATCAGAAAACCCCACTGTTATTCCAAAAGTGTCTCCTCGATTTTTCAGATACAGCCTTTTTGTTATTTGTATAGTATATCAGAGACACTATAGTTAATACATCATGTTTGCCGCTATATTGTTGCGATACTTATAAATCCAGGTTCATCAGGTTCTGGGTTTAGAACCAGATTATAGAGTTACTGTATGACTCCATCAATGATTGGCTTATATGTGTTCCCACTATCTTAATCGTAAGGTATAAGTAACATATATCTAGATTTTTCCTTACATATAAGGTGGTTATTGATGAAATATGTTACCTCTTTGTACATTTCAATCCTAATGTGGGTACGTATATTGTATATCTTGTCAACAGTGTGACTTGTTTCCTAATCTATAGGTACTTTCTTTGTTATTCACCCACCACATTTATTTCTCTATATTTGTGTGGTGGCTAGTTCAATGGCTTATATATGGATACCCTCTTGTTATTTATCCACAGCACTTATTTCTCTGAATTTATATTACCATTGAATATTTATTACCACTTTCTGCATATTTACGGTGTAAGTGAATCTATCGCCCCAGAAGGGTACACTTAAATAACTCAGTGTAAATCCACCTGTATATGTGGATACAGTTGCGTTGACAGCAACTACTATTATTTGTGACTCATGGGAATTTCTGCTATTTATATATATATATATATATATATATATATATAGATATATATACTGTATATGTAGGCAAGCATTAGTAGCCACTCTGCTAATCGTTATATGAGCATAAATATAAATAAATTAATTTTGGTTGTAGAACAGGGGGATGATGGGGTCCCTATTTTTGTAATTTTAACATATTGGAAAAAACCTAAGCTGTCCAAATTAGAATTGTCGCAATTATTCAATAGCACACGCTGTCAGTAACATGAGGTATCACTATATACACAAATATATGGGTTAGCTTGGGAGTCACTTACTTACACCTAAACAGCAACATATGTTGCAAATATACCTTAGAGTTTAATCCAAAGTAGTGATACAAACGCAAAGTGTCAGCTAGTAAGTTAGCAATCCAGGTACTGATATTTAACCAAAAATTCAATGAACCATACACCGGATAAAATGTAATGTTTATTAACCTACGGTTCACAAAAACAAACTACCGGGTGTAAATAAGAGTTATTTAGGTCGAGGTTAATTAATACACGGATAAGCAGTAGAAACTGCGATATCGAAAAATATAAACAGCACTCATAATTGCATTGCAGTTAAAGTTATATTGACCAGTTGGCTAAACACTGAGAAACAAATGACTATTCAGTAAGGATACAAGATTAAACTATACATATAACAGAGTGCATACATAAATGTAGTGATGTTGCGAACTGTTCGCCGGCGAATAGTTCCCGGCGAACATAGCTTGTTCGCATTCGAAGCGGCGGGCGAACATATGCGATGTTCGATCCGCCCCCTATTCGTCATCATTGAGTAAACTTTGACCCTGTATCTCACAGTCTGCAGACACATTACAGCCAATCAGCAGCAGACACTCCCTCCCAGACCCTCCCAGCTCCTGGGCAGCAGCCATTTTAGATTCATTCTGATCCTGCATTGTTAGTGAGAGGAGGGACAGTGTAGCTGCTGCTGATTTTTTAGGGAAATTAATAGCTAGGCTAGTGTATTCAGTGTCCACTATAGTCCTGAAGGACTCATCTGATCTCTGCAGTAGTGTAAACAGTAGTGTCAATTTAAAAAAAATAAACTTTTTTGACTGTGAAACATCAGTCTGCTAGTGTAATCTAATAGCAGTTGCCTGCCTGCCAGCGTGTGTGCCAGGCCCACTTGCCAACTAGTGCCACCACTCATATCTGTTGTAACAGTAGTGTAAATATTTTAAAAAAAAAAACTTTTTGGACTGTGAAACATCAGTCTGCTAGTGTAATCTAATTGCAGTTGCCTGCTTGCCACCGTATGTGCTAGGCCCACTTGCCAACTAGTGCCACCACTCATATCTGTTGTAACAGTAGTGTAAATATTTTTTAAAAAAACTGAAAAAGGGGCAGTTTGCGAGGCTTAGATACAAGATAATCACAGAGGTTAAAAGTATATTATTATAAATGTGTTAGTTATGCAAAACTGGGAAATGGGTAATAAAGGGATTATCTATCTTTTATAACAATAAAAATTCTGGTGTAGACTGTACCTTTAAACGGGGAGTTTGGTCTGTCACTGTGAAGCGGGCGTAACCCTTACACTACATGATCGATACAACATCATACCTGATGTTTTAAAGCACGTTATTCCAAACTATTTAGGAATGTTAGGTGATTTATGCCCTTTATGGCTTAAAACCAGACTCTGCATCAACTATGTAATTTTCCATGGGAGTTTTGCCATGGATCCCCCTCCGGCATGCCACAGTCCAGGTGTTAGTCCCCTTGAAACAACTTTTCCATCACTATTGTGGCCAGAAAGAGTCCCTGTTCGTTTTAAAGTTCGCCTGCCTATTGAAGTCAATGGCGGTTTGCCCGGTTCGACGGTTCGCAAACAGTTGCGGACGTTCGAGTACGCCATTCGCGAACCAAAATTTTTAGGTTCGCGACATCACTACATAAATGTGATTGTGTGACAACAAGTTTGAGTGCATGTACATAAAATGATAACTAAATTCTAAATAAAGTATATCTGACTATCGTCTGCATGTGACAACCAGCTTGAATGCACATACATAATATTAAATTGAGTAAAACTGGCTATCGTCTGCCTAAGGTACGGGGGCTCATACTAGAAATAAATGGAAACTGCCAGAACTGTTTAACAGTAGTATGATTGGAATCCGCTAGTAAAATCATATATAGTGTGTATACAAGACAGAAAGAACTTTGCTAATATAATTTGAAATATAACCTGGTTCTACAACCAAAATTAATTTATTTATATTTATGCTCATATAACGAGTAGCAGAGTGGCGACCAATGCTTGCCTACATATATATATAAATTGCGGAAATTCACAAATAAAAGTAGTTGCTGTCAACGCAACGGTATCCACATATACAGGTGGATTTACACTGAGTTATTTAAAGGGCCACTAAACCCAAAATCTTTCTTTCATGATTCAGATAGAGAATAGAAAATTAAACAACATTACAATTTACTTCCATTATTTATTTTGCTTCATTTTTTAAATATCCTTAGTTGAAGAAAAAGCAATGCACATGGTGAGCCAATCACATGATGCTTCTATGTGCAGCAACCAATCAGCAGCTAGTGAGCATATCTAGATATGCTTATCATCAAAGAATATCAAGAGAATAAAACTAATTAGATAATATAAGTAAATTAGAAAGATGTTTAAAATTGCATTCTCTTTCTAAATCATAAAAGAAAAAATGTGGGTGGCATGTCCCTTTAAGTATACCCTTGTGGGGCGATAGATTCACTTACACCGTAAATATGCACAAAGTGGTAATAAATATTCAATGGTAATATAAATTCAGAGAAATAAGTGCTGTGGATAAATAACAAGAGGGTATCCATATATAAGCCATTGAACTAGCCACCACACAAATATAGAGAAATAAACGTGGTGGGTGAATAACAAAGAAAGTACCTATAGATAAGGAAGCAAGTCACACTGTTGACAAGATATACAATATACGTACCCACATTAGGATTGAAATGTACAAAGAGGTAACATATTTCATCAATAACCACCTTATATGTAAGGAAAAATCTAGATATATGTTACTTATACCTTACGATTAAGATAGTGGGAACACATATAAGCCAATCATTCATCGAGTCATACAGTTACTCAATAATTATGTATCCCTGCATTTTATGAGTGCAAGTGAATATTAATAAATAGTATTGATTGCTTAACCCCAATTATAATCTGGTTCTAAACCCAGAACCTGATGAACCTGGATTTATAAGTATCGCAACAATATAGCAGCGAACATGATGTATTAACTATAGTGTCTCTGATATACTATACAAATAACAAAAAGGCTGTATCTTAATAATCGAGGAGACACTTTTGGAATAACAGTGGGGTTTTCTGATAGGGATTTTAATTTGTATGGTGTTTTCCATCTTTTAAATGGAATAATAAAAGTTATATTTTATTTAGAAATAGTTCCCGCCTGTACAATAGTCTGGGCACAGAGTGCTACTATAGCATTTCTTTCTGTGGAACTTAGTTCCAATAGTTTCTTGTAGTTTTCGGGTCCAACTCAAGTGATTCAAAGCAGGAAAAACTTGAGTTTTGGTTCGTCTTATATAGGGCCAGATTACAAGTTGTGTGCTATTTAGCGCTTCTCCGTATTACAAGTTGAACGTAAAATATTTTTGCATGAGCAAAAGCTGATGTGCGCTAACTTTTGAGACATTCAGATATCGCGACCACGCTTACCTCTTGTCCCTATAGACTTCAATGGAGAGTGCAAAATTTTAAAAAAGTAACACCTTTCTCACATGCTTTAATGTTAGTGCGCCACTTGTGATCTAGCCCATAGATGTTAACAGCCTAAAATATTTATCTTAAGGGTTCAAAAAACCTTTAAAACTGGTATTTCAAAATGTGAAACTCATTTAAAATATTTAAAACAAAATATCAATATTTAAAACAAATCATATCAATAATTAAGAATTATGTTAAATACTATATTAAATACTGCAATATTATGTTTTAAAGTTATAATTTATACATCATACTTATATAAATGTTTCATTAAAAGCCATGAAGAAAGCATATATTAAGTGACATATACAGTATGTAGGTTCATTAGTTTAGCACACATATAAATAGATATGTGTGCCTGTTATGTCGGCTGAGTCGATCACAAGTGAAGGTATAAAAAACTTTCTTTTACACCAAGAGGCCTATTTATCAAAGTGTCAACTGAAAATACGCTGGAATTCTGCATCGTAATTGTTGCGAGATTGATCCGCCATAATTATCAAAGCGTCAAGATCGTCAAATGTTGAAATTTGTGACGTAACATACGATCCCGCGATCTTAATCCGATGCAGATCGATGCAAGTTGAAGACCCATGGAATTCAAGCGGAATTGTGTTTATTCGCCTTCCTATTCAACACTATTTGAAGCTCTTACGAAGTTATCAAAAATTCAGCAATTACGCTTGCGTCTTTTCCGACACAGCGTACCTAGTTTTCAGTCCGCCACCCTTGAGGTCGCAGATGCCATAGAACTCAATGGGAGTCGGAAAACACTGAAATCTTATGTTCGATGCTGCAAGACAATGAAGCATATCACCTAATAAAAGTCAATTACAAACTATTAAATATGTATACCCTTCAAAAATCATACAATATTATTGCTCCACATTTGGAACACTAGTAGATATAGGTATAAAAATGAAAAATACATTACTACTGATGGATTATGCTACAACTTTGTCTCTCATTACAAATCAAGGGGACAATGATAGTTCTAAATATTTGGTGCAAAGTTTTGCCCCCAAATTTGTCGCACTAATAGATATAGAGATGAAAATGAAATAAATACACAACATAATATAGCTAGCTTCCTTTTTTTTTGGAAAAATCTATGTGCACCATTTTTAAGCCATGTAATACAAGTCCCACTCTCCACTTCACCCCATATTTTGATGCAACACTTTTCGTACCAATTATGACGCAAACTCCAAAATAACCCACACACTAGTTGATTTTTCCACCACTTTTGATTGGAATATGCATAATCACATGATTTATGGCATCAGCCAATCTGATTCAAATATACATTATAAACTATCACTAACGAATCAAATTGTTTGATACTTCTGTCATTGAACTTGTAAGTGCCATTTGTTACATTGTGCATTATACTTTGAAAGTATGTATATGGAAAATAAGATAAACATTGATGCTGAGATTAGGACACACACGCCTAGATTATGAGTCTTGCGTTACCCTTAAAAAGCAGCGTTGAGAGGTCCCAACGCTGCTTTTTAACACCCACTGGTATTATGAGTCTGGCAGGTACAGGTGTACCGCTCACTTTTTGTCCGCGACTTGAGCATACCGCAAATCCCCTTATGTCAATTGTGTATCCTATCTTTTCAATGGGATTTTCCTAACGCCGGTATTACGAGTCTTGGAAAAAGTGAGCGGCAGACCCTCTCCTGTCACGACTCCTACCGCATTTAAAAGTCAGTAGTTAAGAGTTTTATGGGCTAACGCCATAACATAAAACTCTTAACTAAAGTGCTAAAAAGTACACTAACACCCATAAACTACCTATTAACCCCTAAACCGAGGCCCTCCTCCACATCGCAAACACTTAAATACATTTTTTAACCCCTAATCTGCCGACCGGACATCGCCGCCACTGTAATAAATATATTAACCCCTAAACCGCCGCACTCCCGCATCGCAAACACTAGTTAAATTTTATTAACCCCTAATCTGCCGTCCCTAACATCGCCGATACTTACCTACATTTATTAACCCCTAATCTGCCGCCCCCAATGTCACCACCACTATATTAAATGTATTAACCCCTAAACCTAAATCTAACCCTAAACACCCTAACTTAAATATAATTTAAAAGAATCTAAAAAAAATTACTGTAATTAAATAAATTATTCCTATTTAAAACTAAATACTTACCTATAAAATAAAGCCTAAGCTAGCTATAATATAACTAATAATTACATTGTAGCTATCTCAGGGTTTATTTTTATTTTACAGGCAACTTTGTATTTATTTTAACTAGGTATAATAGTTATTAAATAGTTATTAACTATTTAATAACTTCCTAGTTAAAATAAGTACAAATTTACCTGTAAAATAAACCCTAACCTAACACTATAATTAAATTAATTACCTAAACTAAATACAATTAATTACAATTAAATTAAATAAACTAAAGTACGAAAAAACAAAACACTAAATTACAGAAAATATTAAAATAATTACAAGAATTTTAAACTAATTACACCTAATCTAATCCCTCTAATAGAATAAAAAAGCCCCCCAAAATAATAAAAATCCCTACCCTATACTAAATTACAAATAGCCCTTAAAGGGCCTTTTGTGGGGCATTGCCCCAAAGTAATCAGCTCTTTTACCTGTAAAAAAAAATACAATACCCCCCCAACATTAAAACCCACCACCCACACACCCAACCCTACTCTAAAACCCACCCAATCCCCCCTTAATAAAACCTAACACTACCCCCTTGAAGATCACCCTACCTTGAGAAGTCTTCACCCAACCGGGCAGAAGTGGTCCTCCAGACGGCCAGAAGTCTTCATCCGATCCGGGCAGAAGAGGACCTCCAGACGGGCAGAAGTCTTCATCCAGGCGGCATCTTCTATCTTCATCCATCCAGAGCGGAGCGGGTCCATCTTCAAGCCATCCGACGCGGAGCATCCTCTTCCATCCGACGACTAATCAGTCAATAGGATTGAGCTCGCATTCTATTGGCTGATTGGAACAGCCAATAGAATGCAAGCTCAATCCTATTGGCTGGTTAGATCAGCCAATAGGATTTTTGTCTACCTATGGGGATTCCTATGGAGAAATCGTGTACGAGCACGTTCAGCCAGCTCACCGCTACCGTAAGCTGCGCTGGTATTGAGGTAAGATGTGGCGCTAAATTCTGCTCTACGCTCACCTTTTTTGCGGCTAGCGCCGAGTTTAAAAATAAAAACGTAATGCCACCGTTACTTTAGGTGAGCGGTGAAAACTCGTAATCTAGCCGACAGTGATTTTAAAATTCGAAATGATGTTTGTTTCAATAAAATCTTAAGCTGATAGCTCAGAGGGATAGCCCACCTAACTTTAAACTGTCATGATTCAGATACAGCAGAAATTAAATTCACCTCTTTACTGTCATGATATGTTTAGTGTATTTCTTCCTTATCTTGAATTTCCTTTTCAGTAAGAAATGTTATCTTATATGCCAGGCCATTTTACAACACCTGTGAAGGGTGGTTTTTAAAAATAGATTGCAATCAGGAGGGGTTAGACAGGTGCAGAGAGAAACCCGGCCCAGCTCTAAAGGGACAGGAAACCCCAAAATATTATTTCAAGATTTTTATAGAACATACAATTTTAAACAACTTTCCAATTTACTTCTATTATCAAATTTGCTTCATTCTCTTGTTAGCCTTTGCTGAAGGAACAACATTGCACTACTGGCAGCTAGCTGAACACATCTATTAAGCCAATCACAAGAGACAAATGTGTGCAGGCACCAATTAGCAGCTATAGCTCCCACTAGTGCAACTTAAATTTTCACTTTCCTATCCCTTTAAAATAGCCATAGATTTCAAATAAATACATATGATACTCTGATTACATGTTATATTCAAAATTATTCCTGCTCAGAATAATAATAAATTTACAATATATACATATAGTGGTATAAATAAACACAGAGATATGACAGACAACATTGTTTAGAACAAAAAAAGGAACTTCGGGACATGTAAATATGTTTGCAAAAGATTTCTGACATAACACAAACACACACATATATATATATGTGTGTGTGTGTGTGTGTGTGTATATACATACTAAAATATGTATGTCCAATCTTAAAAAGAATTCTAATAATTCACTCTCCACTTTGCACCAAATATGTCGCTACTTGCTATATTCACATATTAGTCCTACTCAGAAAAAAGAATACGTTTACATTATATACAATAATGTGCTAAAGAGAAATGTGCTTGTTCGTGGACAGTATTGAAAGGGTATAAATAAAGTTGGGAAAATCCTGAATAGCTGCGACATCTATGACTGTTAGTTAACACCAGTCCGATGCTCTTCAAACCGTACTTGACGTGCGTGCTTTTGATGGCTTTTTTGATACAAAAGGAGATCGTATTCAGATCCGCGGCCGCAATGTTTGGCGATGTTTGGCGAGCATATTGATGCCCGCGAATGCAACATAGTTGACGCTTTGATAAATAGGCCTCCAAGAGTTGGTAATTTTCCTAGTTTTCCTCTAAAAGAAAATAAATGAAAATTGAGTGCTGGTTCAAGGAACCATATGTTTAACCCAGTGGTAGTATTCAGCCGGTTCTCAGCAGTTTGTAAGAACCTGTTCCTAAAATTTAGAAAGTGAATAGATCCTATATTATAGGTCCTGTATTATAGGTCCTGTATTATAGAGAAGTTAGAGAACCTGTTGCTAAAATTTTGGAATCCCACCACTGGTTTATCCCCTTTGCAGGAGTTAAGTACATAGAGTTGCAGGATGACTAGTGTTAAAATCACACACTCTAATGGGTCAGGCCAATTAAAAACAATGTTTTTGGAGAGCATACAATTTGGGTTCCTTTGTTCAAACTTATTCCCTTTCCATGAGAGCATATTGAAATAGCATTCATAGCACGCATGTGTCTTGAGCACTATTTGAAAGCCGTATTTGTAACAATGTTTGTAACAATGTTATACATAAAGGGCTAGTTTACGAGTGGCTCGCTAACTGTTTCGCACAAGTGATATCCGGTTTATCGCGGCTGTTTGCACACATCGGAAGGAGCGCTCACAGTACAAGTTGAACGTAAATGCGATCGTGTGAGCGCTATCGCAATTTATGCTAGAATGATTATCGCAAACCCAAAGCTCTGTTTAACTATTACACAATACAAAAAATTGTCACAAAACACATCACAAATGCATTTAAAAGTACAGTTACACTCATAATAACACTGTCTGATAAAAATGATTAAAATTAAATACTGTATTTCATAAAAAGTTATAAGGGCTCAAAGATATGAGATCTCAAGGCTTCAAAGTACTTTAACATAGAGATACCTACATTCAAATGTGTGTGTATATATATATTAGACATGTGCGATTCGGTTAGGTCCAAATCGAAATTCGGACAAATTTTGCCAAATTCGGGAATTCGGATCGATTCGAATTTCCAAATTGCGGCAGTGCCGAATCTACCGAAAAAATCAGAATCGATTCGAATTTATTCGGATGGATTCGGATGGATTCGGATGGCCATGCATTACACTAGTATTGTACAGTATACTAGTGTAATACACAGCACATCCCACTTAACAGTGCCAAAATTCCGAATATCCGAATCGATTCGAACCGAAACGAACCGAAACGAATTTCACACGAATCCGAAAGAATCTGAATGAATCCGAAACAAATTCATTCGATTTCTTCCGAATTCGAATCGATCCGAACCGAAATTCGAATCGGTCCGAATCGATCCGAACCGAATCGAAACAAATTTTTCGCGGCTGCACATGTCTAATATATATATATATATATATATATATATATATATATATATATATATATATATATATATATATATAAATATATATAATATTTATATATATGTGTGTGTGTATTTGTTTTTATGTATTTATATGTGTATATATGTATTTAAAGACATATACACATATAAACACATAAATACATACTGTATGTATACACATATATTTATATATATATATATATATATACATAATTTCCAAACATAGAGCGCACTCCCACCTAAGGAACAGCTACCAGGGTGCAGGCAAAAGCACAATCATAGAAAAGGAAAAGGCATGCACTCTCTGGATTTGTGCAAAAGTGTTGCTTTATTGGCACATCAAAAAGTAACATTTCAGGGATCAATCACCCCTTCATCAGACCAAGTGAAAAATTAGCAAAACACAAGTGATTATAACAGGTGTGAGTCCCACCTCCAATCAAAGAAGAACAGCCCCTGCTACAACAGGAAATGACATCACAATATACAAAACATCAAATTAAGTTCTGATAAATCCTAATACATATAATGATATCAGTGGTCAAATGATCTATGTTAATGGTATAAGTGCACAAATATACAAACACAGTGTTGACTAGATAAATAATAAGAAATATAAAGAATAGAATCCTGATATATGGATCCTATAAGTGAGTCCTCACTTTAGTGCAAGAGGGGATAACAACCTTTCAAAAGGCTAAAGCCAGATTGACACTAAAATAAACAATAAATCCTTACTTGGATAATATTGAATCGTACTCGCTGCTGCAGCATACTAGCAGGGAACGCTCAGGACACCACATGAGTGAAGCGTGGGTGTAGCTAAAAACGTAATATGTCAAAACACCCAATTGTAACAAGTAGACTACCCATCGTGTGTATGCATATTAGGAAAAGTAACTATATCACCAAATAACACCTTGTGTAAATGTAGTATCAATTATTAACTCATAACAGATTACAAAACCTGCAGATTATCAAAGTATAATACACATAGTTACCTCCTGGGCACATAGCATCACATACAAGATTGGGGCGTGGTCAGATCTACATCTTAGTATCCATATAGCCAATCCCATACACCGTGGTACTCCTGATGTGTGTGATGGGCGTAAATGTAAAAAATCTGTTAGTGCCTAATGTAGACCTATATTTATGATTGTGTTATACAAAGTCTTGAAAAACTGAAAAGGGGCCACTATGATGTTACAGCCCAATACCATAGCCACTTAATGCACTCAAGAAACTAACTCTACCACAGCTTGTAATAGATTACTGGACCTGCAGCTTGTAAAGAAATACAACATCCACTTAGTGACCTAATGGTCTCGAAATGTCACAAATGCTAATTGTGGGCGTGATCAAGACCTACATCAAAGTACCTTAATAAACAAACATGTCAGCCACTACAATGTTACAACCCAATACCATGGTGGCATATACACATCAAAGGACTCACTTATAGGATCCATATATCAGGATTCTATTCTTTATATTACTTATTATTTATCTAGTCAACACTGTGTTTGTATATTTGTGCACTTATACAGCCCCATTAACATAGATAATTTGACCACTGATATCATTATATGTATTAGGATTTAACAGAATTTAATTTGATGTTTTGCATATTGTGATGTCACTTCCTGTTGTAGCAGGAGCTGTTCTTCTTTGATTGGGGGTGGGACTCACACCTGTTATAATCACTTGTATTTTGCTAATTTTTCACTTGGTCTGATGAAGGGGTGATTGATCCTCGAAACATTACTTTTTGATGTGCCAATAAAGCACCACTTTTGCACAAATCCAGAGAGTGCATGCCTTTTCCTTTTATATATATATATGTGTGTGTGTGTGTTTCTTTTATTGGAGCCCTTTGCAGCATAGTAGATGAAAACATGTTAAAGCATATTTATGCTGTGTATTTACTACAAATATTTCAGATTCCAATGTTCTACATTCTTTTTTAATATATATTTTCCACTTTTCTATGGAAGAAGGCGTTAACACGGTCACAATATTCTAATTTTAATATTCTTACTTTTGCTTTTTGCACGCGCTACCCGACGCTCTCAAAAAGCTTACATCTAGTGCAGTTAACACGCGAGCAGGAGAGCGATAAATAGTGCTGCACTCGTAACCGAGTCCAAGGTGCTTTAGACACATGTATGTTCATGAGCCTACCTCAGTATGCTCACATGAAAAACAACTCTGTTTCAGCAAAGTATAGTAAAATAAAGAGGTAAAGTAGATAATATAAGTACATGGGTAGTTGTTGTTTTTTTATTGTAATCTCTAAAACATTAATTTGACTTCCATATCCCTTTAAGTACTCAATTTCAAAATATCTACATATAAAATCAATGTTTCAGTGGTGCTTTATTAGCAAAATGTGAATTTCTTTGGAATCCAATATTTATTTCTGGTACTACATTTTAATTTCATGATCCTTTAACATCTCATATGTAGCAAAGTCATTTATTATATTTCCTTTCACTAAAAATAAACAAAGTAAAAATATGTCCAGTGTAAAGATAATGAAATGATACTTTCCCTTGCTTTAATTCACAACAGACCAGACCTCATCAAACCAATTCTCCTGTGTTATTTATGTACAGGATAACCCTTAAAGAGAAATGACAAAGAAATCCCTATGTGATTTATAGAAACAACAGACCCCTGGTGTCATTTAGAAGGCATTATAACCTATGGTCCCTTACTGCTATACAATATATTCTGTCAGACACTATAACACATAGTGATCCGTGCAATGAGGCATAGCTTTAATGGCTAATGATTTGCGCACAGCAGATTTCCTTTACAATATGAATTAATGGTTTGCAAGAGTTGTCATGTTCCCTCAGCTTAACCTATTGTTTTTTTTCCCTTTCTCCTAAAAATCACTTTAATGTGTGATCATATTTTAAGTTATTCATGAGATAATAGATCTTTATGGTAATAGGGACACAAAGGTTAGAGATAATTATTTAGCCTTCTCCCGTGATAGGAATTTTCATAATGTGAAGGATTATGATAGGCTACAAATTCTAATTGCTTTGCCTAGAAATATTTTTCCTAGTCTTGCACTTTTTTCTTGTTTTCTTGTTGCATTCTTAAAGGGACATGACACCCAATTTGAGGTCAACAGAATACAGGTATTGGACATGGTTCTTTAAATTTACAAGGGTGTTAATATATGAAGTGCATAATATTTGTTATATTCACACAGAAAATATTTTCTAGATTTACACAGCTATTATTAAGCAAATTGAATTTCCCTTTTAGCTGTCTCATTTTAAAACATGACAAATAATTACTTTGACCTATGATATGTATTTATTCCAGTTCCCTATAATGTCAATATTACGTATAAAAAAACTCAACAAAGAAAAAACGAAAGATAACTGGTAATTCTTTATTTGTGACACTGTGAAGTAAATCAATTTACTAGTTATATGTTTCAATATACATTCATTTGTTAGCAGTTGTTTTTGGTAAACGTGCATCAAAGTCATATTAAATATGTATAGTTTGTATCAGCAATTAAAAATTACACTGTAATAGATCTGCATACAAAATAATACTGTTTAAGGCCCCATCATACTCATGCATTTGACTTCTTAGGGGCCCAATTCTATACAGCTCTCCAGGTTTGTTAGATTATATAAGAAATCTCCTCAGCACTATGAAGCCCTTGTCCCCATTCTTTAAAGGCAGCTTCTATCTTGAGATCAGTGTCTCTCACAAAGGGGTGTTCCCTGCTTTTAGGTATATGAGGGCGATACATGCATTACAATAGGAGTCATAAAAACATTGCAATTTAAAAACCATATAAAAGAAATAAACAAAATATTGAATTAAAGTTAAGCAGTCAAAAATTCTACTGTTCAATTGCATTAAAAATCATAACAAAATTGTTCTGCAAAAATTGTATTTTATGAAGAAATTAAAGTTCGTATTAAAATGCAGGAATCAAACAATTTAAAATTTACATTTACACATTAGTTTCCTTATTGAAAAATTAGTTTCACTGCTTCTCCTTGAGGCCAATACGAAAAGCTCTCTGGGCTGGTGAGATTCTATAAGAATACTCACCAATTATTCTATTTCCCTGGTGGAATTATATAAAGCCACGTTTTACCCTTAAAACAGGGTGCCTCGCTAAGGGGCAGATACTACATTGTGGTATGGGAAGGAGATGCATACATTACAAAAGTGCACAATGAAAATCGTAATTTAAAAATCATACAAAACAAATAATTGAACCATTCACACAAAAACACTTAAGAAAAAATGGTATTATAAAGGTTCATCAAAAATTGTAACAAAATTGTTCACCAACAACCATATTTTATCAAAAACGTAAGATTTGTTTATAAATTACACAGAAAGAAATTTTATTAAATATGCACAGTGTAAATTGTAATTTAAGTTCACTGGATGTGCAACAAAAAAATCCATAGAAATTTGTACTTTATAAGTAAAAAAAATACAAAGCGTAATTATTGTTTTTTTTTTTTTTAATGGGCTGAACATCGGCATTCCATGGGCGAATATAGAATTGTCTCTCAAATCCCTGCGTAATTCTGTAAACATTTCTGCCGTACAGATCTCACTGTTTTTTCTTGCATCTTAAAAGGTGGCAAACTTTTATCAAAATACTCAAAAAATTAATTACTCTAAAAGGAGAACCTATGCATACGAAAATAACCGTGGGTTTAAAGTGCACTGAAAACAGCGTAATTTGATTTGTATTAGGCAAAATATTAACATTTTAACATACGCTGGGGTCTCCCTCTGTACTTCATCCTCCATTGCAAACTTTTACGTAACAGAAAGCACTCATTACTTCTGTGGGAGACAACTCGCCACTCGCAGGAATAGACACTTTTTTATTGAATTCGACGAGGGCTGCCCCTACGAGTGTTGGAGTGGAAAAACATGTCTAGACAGGCACATTTTTTAGGATTTCATTTAGTGAAATGAACAGGGGCGTTCCATTGGTGTAGCTTAAATTTCTCCTTCAGGTCTGGCGGATTCTGTAAACATTTCACTTCTTCAGATCTCACTGTTTTTTTTTGTAAATTAAAAGATGGCGAGAGTGTGTCAAAATATGTAAAACACTTATTACCCTAATAGAAAAACACATGTATATGAAAATAGAGGTGATTGTAAGATGTTATACATTAAAAGCAGAGTAATATGATTTGCATTGTCTGCAGGATTTAATTTTTAAAGTGCGTCCCCTACTGCCTGCTAATTTTACTTTCCCCAGCATAGCTTTCCTTTTTAGCGACCTATTACTATTACTTTCTATGACAGACATCTCACAACTCGCAGGGCAACTCATGCTGAACTATTAAAGCTTAATATGAAACTCTTTCTTGTAAGGGTATTAAAAAGATATTATTATTATTGTTTTTGCATCCAAGAGAATGTTAAAATGTATCTTTTTTAAAATTATTGTTTCTATGTGGAGCATGTAACTGTCAATTAACAGAGCTGCTGGAATTGTCAGTACCAGACAGTGAGCAATTTGTCCACGGATAAACATACAGTTCCATAATCACAATAAAAAACACTTTAACTTAAAATTTGTTCAAGCAAAAAAACAATAATGTATAATAATAAACAGTGCTCTTTCATAGGCAAAATAAAAATTTGTTACAGGGGTGTAACTACAGGGGTCTAAGATAAAACGGGACCTGTGCTTCAAGCTGGTTTGCCCATCCAGCCCAAAGATTTTCCGGAATATTTGGAGGGATCTGTTATTATTCAGTTATGTTGATATGTAGTGTTTATGGTGGTGCAATAAAGCTTTGAGGCAATAGTGGTGTTTTGGAAGGGGTGCTGTTGAAATAAGGGGTGTTTGCCACAGATATTGTCCTGATGCCCAGGGGGTCTATAGATGCCCTAGCATTTAAACTAATAACATGATGCAATATGGCATACCGCTGTGACATTTATTTGTAATAGCCAACATGACAAATACATCTCATGTGCAAACTGTAGGTGACAGGGTGTTAGATTCTGTAATAGATTGACTCTCTGGGGTTGACACATAGGGGCCGATTTATCATAGTGTGAGCAGAGTTGATCCGCTGTAGCGGATCATGTCCGACGCACATTGATAAATGCTGATAGCATATGCTGTCGGCATTTATCATTGCATAAGCATTTCTAGTGAAATGCTTGTGCAATGCTGCCCCCTGCACATTCGCTGCCAATCGGCCGCTAGCAGGGGGTGTCAATCAACCAGAAGGCTTGCGTAAAAACAGGTGCATACGGGGCATGATAAATCAGCCCCATACAGTTTATCTGAAAGTTTGTTTTTTGAGATTCACATAAAGGCTGTGGTGCTCATCTGTGAAAGGCTATGTCCATCACTAAATTCCATTTTCTACCCTGTCGTTTATGAACTAAGGCAAATGTCCTGGTTCCCCTTAACTAATAATGCGTGCATTCATGCAGATAATCCAAAAGAGTATATATTGATTGATAATCACATGTATTTTCTCATCAGCTGAATAATATTGATCTTTCTTTTAGTGTTATATATCTTAGGAGCCTTAACTGGTCATCTAGGGCATGAAATGTCAAGACAATGTTTAGAGTACCAGTCTCATCAAATAATTACATTTTTAGAAATAAATCCTGCTTTGTGAAGGCTGGATTACAAGTGTTAGATGCTCAAATGCTGAAGAAATATGTGTCAGATAATTTTCTCATTACATGTTGCCATTCAATAAGTAAAAGCTTAAATTAACAATGATAATAATGTATTGGCATATAATTTTAGGTTGGATTGTAGCACAGTGGCATAAATTGATATAACAAAATATGAAAACAGTACATACCGTATTTTATTAAATTGTATTGTATTTATAGACTTGTTTTCCTCCATGGAAAACATTACGAGTTGTGCATTAGGGTAAAAAAGCAGCGTTAAGGGGTCCTAACGCTTCTTTTTTATGCCCGCTGGTATTACGAGTCTTGAAAGTTTAGGTGTACCGCACACTTCTTTGGCCTTACCGCAAAACGACTTACGTAAACTTCGTAAAGTCTTTTTTCTATGGGACTTCCATAGCGCCGGTATTACGAGTCTGTCCTGGGAGGCCAAAAAGTGAGTGGTACACCCTACCCTGTCAAGAGTCCTAACGCATTTAAAAGTCAGTAGTTAAGAGTTTTATGGTACAACGCCGTAGCATAAAACTCATAACTAAAGTGCTAAAAAGTACACTAACACCCATAAACTACCTATTAACCCCTAAACCGAGGCCCTCCCGCATCACAAATACTAAAATAAAAATTTAAACCCCTAATCTGCCGCTCCGTACACCACCGCCACCTACATAATATTTATTAACCCCTAATATGCTGCCCCCAACATCACCGACACCTACATTATATTTATTAACCCCTAATCTGCAGCTCCCAATGTTGCCGCCACCTACCTACACTTATTAACCCCTAATCTGCCGCCCAACGTCGCCGACACTATAATAAACATATTATCCCCTAAACCACCGCTTTCCCGCCTTGCAAACATTAGTTAAATAGTATTAACCCCTAATCTGCCGTCCCTAACATTTTATTTGGGGGGTTGGTTGTGTGGGTGATGGGTTTTACTGTTGGGGGGTTGTTTGTATTTTTTTTTACAGATAAAAGAGCTGATTACTTTGGGGCAATAACCAGCAAAAGGCCCTTTTAAGGGCTATTGGTAGTTTAGTTTAGACTAGGTATTTTTTTTTTAATTTTGGGGAGGCTTTTTTATTTTAATAGGGCTATTAGATTAGGTGTAATTAGTTTAAATTTCTGTAATTTGTTTATTATTTTCTGTAATTTAGTGGGGGGGGGGGGGTTCTACCTTAGCTAATTTAATTTAATTTAGGTAATTGTATTTAATTTACTTAATTTATTTAATTATAGTGTAGTGTTAGGTGTTAGTGTAACTTAGGTTAGGTTTTATTTTACAGGTAAATTTGTATTTATTTTAGCTAGGTAGTTATTAAATAGTTAATAACTATTTAATAACTATTCTACCTAGTTAAAATAAATACAAACTTGCCTGTAAAATAAAAATAAATCCTAAACTAGATACAATGTAACTATTAGTTATATTGTAGCTAGCTTAGGGTTTATTTTATAGGTAAGTATTTAGTTTTAAATTGGAATTATTTAGTTACTGATATGAATATTTATTTAGATTTATTTAAATTATATTTAAGTTAGGGTTAGACTTAGGTTTAGGGGTTAATAACTTTAATATAGTGGCGGCGACGTTGGGGATGGCAGATTAGGGGTTCATAAGTATAATGTAGGTGGCGGCGGTGTCCGGAGCGGCAGATTAGGGGTTAGTAATATAATGTAGGTGTCGGCGATGTTGGGGGTGGCAGATTGGGGTTAATAAGTGTAAGATTAGGGGTTTTTAGACTAAGGGTTCATGTTAGGGTGTTAGGTGTAGACATAAAATGTATTTCCCCATAGGAATCAATGGGGCTGGGTTAAGGAGTTTTACGCTGCTTTTTTGCAGGTGTTAGACTTTTTTTCAGCCGGCTCTTCCCATTGATTCCTATGGGGAAATCGAGCACGAGCACGTTACACCAGCTCACCGCTGACTTAAGCAGCGCTGGTATTGGAGTGCGGTAATGAGCAAAATTTTGCTCAGCGCTCACTTTTTGTCTTTTAACGACGGGTTTCTGAAAACTCGTAATACCAGCGCTGCATGAGACAAAACTGCTCGTTAGCACCGCATAGCCTCTAACGCAAAACTCGTAATCTAGCTGAAAGTTTTTAATTATACTGCCTTGGATTTAATCAGTGGTAGCTGGTAAATATTAATTATTTTTACACTGCTTAATGCTACTTATTTT
Source organism: Bombina bombina (assembly GCF_027579735.1). NCBI lineage: Eukaryota > Metazoa > Chordata > Amphibia > Anura > Bombinatoridae > Bombina > Bombina bombina. The sequence continues at coordinate 79,924,207 of NC_069502.1, forward strand.
ATCACCCTGATCAGGATGAATGGCTGAGTTGACTTTGCCAGAACTAAATCCAAAAGGGAATGTAGTTAGAAATGAACCATCTCACTAGCTTTTACATTAAAAATATAGATGTTAGACTTTTATCAAAGTTATAACAGATCTGCTTGGGAATGAATGCATATTTATAAAAGTTTGTATTCATTTTATGGCTATCTATACATCTATTATCAATACTTACTAGATTTGTTCATTTATAGCATAGTAAGTTAAACTGTTTGTAGCATATTCCTAAAAATAAGAATAATATATAATGTGATGTAATAGAATAGCCTAATAGCAATGGAATTATAAGCATAAAAATATGAGTCCAGAAACAGAGGCACATTCCCCTGTCAGCACAAAATGTGGTTCACACAGTCTCCTCACTCAAATTATTTAACCACCCAACCAACAGAAGTAATATAGAATTTGAGGGTCCTTTACCTGTGCCTCAGCAAACGTAGGGTACATCATAATGTGTATCAAATGCAGTAATTGAGGACATTATGGGCTAGAGTACAAGTGGCGTGATATTTAGCACTCCCGCTTGAGCGTAAACACCTCTAGAAGTAATCTTTTTGACCACGCAGATTATCATGCATATTACAAGTGAAAAGTAAAACTTTTGTGAGCAAGAGAAACCCAAAGCGTGCTGACTTCAGGACCTTGGATATCATGACAATGCTAACTTTTTCTGCCCATAGACTTTAATGGAGAGTGCAGGAAAAAAATCTAACATTTATCGCTCATGCTCTAACCCGACAAGAGTTAATAATATTTAATATTTCACTGGTTTTTTTTTTTGGTTTTTTTTTAAACAAATTTTTTATTGAGAAAAAAAAAGTCAACATACATAGGAATCGAGCATGTACAAATGATACCGCCAATCATGCTAAGCTGGTTACACATGAGATATAATTGACAATAGGTTTGTTAAATAAAATATAACAAAGAATAACTAAAGGCTTTTAACATCTGAAATATATGATAAGTAGGAGATAACCAAGAGACAATGATTGCAAATCCCTTGGTATCGGTATATCAAAAAATATCTTATTTCCATCTAAACTTTTCTCATTTTCTGTTTAATACCTTAAAATTCAATATCTCTTGTAGTTTATTAGATCCGAAGGGAAAGAGGGAGGAGGGGGAAGACAGAAGGGGGGGGGGGGGGGAGTAATAGTAGTGATTATCTAATAGCCTCAGGGGGGGGAATTTCTCAATCCAGGGTGTCCAAATCTCGTAATAGGTGTCCATTTTGTCTAATATTGAATAGGAGTATGATTCCATGATTAGAAGAAAGTTAAGTGTTGTGATGATTTGTGTAATGGAGGGGGGTGATGTATGCTTCCATGCTTTTGCGATTTCAAGTTTAATGGACATAAGTAGATATATGATTAGAGATTTTTGGGTGGGAGGTAATGTCGGGAAGTCTATGTGAAGGAGACATGCTTGTGGGCTAAATAAGGGGGTGATATTCAAAGAATTGAAAATGTCAAAGAGCTGTGTCCAAACTGGTTCAATCTTAGGGCAAAATCGCCATATATGAGCTTGAGTTCCTAGTTGGCCGCATCCCCTCCAACATGTGGGGGGGTGGGAACTATAGATCTTGTGTAGAGCGGTAGGGACTAAATGCCATCGGACAGTAAGCTTATAATGAAGTTCCCATAGTGTCATACAGTGTAGTAGCTTTTTAGTGAATATTAGTTCTTTATACCAGGAGTCAGTGTCAGCAGTGAAGTTTAGTTCCCTCTCCCAAGCTACATGTTGGGAGATTTTATGTTGGGAAGAGGGGTTAAGTAAAATGTCATAGTGGAAGGAGAGTGTCCCCTTAAGTTTATGAGTTTGTGACCATCTCTGCTCCCACCCCGTAGCTGTTCTAAGGTTCATCTTCGGAAATCCCCACGCTTGCACCATAGAGCAAAGCCGAAAAGTTTCAAATCTCAATGTCATTGGGATGTGAAATTTACCACAAATAGTATTATAAGATAATGTATTTGAATTGTGTGATCATATAAATCCGAGATATAAGTAGCTTCACATTTTTGCCAGCTGGAGATATGGGAGTCTGGGAGACAAAAGAGAACACTAGTTATTGTTTGTCTCTGGGATGGGTGAGGGGCGATAGGGAGTAGATGTCTAATTTGTTCCCAAAATTGTAGGGTGTTGAAAATCACAGGACTGCTAAGTTTTAGATCTTTCCTACAGTGAGATGGAATCCAGGGTAGGTCAACTAAGAGTAAGCCTGGTGGGAGAAGAGATTGTTCAACTTCCTTCCAAGATGAAAGGAAGGAGACCAACTCATCAGATGGGTTAACCGCGCCACTTGATAATAAAGAATAATATTTTGTATGCTGAGCCCGCCTTTGTCACAAGCTCTCTGCAGGGTCTGTCTGGAGGTTCTTGGTCTTTTGTCCTTCCATACATATCTAGTGATAAGGCTCTGTAGCTTATTAAGAATGGGCCTAGGAACATTGATCGGAAGGGATCGGAACAGATAGGTTATTTTGGGTATGAATGACATTTTAATGGCAGCGATCCTGCCTGTCCAGGTATTCCCATGAGTCTAGGAGTTTCCTCCATTCCGGGAGTCTGTCTGTGTAGTTCTTGGTGATAACTGTGGTTGTGGATGGGCTGAGATATATTCCTAATAGCTTAATGGATTTTGGTGACCATTGAAACTGGTATTTTCTCTGTAAGGATGTCAGTTCATGTGGTGGTATGTTAATGTGTAGGGCTTCTGTCTTAGTTATGTTTAGTTTATGATGGCTCAGGGCGTTAAAATGGGCGAGTAGTTCAAAAACGGCCGGAAGGGATTTATATGGGTTAGTAAGGAGGAGAGTGACATTGTCAGCATATAAGGTGATTTTATGTTGAGACTCTAGTATAGGAAAACCTGTAATATCTGGGTCTGATCTGATAGCTTGCGCTACAGGTTCTATAGAGAGAGCAAATAAGAGTGGAGATAGAGGGCAGCCTTGTCTAGTTCCAATAGAAATTTTAAAGTAGCTAGACTGAAAGCCTACCCCCCTGACTTTGGCAAACGGAGTGGAATATAGAGCCTGTACAGAATTTATAAATTTGTTTGGTATCTTAAAGGTCCGCAGAGTTTCCCATAAGTATTTCCATCTTACCCTGTCAAAGGCTTTTTCGGCATCCAATGACAGGGCAAGCATGGGCATCTCCTTCTTCGCCGCCTCAACCAAAATGCCTAATATTCGTCTTGTAGCATCCAGTCCCTCTCTTTGGGGGATAAAACCCACTTGGTCTGGGTGGACCAAAGTGGATATGATTTTAGACAGGCGGTTTGCAATGATCTTAGCGTATAATTTAGTGTCTAGATTGAGTAAGGAGATCGGGCGATAACTACCGCACTCCAATGGATCTTTACCAGGTTTGAGTATGGTTGTGATCATAGCCTCCAGGAATTCTTTCCGAATGTGTCCTTTATTTTTAACTTCGTTAAAAGTTCTACATAGTATAGGGGAGATCAGGGAGTCATAAGTCTTGTAGAATTGACCAGTGAAGCCATCAGGGCCTGGAGATTTAGCTACTTTGAGATCTTTAATGCTCAAGCAAACTTCTTCAAGTGAGATCGGGGAGATAAGATCGGGTATATTCTCTTGGTCTAGTTGTGGGAGGTTCAAAGAATGTAAAAATGAGCGTATATCGTCTGTGGAGAGTAATTGGGTAGGATCGGAAGACTCTAGATTATATAGTTTATAGTAAAAGTCTCTAAAAGTTTCCCCTATAGCTCTCGGGGAGGTCTCCAGACCACTGCTTGAGTGGAGATTAACATTTCACTGTTTTTAAAATACAGGACAATGTTATTTTTATTTTCAATATACACACACACACACACATATATATATATATATATATATATATATATATATATATATATATATATATATATATATATATATATATGTACAGTATATATGTATATACCTATATCTATATATCTATTAATATATTTTACATTAACATTATCACATATATAGTAGTGCTCTGAAAGCTTGCAAATATTTTTTTTGTTAGCCAATAAAGTTATCACTTTTAAAATGTGTTTCTTTTATTTTTAAATTAGTTAACACTGTACCAAAATTATTATTTTTTTTGCATAAACATAAGTGAGAAAAAAATCTATCTTTATTTTATTATTTGTTTGCTAAGGAAAAGTAATTTTATTTTACAAATTTTTTAACATAATTAGAAAAAAAAACTAATGTTTTCAGGAATGTGTTTAACAAAATCCATAATAAACTAGGGAAAAATAATTTACGTATATGTTTATTTATTATACATAGGCTTTTGTAAACTATCTGTTTAGTGACAGAAGCAAGCAGATGACAAATTATATGTAATCAGTTATGTCAATGTATATATTATCAGGTCAATTTATCAGAGTGTCCATAATCACTAGATTTTCTCATCAAAACGCATGAATGAACAGACTTATTTATGATACATCATTGAAAGTTTATCTTTATTAACCCCTTCATGCTGGCATCAAAGTGTTAACATTGGAACAACTTGCTGATGTAAACACTTGCTGTAAAAATTAAATCATGTGATCATTGATGCGATCACATGATTTCAAGGCCAGAATCGGATCATGGGGGACTGCCTACTCTGCTAGATACACCCCCAGTCTGATTTTGTCAAAGGGGGAGGAGGTAAGACGTTTCATGCCGTCCAAGTGGCATTAAATCCCAGCGGCATGAAACATCCTAACAGCATTATGGAGTTAAAGGGACAGTATATACCTTGTTATTGCAAGACAATTCTGTTGTGTTGCTATAAAGTAACATATTAGCCACACATTTTTAAAACAAATTAAAACCCTTCTTACTGCAATGGTTTTCAAGAGTTAAATGCCACCTATCATTTACATTATTTGGAGGAGTCAATCTGGGAATGAGTTTGCAGACAACAAGGCTAGCTAGTATAAAGTGCATTGTTTTGCAGTTATATGTAGCCAGGTTAGGCTTGAAATATCAGCATGGTGCAGTTTACGTTTCGAGAATTAAAAATTGTTCAGTTTTCAAAGCTAAATTGCATAAAAAGTGGGTAAAATAGATAATGCCAATGTATTGCAAAGTTGTTCCATTATGCATAACTAAACATTTTATATAAATATCTCAAGGTGTTTGTATCACTATTGTGTCTAATGCACATGAGTATTTGTGACAACAGCAGCCCTTAAATTTAACAAGTACAGAAATGTCTCACAAATACTATAAGAATTGTGTCAACATCGATAGAAACAAAAAAAACATTATGTAAACAAGCTGAGTTTCAGGTTATGTGGGAATAGGAAGCTGAATCTCTCACTGGGAACAGGCTGATACATTGGTAAATCTCACTGTCTTCCTTTTTTCTTCTTCACATCAGTAACATTATAGTGACATGACATATTAGCATTTACAGTACTTCAGTAATGCCTATGAGACTATTTTCAGTTATCTGCTTGGAAGGGATTCCTTCAGTTGTCTTGATAAAAATCCGCCTCAATAAACTTTACCCAGTAAACGTGTATCTCGTTAAAACATGAGTGAACACTGTGGTCAAAAGGGGGACACCCTTTAAACATGTTAATTTACTTTATATTCTTTATATTCAATATTTAATGTTTGGCAATTTTTTTACTAGACTCAGGGAATAGAGAAATAAAGGTGCTTTTCATTGCAAAGAAAAGGGAAATAATTCCCTGAATCTACTGTAAAAATGACTATACACCAAACCTTGTAGCAATGCAGATAGATTTTATTTTCTAGTATGTGGTTGGTGATATTTTAGATATAAAGGTTTAAAGTTATATTATTTTGATATATTTACAGCACACTGAAACATGTGAATTCACTTGTTAAAGCAAACATGCACATACACATATGTGGCACACACAAAAATAAACATGCATGTACACATATGTGGCACACACAAACATGGATGCACAAACATGGAACACACATTTGATGACTTTTGAGGTGTGAGTGTGAGTCTACTTTTGGTATTTATGTGTGTTTATGTGTTTGTGTTTATGTGTTCATTGTGACCATGATTTTTAGAGGTGAAACTGGGACCACCTGGCGTGGTGCCAGTGGGGGTGTGGTCAGGAGCATGGTCAAGGGGCGTGGCGATTACTGGTCCTTTTAAAGTAGTAGCTTTTATGTGTGTAATGTTTCGTGGATACTCTACCCTTCCTCAGTCAAACAAGTGAATCACACAGTTTAAATAGACCATAACACCACCCTCTAGTGACAAAGGCACCATTACGTTGTCATGTCAACCCATACACAACATGAGCAAATAAATCATTCATCTGAATCTCAGATTCTAAATAATGCCAAACATCAAGCATAATTATCAATTTCATAAAATAGTGAAAAGCATATACATCACACAATTTAATATCTGCAGGGTAATATGTGTTTTATGTGTCTAAGGAACAGAACCAGATACTGATAAGGCATATATACAACATCAAATTAAATAAGTAAAAAAGAAGCACATACAGTACCTGCTAAAGCTTTTTAAGAGGCTACTCTATACCATAATGCAGGAAGATTATAGCCAAAATGCTATCGTGCATGAAGTAAAGCAAGATCCACGCCAAAAATCCTGCCTGTCTGCACTTCCTGGTCATACCCATATGATTCCCCTAAACGTGTATCACCGGTGATGTCACCAGGGGTCGGGGGTTGTTAAATTCCTAGAAAAATAAACCAAGTAGTACTACAAAATTAAAAAACCCTATGGTGCTCACTCAGCCTGTATTACTAAATGTGAACTTTGAAGGACACAAATGTTAAGCTAAGCAGGGCTGTATGTAACAAAGTACCAGCATCTAACTGTGCTGGAGAGCCACAGCCATAGACTCACAATCCGGTCATTTAGAATAATGTGTCTGGGTTTCAGGCAGCCTGAAACCCGGAGGTAGCAACCCTACTGGCACAAAATGAACAACCTGATGGGACACTGGGGCAGCGCCTCCAAACAGGGACAATTCCAGTCAAAGTGGGACTTCTGGTAAGCCTATATATACTGTGTATATATATATATATATATATATATATATATATATATTTATATATAAATGTGTGTGTATATTTTCATGTGCGTATGTATATATGTGTGCACATACATACATATGTACACATACATACACATGTTTACATGTGTTTTGTTTTACAGGTGTACCTCAGAGATATTGCGGGTTCCGTTCCAGACCACCGCAATAAAGGGAATATAGCAATAAAGTGAGTCACACTAATTATTTGTTTCCCAGTGCATATAAAAGTTATATTTTCACTTTACTGTAGTCTATTAAGTGTGCAATAGCATTATGTCTTCTTGCTGCTTGCCTGCAACACATAACTCTTCAACTTGAGCGATGTTTAGTGCGACCGCACTATCCATTGCAAGTAAAGGGTGCACTTAAGATGTGATGGCCATGGTAAACATTCTCTGGTAATTCTGCACACACAACCACACATAGGTATGCGCACAAACACAAACATAAGCATGCATTCAAATATGATTTAAATAATAAAAAACTATGAAATCCAATGGCACAGCACAGTCATTCCTGAGTTTATGCCTTCAATCAAACTTAAAAAAAAAGGATTGAAATTCAGAAAAAGCTCCACCACCAACACTACTACCATAGGATTTAATAATTGGGCACAGGGTCGGCTCTAAGGGGGGGCATTGGGGGGCAATGCCCCCCAAATGGAATGCTGTGCCCCCCAGGGCCAAAGAATTGATTTTAAAAAAATATATATATATATTTTTTTTTTACATTTTAAAAGTGACGTGACATCCAGGGTCCCAAATGTCGCATCAACCATTTGCAGCCACTGGACTCTGGAGATCCGCCACTGGGGGGTCCAGCTAATCTCTTTACTCTCCTCTATTTACAACCAGATAACAAATAAAGTTGCATTTTCTGCTGGTGCTCTCACAGTTAACCTAGGGCTTGCAATGCCCCTCCTCCTGCTAGCCCACTTACTACAGAGCTGAAGTGAGATGACAACATCATAAGACCTCTGCAGGAAGTGCTGGGAGAAGCTAACAGTCAGTGAGAGAGAAGGCAGAAGTAAGTTGTGAAAACACAGCCGTATAACCAATGTGTGTGTGAGAGTAGTATCCCTTCCCTATTGTGCTTTATATCCTGGCAGCCACAGATAAAGAGGCAAATTGGGAATTCATTGGTTTCCCCACTGCAGGTCACACAAAACAAGTGTGCATTGTGCCTGCTTTATCTGCAGTGATTAGCGTAAAATGTGTGTCAGATTATAGGTGCTCAAATACACACACTTCAAATGTAGCTGTGGGACAATGAGTGAAATAGCCTTATGTTTATTATTTACATGTTTAAAAAAAAAATGTTTGTGTGTATATATATGTGTGTATATGTATGTATATATATATATATATATATATATATATATATATATATATATATATATATATATATATATATATATATAATTTGTGTGTATATACATACTGTATATACTGTGTGTGTGCTGGTAAATATCATTATTAATAATATCTGTACAAGTAATGTACTGCTTGGCACTCAAACTTATTGTCACGTAAAAGCTTATTTGATCATTAGTAGGATCATTGGTAGAGCTACACATGCAAACAGTGTCCACTGGCTGTGTCATATGTGGGAGACATTCCTGAGATATGACAAATGTAACCCCTGCACTGCCATAAATCTGGTAAATCTAACTGCTGCGGCACTGCCAGACATCTTATAAATGTAACCCCTATACTCCTTGAGATATGACACATGTAACCGCTGCACTTCCAGAAATATAAACAAATCTAACTCCTGCACAGCCAGAGATCTGATAAATGTAACCCCTGGACTGCCACAGTAGGTCTGCTCTTATTTTGACTCTCATACATGCTTTTTAAATGCGTGCCCCCTCGTGAAAAAAAAAGCCCCCCATTTCATTTGTTCTGAAGCCGACCCTGATTGGGCATATTCTATGACCTTGAAACATGTCATGTTTAGTAATCTAGCAAGACTCAGTATCAGTGAGGAACCATCATTTTATAGTGCAAGCATTTTTGTATTGTGTGGTATATTGTAGGCATGCGCAGGCCAGAAAATGTAGTTTCAGATTAAATTTTCATTTCGGATATTCAAGGAAATTCCTTTCCCTGAATACTCGTTGCCTGCACTATATGGTTTTCGTTTAGTTTAAAACAAAACAAAAATTGAATTTTCATTGGAGAGCACTCTAACCCGAACCTCTTCTTGCCAGAGCCCTGGACACGCTAACACCTGGCTTAACGGTCTAAAGTTAGTGCAGGTCCTGCGAGCCAATCACGCTAAGCCTCCTGTTAGCGAGGACGGGGCTCTGGAAAGAAGAGGATCAGGTTTGCACGCTCTACAGAGCGTTAAAGTATGTATTTAACACTATTATTATATTATAAATACATAAATTATTAAAGGAAACATTATTTACCTCGCATTGTGAAAGTGGCACTTAAAGGGACAGTCAACACCAGAATTTTTGTTGTTTAAAAAAAATTATTAAAGGAAACATTAATACTGACAAATTTCAGCAATATTTTTCTTTTCTTTAATTTTAGTTGGTAGATTCATTCGGGAATTTCGTTTATGAAAAAAAAAATCTAATTTTTGTGACAAATTTACATTCGTCTGAAAACTAATGCACATGTCTAGTATTTTATGTAATGTATATTGTATACACATATTTATACAGCACTCTCTCTTTTTAACAAAAATACTTTTTCCAATCAAAACATTTACCTTGCATTGTGAAAGTGGCATTTAAAGGGACAGTCAACACCAGAATTTTTGTTGTTTAAAAAGATAGATAATCCCTTTGTTACCTATTCCCCAGTTTTGCATAACCAACACAGTTATAATAATATACTTTTTACCTCTGTGATTACCCTGTATCTAAGCCTCTGCAGACTGCCCCTTATTTTAGTTCTTTTGACAGACTTGCATTTTAGCCAATTAGTGCTGACTCCTAGGTAACTTCACGTACATGAGCTCAATGTTATCTATATGAAACACATGAACTTTCTATTGGTCAAAATGCTTTCGGATTAGAGGCGGCCTTCAAGATCTAAAAAATTAGCTTATGAACCTCCTAGGTTTAGCTTTCAACTAAGAATACTAAGAGAACAAAGCAAAATTGGTTATAAAAGTAAATTGGAGTTTAAAATTGCCCTATCTGAATCATGACATTTTAGACTTGACTGTCCCTTTAAATTGGGAAATGCCAGAATTTTTAAATTACAATGACAAACAACTCAAAACATTTATTCCACACAAACATTAGGCAGAGTTCAATGATTATTAACATTTGTTTTAAAACAAATCTTTACAAAATAATGTTCAGTAAGTTATCTGCAAAATCTCAGAGGCACTGACAATGAATTCTGATCAAATAATTCTGGTTCTGATCACAAATCTATGACAAAAACCTCTTAAATCGATGATTTTAAAGAACAGAAGATCAATTAACCTTCATCCCTGAACTGGGCAAATGAGGCTTCCCTCTTAGACAAAACTCATAATGTACATAGATGCGTAGAGACAATAGTCACTAATAACAATTCTAGTTGCAGCAAATCGCAATTGCATTTAGGGGCATATTTATAAAACTCTGTATGGAGCTTGATGCCCCGTGTTTCCGGCTAATATGATTGGGTTGATTGACACCTCCTGCTAGCGACCGATTGTCCGCGAATCTGCAGGGGGCAGCATTGCACCAGCAGTTCCCCAGAATTCTATCATGATTCAGATAGAACATACCGTTTTAAAAAACTTTCCAATTTACTGCTAGTGGCAAATTTGCTTCATTCTCGTGGTATCCTTTTGTTAAATGAGCAGCAATGCACTACTGGGAGTTAGCTGAGCATATCTTGTGAGCCAGTAAGAAGAGGCCTATTTGTGTAGTCATGAATCAGCAGCTAAATCTTAGTAGTGCATTTCTGCTCCTGAGCCTACCTAGGTATTCTTTCAAAAAGGATTAAAAAGAGAATGAAGGAAATTTGATAAAAGTAAATTGGAGAGTTGTTCAACATTGCATGCTCTATCTGTATCATTAAGATCAATTTTGATTGAACTGTCCCTTTAAGATAAACTGCTTGCCAATCCTTCATGATCTTCTGTTCCTCTAGGTATCCCAGGTAATTCTGACTGGTCCCAGAAGCTGAGATCAACAGTGCTTTAGAAATCCGAACTTTAGTTATACCATAAAAATCTGACGTTTCACTATCAGCCTCTGAGCCACCAAAGACCTCTCTTTCTAATTCATGACATTAAGTTTCCATGAAACTGACAAGACGAGCAGCAACTCCACCACATTCCTTAGCCTAGAGAATGATGGATTTGTCACCATAGTTTTATACAGGAGAGAGTCAACACTTTTGGTATTGAGATCAAACTCCCTGAAGTTGGTTTGAAGGGTAGCAAAGTCAGAAAACTCACTGAATTCTATAAAGACAGCCTCACACATAGACTATTCCATACCATTGGTCTCAACGATCATATGCAAAATCTGTTTCATCTGAGGTATGCACTGCTCTTAAGCTATTTTAATTCATTTTGGGTCCAAGTACTGCATGCCCCTGACCGTTGATGGTGCACTTGGGGAAAGGAATATGATCAAAAATGTTCTGCACCTGTTTGGCTGACACATTACTGGAGGTCATGAAGTACATATGGTTGGTTTCAACAGCAAATTAGTTTCTATTTTTTAAGCATCTTTATTCAATCTGCTGTCTTGAAAAGAGCCATGGAAGATGTTCAGTGCTGAGATTGTCTCCTCCAAGTGATTTCCCTTCCAAAAATCATTCTATGAACCATGTACACAGGAAGTATATAGTTAACTAACATTTCTAATTTTATAAGTCATGAAGAACTTTACACATTCATTTTATAATTGTGAAGCAGAAAGCTTTACAGTATTACAATGTTACAATGAGCTTTAGATCATCAGGCAATAAATAATAGCTGCACTAGAAGATTGTGTGCTATGACCAACCACCAGGAAGTTTCTGAGCATAGCCACTACTCTATAAGCATTAGTTTTATAGCCCTTTAACATTAAACACAATTAGCCAAATAACATTAAAACTCACCTTTCCAAGGCCACAGACCATGATTTACCTTAAATGCTGCTGTCCATGCCCCCCAAAATAAAATTTAATCCTAAATGCATTCCTGCTCCCATTCAATTAACCCTAATCGTGACCCCATACAAACCCTGATGACTGCAAACCCTTACATGATCCTTCACTACAAGCCCTCTCTTTATATGATTCCCCCAACAAGCCAACCCTCTTCTACAGGATCTTCAACCTACCATTATCCAATTTCACAATATGCAATATCTTCCCTCTATTGCAAATAACCAACCAAACACCTAAATACACTTTCAAATCCTAACTACCAGAAATTACAGGGGTACAAAACCCTAAAACCTATTCTTAGCTCTTCCAATTAGTTTAACAGGTCATCTTATTCTTTTTTTTTTTATTATTATTATTATTAAGGTTCAAATCAAGGCAAATAAACTGTACATGTCATTGAAAAGATAGATAAGCAAATTACAATTACAATACTATTTCCATTAATATTAGCAACAATATGGTTGCCAAACAAGCTTTATGCCTTCAAAATAGTTCCTGAGGCCACTCTTGGACGTCCTAGTTCTACGAGAGGTGTAGGGCTGTAAAAGGCATCCATGAATAACAAGATTAGATCTCAATTGTTAAACCTGTTTTTTTTTCTCTTTTTTATTATATATCAAACATTAGAGATAGAAGTAAAATATCTTGAGATTCTTATATAGTAGAAAAGCTAAAACCAAGTGGTAGATCAGAAGATGAAGCATGCAATATCATAATGCGAACTAAATGGAGGAGCAGACACTGTGTGGTTGCTATTGCGCAATTATATATGCTCAAGGAAACATTTAACGTGAACATGAGTTAAGTAATATACTTGAAAGGCTAAAACCCTGGACATATATAGTAGTCTCATTCAAATGAAGATGGTCATGGGATATTTATATCTAAAAGTGGGAGTACACATGAAAAATAGATAACTCTAGGAGAGGAATGTTTTCATTATAGGGTAGAAATGGGGTTGTTATCTTGGCTCAATGAAATAAAAATTTTGAACGCACCAAATTGAATTTTAAAAGCGTAAGTCATTTCTTCTCTACTGCTGACAACATGGCAATTTATTTAGACTGTAGGTGTTTTTTCACATGGTATTTACCAGGGAGGGAGAAAAACAATAACAGGGTCTATCTAAGTGGCGTTAGTGATGTAATAAAATTAAGCTTCTTAGCCTTTTTAAGAGTATATAATACAGAGCAAGTGACAGCAAGTATCTTCCTTAACAGTCATATATGGGATCTCTGTTAGTGAATATTAATAGCTCTATCATGTTGGGAGATACTGCTATCAGCCTTGTTAAAATGGTAAGAGGACTCCTATGTTTTGCACACAGAGCACTGTAGGTATTGATTAACATGTATAAATTAGACTTCCCTAAACTCACTATGTTAAGCGTTGAGCATTACTCATATTTCAGGCATTTAAAATGAGAATGTATTTTACAATGTAGACCAATAGAAAATAAAATATTCCTGTAGTAAGGTAAATATTGGAATCTTAATAGTATCTTCTTATACTATTATGTGTAAGATAACTGACATAGCGGAGCTAAATGTTGGAATATGAACTCCACCAACTGGCTATCGTTACAATGGTAAATATAGCTATGTCAATAAAACAAGCTATGAATAAGGCTATGGCCAAAACGCGTAAGCTTGCTAGTTAAGGCGTTTTTTTGTTCAACCCACCCATGTTGATTGTTTTGCTTTTAATGTATGGATCAATAAAGCATTTATTACTTTTTAACTTGGAATGAACTTTCCTGATGATTCTTTGCAATATTTTTTGAATGAAATAAGGTAGCCTTGAGATCTGGTGGTCTATTCTAGTGCGATTATATATAGTAACCCCTAAGTGCATTATAACGAAGCAAAATTTAGCAGGTTATCTCAGATAAAGCCTTACAGTGAATATATACAAACCCTGCTGACTGCAAACCCTTACATGATCCTTCACTACAAGCCCTCTCTTTATATGATTCCCCCAACAAGCCAACCCTCTTCTACAGGATCTTCAACCTATCATTATCCAATTTCACAATATGCAATACCTTCCCTCTATTGCAAATTACCAACCAAACACCTAAATACACTTTCAAATCCTAACCACCAGAAATTACAGGGGAACAAAACCCTAAAACCTATTCTTAGCCTCTTCCAATTAGCTTTAACAGGTCATCTTATTCTTTTTTTTTTTTTTTTATTGTTATTAAGGTTCAAATCAAAGCAAATAAACTGTACATGTCATTGAAAAAGGAAAAAGATCCATACATAGAGATTATTTTTAGACACATATCCAGTATATGGTAAACAAGATAAGCAAATTACAATTCCAATACTATTTCCATTAATATTAGTAACAATATGGTTGCCAAACAAGCTTTATGCCTTCAAAATAGTTCCTGAGGCCACTCTTGAACCTCCTAGTTCTATGAGAGGTGTAGGGCTGTAAAAGGCATCCATGAATAACAAGATTAGATCTCAATTGTTGAACCTGATTTTTTTTCCTCTTTTTTATCATATATCAAACATTAGAAATAGAAGTAAAATATCTTGAGATTCTTATATAGTAGAAAAGCTAAAACCAAGTGGTAGATCAGGTGATGAAGCATGCAATATCATAATGCGAACTAAATGGAGGAGCAGACACTGTGTGGTTGCCATTGCGCAATTATATATGCTCAAGGAAACATTTAACGTGAACATGAGTTAAGTAATATACTTGAAAGGATAAAACCCTGGACATATATAGTAGTCTCATTCAAATGAAGCTGGTCATGGGATATTTATATCTAAAAGTGGGAGTACACGGAAAATAGATAACTCTAGGAGAGGAATGTTTTCAGTATAGGGTAGAAATGGGGTTGTTATCTTGGCTCAATGAAATAAAAAAATTTAACGCACCAGATTGAATTTTAAAAGCGTAAGTCATTTCTTCTCTGCTGCCAACAGCATGGCAATTTATTTAGACTGTAGGTGTTTTTTTCACAGGGTATTTACCAGGGAGGGAGAAAAACAATAAAAGGGTCTATCTAAGTGGCGTTAGTGATGTAATAAAATTAAGCTTCCTAGCCTTTTTAAGAGTATATAATCCAGAGCAAGTGACAGCAAGTATCTTCCTTAACAGTCATATATGGGATCTCTGCTAGTGAATATTAATAGCTCTATCATGTTGGGAGGTACTGCTATCAGCCTTGTTAAAATGGTAAGAGGACTCCTATGTTTTGCACACAGAGCACTGTAGGTATTGATTAACATGTATAAATTAGACTTCCCTAAACTCACTATGTTAAGCGTTGAGCATTACTCATATTTCAGGCGTTTAAAATGAGAATGTATTTTACAATGTAGACCAATATAAAATAACATATTCCTGTAGTAAGGTAAATATTGGAATCTTAATAGTATCTTCTTATACTATTATGTGTAAGATAACTGACATAGCGGAGCTAAATGTTGGAATATGAACTCCACCAACTGGCTATCGTTACAATGGTAAATATAGCTATGTCAATAAAACAAGCTATGAATAAGGCTACGTCCAAAATGCGTAAGCTTGCTAGTTAAGGCGTTTTTTTGTTCAACCCACCCATGTTGATTGTTTTGCTTTTACTGTATGGATCAATAAAGCATTTATTACTTTTTAACTTGGAATGAACTTTCCTGATGATTCTTTGCAATATTTTTTGAATGAAACAAGGTAGCCTTGAGATCTGGTGGTCTATTCTAGTGCGATTATATAGTAACCCCTAAGTGCATTATAATGAAGCATAAAACAGGTGACTGGGCTCCTCATCTTTAAAGTTTCAGAAGTCTTATCAAGCCAATGTCAAGCTAGAGAAGCATTTAGTTAGAGAAGCATGTCTTGGAACATATCGGCATATATAACATTGCACTGTGTGAGATGCCTGAGTGAACGCTCAGAGCCGCATCTGTCTTGATTGTTTCAAATATATAGTTACTCTACTCTTGTTCTTGTATATAAGCTTATAGATTTAGGTTTGCATTGCTTAGTTACAAGACACTATGGTGTGCATGTTAAAAGTAAAAGTAAGGGGGAAACTCCGATTAAGCCCTATCCCTTATCAAAATATAAGTATTATGCGGCAAGTACACTTCTTCAAAGATATATCTGTGGGGACAGTGGGAAATTGTAAATACAATTGTATATATAAAGAAAAAAGACAAATAAATAAATAAAGGGAAGGGGAGAACAAGATATACAAGTTTAAGCTTTTTACTGTCATATAGTCCCATATTCAGGTACCGCTCTATGCATCGGTCTAGTTCTCATATATCACTCCTTTAATAATTTCTGTCGTGGTGTTACAGCATCTCACCCAATTCCTTTTCTGATGCGCCAGAGAGCCTTAAATACATCCAGAGACCAGATCACAAAGTGAGTAGGGATACGATCATTTGCATGGGAATAAGTCAGGATGTATGCAGGTCAGTTAATCTGAGCAGCTATCAGGAACCCCTCAATAGGTAGTGATTTTACAATCCATAGTGGTTCACATGAGAAGTCACCTGCTAATTCTTCCATTAGTGCCATGGTATTATCAGCCATCTGCTTGTGGCGTATCCAGCTCCCCACTGAGGTGAGTAGGTAACATAGCGATCATTTACGACTCACTACCTCTGAAGTTTGTGTCGTACTCAGAAGGATGGGTAATATCCACCGGGGCCCCAAAGCGGCATCACCCTCAGCCTCTACTGGGTGACTGTCTTCAAGTGGTTTCTCAACAGTGTTAGTCGCCACTGGGTTGTATAGTGCATCTTGTAGAATTTACTCAAAAGCAACTAGGTATCCAGAAGGCTACTGAGCTCCGTTAATAGGAAGCTGCTAGCTCCACAGTGCATATAGAATTTTTCCTGGTAGCAATTTCTTGTAGTGAAAGGTTCTGCAGTGTATTGCGGGGTATCACTGCACCATAATGACAGAGACATGTGAGTATCCTGCTGGGGGGTTAGGTAGAAGACCGCAACCTTTAAGATGCTCCGGTAGACTAAATTTGGCATCACATACAAAAATGAGGATATCCCTCGAAGGAGCTTTCTTTACTGTACAGTTTTTATTGAAGAGTAAAACCTGATGAGATATGATAAAGAAGATTATGTGCAGATCTGTGCTAAGATTAGAAGCAGCAGACAATTTTACGACCTATCATGGCTGCCGCCCAGGAGTTCCCCCAGGTCATCTTATTCTTGATCCTTACTTCATATCAGTTCATCAACGGGGTTCATTCCAAAGTTTACAAAAATATATTCTCAATTATGATTGATGAAGCAGGTTAACCAATCAGGGCTGTGGGTGTGAAGGCTCACTATTGCAATTGTGTTTGCTCACTATTCCTGTTAAGTAATGTAATTAAGCAATCAGAAGGATAAGCTGCCACAGTCCTTTTGCCTCAACTTTTGAGGGGACTCAAGTTTAATGACATGCCCATCAGTTTTGATAGCCATAGGGTTGTTGCTGTGCTGTATCTTTGATGTTACCAGTAATGGGCTGCATATGATATAGCTCAAATTCTGTTTAATTTGCTCACACAGGTTAAAAAACAACACTGAATATTGAGCTCCAGATGTCTTTAGTCACTTCCTCGTGTGCTGTTCCACTTAGATGCTTGGAAATTTCACATTAATTTGGGTTTATTCTGCACTGCTTTTTAATATTATTTCTTTACAAATATAGCAGTGCCTATAAGCTAATATCTGTAAGGAGATATATATGTAATTCATTGCACAGTATACATTGTTTTTGCTGCGTATAAATACTTTAACCTGTAAAGCAACTGAAAGTGTTCTAGCTAGAAGTACCGAACAGTCACATTACATTCAATTGATGCAAGCAGATTCCATCCTGTTATAAACTAATGCCCAAAAATAACACAAGATGTCAGATGCAATCATTCAAGTGTTGCCTTATGCATAATAGGAGATGTAAATGTATTTTTAAATTACTTTAGAATATAATTAAATGCTTTTAACGTACAAGTGTTTTGAGAGCTGACTTTAACAGATTATCCTGAATGTGTAAAGGGGCAGCAGGTGCGGAAACCTTTGACTTTCTGAATTCTGAAGAGACTTTAGAAAAAGGAAATACGCGCTGGAACACAGAGAAATAAAAATGAATTCTCCAAAATGGTGATGAACCCTGGGCAGAAGGATACTACTCAGATGTTAGTAATTGGGGGGTTTTATGTTTTCATTCAGCAAAATAAATGTTCACACTTTTTTTGTGAGGTTTTGAAATTAAAGGGACATTCCAGCTAAAACTGCAGTCAACATGGATGCATTTCAGTTTTGAATAGAGGCATCTTTGTATTATACATGCATTAGCCAAAATGGTTCTAATAAAAGCTATAACTGTTTCAAAGGTGTATTTAAGTATGCACCGTGCACCAATATTTTAAACAGAGCACTTGCTCAGAAAACCTAAAGTGCTTGTACCGTCTGGTAATGACTCAATTTGTTAATTGCTGACAGGATACAAGCCCCACTGGCGCTCTGAGCAACTGCAATATTTAAAATGCTGGTGCACTGAGTATACCTTGTTATGCTTCACATGCACGTGCAAAGAAAAAGATGTAATTCATATGTATTCAATTAACACAAAAAAGTGATAACTTTTACCAGAAGCATTTTGCCATTACATGTATGTTAGAAATATGTTTATATTCAAAGATGTAATTCATCTACGTGCATTTATATTTTAATTGCAATGTCCCTTTAATAGCACAATGGTAGTAACACCCAAAGAAGAAATGTATTTGAGAATTAATTCAGATGATTCTGCAGTAGGGAAGCAATATACAGCATAACATTGTCCTGTTTGAATACATTTGGCAGCCTGACATGCATCTTCAATAATTCCAGAACATTTGAATTTCCTACGTTCCTATTTGATAGATACAAACAATACCTATAGACAATTGTTTTTCAGATGTTTTTGTTGACCTAAATGGAGCAAAATGGAACCAAAATAAGAAATAATTAAAAAAAATGGATACATTGTTGCTGATGAATGATTGACATGTTTGTTGATTGTTTTTAGAATCTCAGCAAATATTGTCCATTCTTATTGTTTTTAAAATATTCAAAATTGCATAGAAGACAATCAGATGTAACTACAGGTGGCCCTCGTTTTACAACGGTTCAATTTACACCGTTTCAGAATAACAACCTTTTTTTTCCAGTCATGTGACTGCTATTGAAAAGCATTGAGAAGCGGTGCATTTATTAAAATAACCAGTAGGTGGAGCTGTCCGCTCTTGTTGCAGCAAAGTCAAGCAAGCTGAAATTAATCAGTTTAACCAGACCTGAGCTATCAAGCAGATTTAAAAGGAACAAGATCTTCCTGTCTATAAATCAGTCCAGATTGGAATGCATAGAAAGAACTGTTTGCAGAAAAATGCAAGTGAAGTCTGTGTTGTGTGATTATTTTATTAGGTTTATCATACTGTTTAGCAAATGTTTTTGTTCATTTAACTTAGTTTAATTATATATTCTGTGTTGTGTGATTATTTTATTAGGTTTATAATGATGTTTAGCATTTAAAGTCTTCATTTCAAAGCTTTAAAAATAAAATATTAGGTGTTACTTATGACAAATTTGAGAGGGGCCTGGAACCTATCTCCCTCACTTCCCATTGACTTACATTATAAACTGGGTTTCAATTTACAATGGTTTCGATTTACAACCATTCCTTCAGGAACCTAACCCCGGCGTAAACTGAGGGCTACCTGTATTATATGTGTGAATAAAAGTGTATTGGTTGAAATTTGAACACAGAAAAATAGAAAGCAAAACAACAACAACAAAAAAAAAACAGTTGTTCAAATAGCCAAGATATACTGTACTATATACTGTACTATATACTGTACTATATACTGTGCTATTTACCTAACATGGATTTCCAATAGGATAAATGTTTCAAAAAATATTTCAGAAATCTGCTACAAATTTGATGAAACATTGTTTTTTTGAAGAATTGTAACATTGTTTGTGAGGGGTTTCATTTATATATGGCTGAAGAGTTGGATTGATGCAGCGATTTGAAAAACCATTCAAATGTGTTTTTATATTAGACTGAGATGGTTTCAAATTTGAAAACAGCTTTTTGCACCTTAAAAACTGGAATATATTACTTCTTATCTGATGTGAATTAGTGATACAAAGGAAAGTTTACCAAATCCAAATAAACTAAATGTTAAGCTAAAGTTAAAGGGATAGTAAACCCAAATGTTTCCTTTAATGATTGAGCTAGAAAAGCAATTTTAAGCAACTTTCTTATTTACTCCTATTATGTTTTTTTCTTTGTTCTCTTGCTATCTTGATTTAAAAAGCAGAAATATAAAGCTTAGGAGCCAGCCCATTTTTGGTTCAGAATCTGGGTTATGCTTTCTTATTGGAGGATTAAATGTAGCCACCAATAAGCAAGCGCTATCCAGGGTGTTGAAGCTAAAATGGACCGGCTCCTAAATTTTTCATTTCTGATTTTTAAATAAAGATAGCAAGAGAACGAAGAAAATTGATAATAGGAGTAAATAAGATAGTTGCTTAAAATTGCTGCTCTATCTGAATCATTAAAGAAAAAAATTGGTTTTAGTGTCCCTTTAAATGTATTTTTTAGAACTATTTTGAGAGAAGACAAGTAGCGACCAGTATGAAATGCTGTTAAACTAATTTGAAATGACATACATTATCTCATTAGAATGTTATAGATTCATTGTCCAGGTGAAATTGTAAGCTATACTCTAGAACCCAAGCAAGATGGAACCACTGTTATTTATTTATTTATTTGAAAACCCAATAACTCCCAAAAGCATCAAGAAGCTTAGTAGTTGTCCAGCTTCATGCTCATTATGTGCCTAATTTTGTTAAAGGGAAAGTCTATATCTAAAATATAATGTTGATTACTTATTGTTACATACCAGAGATGCATCCTGCAACTGGTCCCACATCTATAAGCTTGTAAGTACATGTAACATTTAAATATTCATTGTTTGTTAAGAGCCAAAAATTGCTGCTAAGTTCCGCCCTCCTACTGCATGTATAGTTTAATTGCTGCTAAGTTCCGCCCTCCTACTGCGTGTATAGTTTAATTGCTGCTAAGTTCCGCCCACCTACTGTGTGTATAGTTTGATTGCTGCTAAGTTCCACCCCCTACTGCATGTATAGTTTAATTGCTGCTAAGTTCCGCCCACCTACTGCGTGTATAGTTTAATTGCTGCTAAGTTCCGCCCACCTACTGCGTGTATAGTTTAATTGCTGCTAAGTTCCGCCCTCCTACTGCATGTATAGTTTCATTGCTGCTAAGTGCCGCCCACCTACTGTGTGTATAGTTTAATTGCTGCTAAGTTCCGCCCTCCTACTGCATGTATAGTTTAATTGCTGCTAAGTTCCGCCCACCTACTGCGTGTATAGTTTAATTGCTGCTAAGTTCCGCCCTCCTTCTGCGTGTATAGTTTAATTGCTGCTAAGTTCCGCCCCCTACTGCATGTCTAGTTTAATTGCTGCTAAGTTCCGCCCACCTACTGCGTGTATAGTTTAATTGCTGCTAAGTTCCGCCCCCTACTGTGTGTATAGTTTAATTGCTGCTAAGTTCCGCCCTCCTACTGCATGTACAGTTTAATTGCTGCTAAGTTCCGCCCTCCTACTGCGTGTATAGTTTAATTGCTGCTAAGTTCCGCCCACCTACTGTGTGTATAGTTTAATTGCTGCTAAGTTCCGCCCACCTACTGCGTGTATAGTTTAATTGCTGCTAAGTTCAGCCCCCTACTGGGTGTATAGTTTAATTGCTGCTAAGTTCCGCCCCCCTACTGCGTGTATAGTTTAATTGCTGCTAAGTTCCGCCCACCTACTGCGTGTATAGTTTAATTGCTACTAAGTTCCGCCCACCTACTGCATGTATAGTTTAATTGCTGCTAAGTTCCGCCCACCTACTGCGTGTATAGTTTAATTGCTGCTAAGTTCCACCCACCTACTGCATGTAAAGTTTAATTGCTGCTAAGTTCCGCCCACCTACTGCGTGTATAGTTTAATTGCTGCTAATTCCGCCCACCTACTGCGTGTATAGTTTAATTGCTGCTAAGTTCCGCCCACCTACTGCGTGTATATTTTGGCATGTTAAGTTTCTCCAATCATGATCAACTCCTGAATAAAGGGATATGAAACCCAAAAGTGTGTTTTTTTGTGATTCAGACAGAGCATGCCATTTACAAAAAGTTTCCAGTTAAGTTCTATTATCAAATTTGCATCTGGAGCGCTAGTTCTTTTGCAAAACTTCTGCCATATAGTGCTTCAGAAATGGGCCGGCTCCTAAGCAAGCATCCCAGCTTTTGAAGAAAAAATACCAAGAGAATTAAGAAAAATTTATCATAGAAAGTAAATTAGAAAGATGTAAAATCGCATACTCTATCTGAACCATGAAAGAAGAATCTTGGGTTTCACATCCCTATAAGTTTTTTTATGTGCACAAGCTGATTTGTGCATGTGCAATTTGAAATAGCTAACTGAAAAATATTAAACATGCTATGCTTAACTGTCCTATAAGAAAACAGCTAATTGGACAAGAAGAAAGCTGTGGGCGGAGCTTGGTGGCCATTTTCGGCTGCTAAGAAACATTAAGTTTCATGTACTTCTTACAGCTTCTAGATGGGGAACCTGTTGCAATGCTTGTCTGGTATGTAACAATAAGTAATAAAGAATAAGTATTGGGTCTAGACTGTCCCTTTAAGTAGCCAAATCTTACAAGTGAACACTGCTTTAAAATAAACTTGTAATACATATAGACTCAATAGAATATTTATTTAGAATGTAAACAGTACCAAATATGAATAAATCATTTGAGATAGTTAATAGGTTTATTGATTAAAAGGACATTTAACATCTGATTGAGACTGCAATGCTGGGGCTCAGAGCAGTGATAACTACCTGTTAAATGGAGCCCCCGGTGTTCAG
This sequence comes from Bombina bombina, assembly GCF_027579735.1. NCBI lineage: Eukaryota > Metazoa > Chordata > Amphibia > Anura > Bombinatoridae > Bombina > Bombina bombina. Next base: position 79,947,381 of record NC_069502.1, read on the forward strand.
ATAACTATTATTGCTTTGCCATCCCCTTATCTGATCTCTGCTAAGGACCAATTAAGGATTAAAGATTAATTAAAGATATATATCAGGGTTAGGCTTGTGACAACTGACATGTACACTTCATTTTCACAGTTAAATTATAGGAAAAGGGGTCAAACAAATGAGTGAAACTAGACACGTGCAGCAAATAATTTGTTTCGGGCAAATCATTAATAAGGAATATTCTGAAAAATTCGTTTTTCAAAATATTCGTTTGCTGCATAATTTGGTATTTGTTTTGTTTAAAATGAAATGAATACTGAATATTTGTTAGCATCTTTTTTTGTTAAACGAATGTAAAAGTTATTTTGCTGCAGGTGACATAGTGACTCCTGTAGGCTTGTACTTACCCCTAGCACTCTGGGTGTAATAAAGGACATTCTCCTTTAGTGCAAGTGATCAGCCGCGCTAAGCTTCCTGTTAACGCCGCCCAAGACTCAGTGTAGAATTCTAAGGATTAGCTAGGCTCCTCAGCGTGCTAGAGAAAAGCTAATTTAAAGGAAACAAATATATACTAGCAAATTTCATTAGTAATTAATTGTTTTCTTTAAGTTTGTTGGTGCATTCGGTCAGATATTTGTTTTGTCTCGAACAAAACAAATGTAGATATCTAAGTAAAAACTTTATTGCAAACTTGTCTACGACGCATAACATAATGTTTTAGATCACTACTGCAGCTATAATGCATGTGACAAACTACCTCATGCTGTAGACTGTTAGTTCTTCGGAGGAAGGGTCATCTACCATCTATACTAGATTTGTTTAGTCTGTTATGTTTTTGTATCTTATAACAAATCTTTTTCATTGTATACCCCTATCTGTGTACTATGCAAATACATCTAACAATAATAATAATGCTCCTTTAATGTGTTTTTGGTATTTGATAGCAATTGTTATTTGTTATTTACTTAAAAGTAAATTAAAAATGAAATCTCTCCCAAATTTCTAATGGAAAAATAGCAAAACACCCACCACTGCCTCAGTGATAGGGAGGTAAATAAGTTATTCTTATATGTTAAAAAAGAATATAACAAATATATTACATTTATAAATTAGCACTATAAAATAATATGTATTTATACAGCCAATCATAGTGAACTGGCTTATGTAAAGCAACACACCTTTATTACTATGTTTGATTATTTATAGACTGATTTTCTTCTCAACTGAACTCAATAAGGTTAGTCCATTAGCCAAAAATTTACTCCATAAGCATCTGATACATAATACATATGAATACCCAACATTATGCTCAATTTATTGATATTGAAATGATAAAAAGCTGGGATTTGAACTGGAGAACAAATGGTTAACAAAATGATAGCAGTCAGAGAGTTAAAGGGACACTGAACCCAAGATTTTTCTTTTGTGATTCAAGTAGAGCATGCTATTTTAAGCAACTTTCTAATTTACTCCTATTATCAAATTTTCTTCATTCTCTTGGTATTTTTATTTGAAAAGAAAAAAATGTAATTTTAGATGCCGGCCATTTTTGTGAACAACCTGGGTTGTGCTTGCTAATTGGTGGATAAATTCACCCACCAATAAAAAAGTGCTGTCCAGGTCTGAACCAAAAAATTTAGATGCTTTCTTTTTCAAATAAAGATAGCAAGAGAACGAAGAAAAATTGATAATAGGAGTAAATTAGAAAGTTGCTTAACATTGTATGCTCTATCTGAATCATGAAAGTAAAAAAAAATGGGTTCAGTGTCCCTTTAACCCCTTAACGACCGAGGACGTGCAGGGTACGTCCGCAAAAAAAAAAGGCAGTTAACGCCTGAGGACGTACCCTGCATGTCCTCGGTGTGGAAAGCAGCTGGAAGCGATCCTGCTCGCTTCCAGCTGCTTTCCGGTTATTGCAGTGATGCCTCGATATGGCCCTCTCTGCACCGGAGATCTGTGGCTTTCCTCGTTGATGGGTGGGAGCAGACTTGGGAGGCGGGTGGCGGCTATCAATGATCCTGGTCATGTGGAGGGGGGCGGGATCGTGGGCGGGGATGACCGGGGGCGCGCACGGACGCGCGCGCGTGCACGGGAGGGCGGCGCATGCACGGGGAGGGAGCGGGTGGGAACCGCTACACTACAGAAAAAGCTGTAATAAAAAATGTTTAAAAAAGGGAATATAAGTTAAAAAAAAACCTAAAATTGTGAAAAATTTAACGTTTTTTTTTTAATTTGATCGCATTTGGCGGTGAAATGGTGGCATGAAATATACCAAAATGGGCCTAGATCAATACTTTGGGTTGTCTACTACACTAAAGCTAAAATTAACCATTCAAGCTCCCTACAAGCTCCCTAATTAAACCCTGCACTGCTGGGCATAATACACGTTTTGTGCGCAGCTGCATTTAGCGGCCTTCTAATTACCAAAAAGTAATGCCAAAGCCATATATGTCTGCTATTTCTGAACAAAGGGGATCCCAGAGAAGAATTTACAACCATTTATGCCATAATTGCACAAGCTGTTTGTAAATAATTTCAGTGAGAAACCTAAAGTTTGTCAAAAAATTTGTGAAAAAGTGAACGATTTTTTGTATTTGATCGCATTTGGCGGTGAAATGGTGGCATGAAATATACCAGAATTGGCCTATATCAATACTTTGGGATGTCTTCTAAAAAAAAATATATACATGTCAATGGATTTTCAGGGATTCCTGAAAGATATTAGTGTTCCAATGTAACTAGCGCTAATTTTGAAAAAAAGTGGTTTGGAAATAGCAAAGTGCTACTTGTATTTATGGCCCTATAACTTGCAAAAAAAGCATAGAACATGTAAACATTGGGTATTTCTAAACTCAGGACAAAATTTAGAAACTATTTATCATGGTTTTTTTTTGGTGGTTGTAGATGTGTAACAGATTTTGGGGGTCAAAGTTAAAAAAAAGTGTGTTTTTTTTTTTTCATTTTTTCCTCATATTTTATAAAAAAAATTATAGTAAATTATAAGATATGATGAAAATAATGGTATTTTTAGAAAGTCCATTTAATGACGAGAAAAACGGTATATAATATGTGTGGGTACAGTAAATGAGTACGAGGAAAATTACAGCTAAACACAAACACCGCAAAAAATTTAAAAATACCCTTGGTCCCAAACGGACAGAAAATGGAAAAGTGCTGTGATCATTAAAGGGTTAAGGTAACAACCACCAGCAACATTAGATATTCTGCCAACCATAACCATTCACAACCAAAATGCTACATATTAGAGAGAAAGAGGGGATATATAGTAATTAAACTAAATCATGTGGTTTATGAATGTATCTAGAATCCCAGAATGCCCTTATAAGTGCATAATAAACAGTAACCCATTATATACTTTCTTATCTTTAATGGTTCTGTGAATAACAACAATGCACAGAGCAAGATTTTATGCATTAAACATGAAAAGATTTCCAGCCTCCTTTATTTCCTTTCACTGCACCACGATCCAAAGAGTTAAAAAGAAATTTAAAACCTGCTATTGACTCTTATTCAGAGACATGACTAAGAGCCCATAGTTGGCTTGAAACGTTATCTCTTTGCACTCTGTTAGATTGAAAGAAAAGGTCCATTTTCAAAATAAAAGGGAAAGAGTCTGGAAATCTTTGTATGTTTATGGTTTACTGGGGGTGGCAATCTATGACTGTGCTTCTATTGATTGTAAGTGCTGCTATCTATTCTGGATATTGAAATTCCATGATTCTCTGCTTCTCGTTAATAGTTTTTTTTTAGATACAGCAGATAAATTGTGACAAAGTATTTTCTCCAGGTTTCGGGCAGTTTACGAAATTTAAAGTCATTTCAGTCAATTATAAAACAAAGTTATGTCACGGTTTTCTAGTATCTTTAAGCTATATAAATGTCACTAATATTTTGCATTGAAAAATATTCAACAGCAAAATATTACTATCCAGCCAAAACACCTTTTAAGCACTTATTTACAGGATTAGTGCAGATATTAATATACTACACAATAGCTTTACTTTTTCTTGAAAAGTTAATATTATAGCTCAGATCACATTAAAGGGACATTAAACCCCAAAAAATTATTTTGTGATTTAAATAAAGAATACCGTTTTAAACAACATTTCAATTTACTTCTATTATCTAATTTGCTTAATTCCTTAGATATCCTTTCTTGAAGAAAAAGCAATGCACAGGGATGAGCAAATCACACGAGGCATCTGTGAGCAGCCACCAATCAGCAGCTACTGAGCCTATCTAGATATGCTTTTCAGCTAAGGATACCAAGAGAATGAAGCAAATTAAATAATATAAGTAAATTTGAAAGTTGTTTGGACTTGTATTCTCTTTCTAAATCATGAAAGAAAAAGTTTGGGTTTCATATCTCTTTAAGCTTTGAAAGTTTTATAGAAATATTATATGGTCATCATGGTGTTCATTTATGTTTGCAAATACTTAAATGGGCATTTTAAAAATGTTAAATATAAAAATTAAAGGGACAGTAAATACATTATAATTATAAGACATTTCTGTTGTGCTGCTATATAATAACATATCAGCCAAGTGTTAACGTTTTTAAAACAAATTGACATCCTTTTCACTTCAATTATTTTTAAAAAGACAAACACCACCCAGCATCTGCTTTATTTAGAGGAGCCAATCCAGCCTTTAGCCCACAGACAACAAAGCTAGGCACTTTCAGCTAAAGCCAACTGGGGAATAAAATGTTTGCAGGGTTAGCCTTGATAAATAAGCAGGGTTCATTTCAAGTTCTGAGAATTAAAAAAAATCCTCAATTTTCAGAGCTAAAAGCTAAATTACATGATAAAGGGGCAAAATAAATAATGAAAGTATATTGTAAAGTTGCTTCATTACTCATAACTAAAAAATTTTTATAAAAATCTCAAGGTGAGATTTTATTAAACAGGTAACCTCACACATCATACATTTTAATTATATTATTGCTTAGTCGATAAAATATCCATTCAAACACATCAAAAATATCCAATCAATTACTTGCCATGTTTTACTTCCACATTGACTGTATATATATGGTGTAGGAGTGTGAAAACTGAACGGCCCTGGGAAAGCCTTGTTTTTATAGTTTTTTGCACTACCCAGCTTGTGTGTAAGGTAAATGGATCTGTTATGTAAGGTTAATTATTTGGGCAGCTAAACTATTTTAAACAGCAAAGGTTCTACTTGATTAGAATGCTAGTGAAAAAGAACCCAATAACCACACAGGTCAAATATGTTTTGCACAGCAAATTCTAATGAATTGGAGAGGAACTCAATGATAAAACTCACCATGACAACTCTTCGGTACTAGCAATGGCTATTACTTTCAATAGGAGTTGCTACATCATATTTGTTATAATATCCGATACTTGTTGCTTTAATATGCTGCTTGTTGGAATGCTATTTTCATAAATACAACTTCCAAAAACCTGGTCACAACTAAGATAAAAAACAGTCAGGTTTTTTGAAGAGACCTTGACGAGGTACCTGGGCTTTTCCCATTTGGCCAGATGCGGTAACTAACTCTTCCATTGCTGTTTTTTATCTCAGTCGTGAGCTTGTAAGTGAGTGCTGGACTTTCTCTGTGTGCTATATTAATGTATTATTTTTTTGTAATTTTCCCTGTTTGGGCCATGCACCCAGGCCTGCCTGGGGTTAACTGCCTGTGACTCTGGTGACAGTGCAGCTACCTGAGAGTGCTGTTTTGCACCCAGGGCTGTGCATGTTACAGGGCCATAGGATGTGTACCCGGTCCGGCCTAAGAGTGCTGACCCCTCCCGTGTTTTGTATGTATATATATATATATATATATATATACACAGTATATATATATATATATATATATATATATATATATATATATATATATATATATATATATATATATATATATATAGGTCAGAAGAAAAAATGTATGTATAATGCACAAATATATAAAAAGCACCCAACACGGGATAAACTATCTTCTCTCACATGTGAATATTCCAAAATCCCACAAGGGACAAATGCAGTCGTGAATAAAAGGAAATTATATCACCTCAGAGATGGTAAGATATAACAACAAACATAGCTGGACTCGGTTACAATGGCAAAATATGGAAGTGAATTAACTTCGAGGATTACTACCTCTAACAGCCTGTGGCTGTTTTCACTCACGGTTTGCGTGCTGTCAAAGCATATGCCCCTCAGGCTCTGTGTACCGGTATCCATGCAAGCCTCTATACAAGGCGCTCCATTGTCTGCTGTGTTCAGCGTGTACCGCTGCAGGCGCTCTGTTACGTGGTATTACCAGTGATCCATGCATGTGATGCTTGGCGGCCAATCACCTCTTTGTTGGTAAGGTGCCGGTGTTCTGTTAAGGGACCGAACTTTTCAAAAGAGCGAACCATGTCACTTCCTGTGACGTTACATCAGCTGTTGTAGACATTTTGCCCCTAATGCGCATGCGTGCCAACGTCATCACATACCTGGCTGCATACGTCACTGTGAAACTATTTAGACTTGTGAAATTAAAAAGCCTTTCTATAGCACATGCGTGGGATTTTCTATCACAAATGGGGGGGTTTATGGAACGCTGTTTATTCGTCCCTGCATGACAAACAGCCACTCGGCTCTCACCACTGCTTCTGTTGGCATACGAACAAGAAGGCGTGCATTCAAAGCACTTCACTTTATGTTTAGTTTAGTGGCGAGAGCCGAGTGGCTGTTTGTCATGCAGGGACAAATAAACAGCGTTCCATAAACCCCCCCATTTGTGATAGAAAATCCCATGCATGCGCTATAGAAAGGCTTCTTAATTTCACATGTCTAAATAGTTTCACAGTGACGTATGCGGCCAGGTATGTGATGACGCTGGCACGCATGCGCATTAGGGGCAAAATGTCTACAACAGCTAATGTAACGTCACAGGAAGTGACATGGTTCGCTCTTTTGAAAAGTTTGGTCCCTTAACAGAACACCAGCCCTGTGATGTAGTAAGTCAAACGCTGCTGCAGGGAATGGGATCCTCCTGCCTATGGAGAGAAGGGCTTTCGAGCTCTCAATGACCCTGGATCCTGGCCAATATGTAGAGTGCAAAAAAAAAGGAAAATAGATCCAGGGGTCAATAAATAAAATCAGTCTTTAATAAATTCCAATAGGATAAAAACCATGGGGGGTCCAGCAATACAACACTGAGCACAATGTACTCAAGTTTCGGTGTAATACTGTAATCATAGCTGTATTACACCGAAACATGTCAGCTTGAGTACATTGTGCTCAGTATTGTATTGTTAGACCCCCCCCCATGGGTTTTTATCCTATTGGAATTTATTAAAGACTGATTTTATTTATTGACCCCTGGATCTATTTTCCATTTTTTTTTGCACTCTATATATATTTATACATATATATATATATATAGATATATACAGTATATATATTATAGATATATAAAAACTTTATTAATTCAGGAAACATTTGTGTTTATTAAACTTACAATGAGCAAGAACTTAAACACAGAAAACAGAATGGCTACATTTTGTGTCACTACTTATTTCTTTGGTATTTTGATTATTTTATAAAGTAGTAAACATCCATGAGGAGCTTCGAACATCCACTTCACTTTGTACCTAATTTACAAACTATTATTAACATTACTTACAGATATTCCGAGTAACAACTTATGCTAATATAGACAACACAGCTGACCTTTAAAGGTTATGTCTGATTAAATTATTATTCTTTTCTGCTGTAAATATGCTTCTGTATTTAACCGGACAGCTATAACGCAAGAGAACCAAAATTTATTTAATTGCTTCCTACTAGCATTTAGTTCACAGACAGGTAAAATAAGAGCAACAATAATGTAAAAGAAAAACAAATACAAGCTCACTGAATTATGGGGATTAATGCTAAAAAAGTTTTCCTTAAAGGGGCATTGCTGCTCCTTCAACAAAGGATATCAAGGGACTGAAGCAGATTTGATAATAAAAGTAAATTGCAAAACTGTTTAAAATTGTATGTTCTATTTGAATCCTGAAAGAAAAAAACCCCAAAATTTATGCTAACCTGATAAATTTCTTTCTTTCCGGATATAAAGAGTCCACAACGTCATTCAATTACTAGTGGGAATATCACTCCTGGCCAGCAGGAGGAGGCAAAGAACACCACAGCAAAGCTGTTAAGTGTCACTCCCCTACCCATAATCCCCAGTCATTTGACCAAAGGGAAATGGAAAAAGAATAACACAAAGGTGTAGAGGTACCTGAGGTTTAGTAAAAAATAACTGTCTTTATAAAGGGTAGTGTTGTGGACTCTCCATATCCGGAAAGAAAGACATTTATCAGGTAAGCATAAATTTAGTTTTCTTTCCTAAGATATGGAGAGTCCATGATGTCATTCAATTACTAGTGGGAACCAATACCCAAGCTAGAGGACACAGAATGAACAGGGAGGGAGAACAAGACGGCAGACCTAAACAGAAGGCACCACATCTTGAAGAACCTTTCTCCCAAAAGAGGCCACAGCCAAGGCAAAGTATAAAATTTGGAAAATTTGGAAAAAGTATGCAGAGAGGACCAAGTTGCAGCCTTGCAAAGCTGTTCCACAGAAGCTTCATCTTTGAAAGCCCAAGAAGAGGAGACAGCCCTAGTGGAATGAGCTGTAATTCTCTGAGGAGGCTGCTGTCTAGCAGTCTCATAAGCAAAATGAATCATACTTCTCAACCAGAGGGAAAGAAAAGTAGAAGTAGCCTTCTGACCATTACACTTTCCTGAGAAACATACAAACAGGGCGAAAATCCTTAGTCGCCTCTATGTAAAATTTTATGAGAAGAAGGATTGGGACAGAGAGAAGGAACAACAATTTCCTGATTAATATTTCTATCCGAAACCACTTTAGGAAGAAACCCCAATTTAGTTTGAAGAACCGCCTTATCTGCATGAAAGGTAAGGTAAAGCGAATCACACTGCAAAGCCGAGAGTTCCGAAACTCTCCGAGCAGAAGAGATAGCAATAAGAAACAAAACCTTCCAAGATAGCAACTTAATATCTATGGAATGCATTTGCTCAAACGGAGCCTGCTGCAAAACTTTAAGAACAAGATTAAGGCTCAAAGGAGGAGCAACAGGTTCAAACACAGGCCTGATTCTGACCAGGGTCTAACAAAAAGATTGAACATCTAGCACATCCACCATACGCTTGTGTAACAAAATAGATCATGCAGAAATCTGACCATTCAGAGAACAAACTGACAACCCTTTCTCCAGACCTTCCTGGAGAAAAGACAAAATTCTAGGATTCCTGACCCTACTCCAAGAGTAGCCCTTAGATTCACACCAATAAAGGTATTTATGTCATACTTTATGGTAAATTTTTTGAGTAAAAGGCTTGCAAGCCTGGATCATGGTCTCAATGACCGACTCAGGAAACCACGCTTAGACAGAACTAAGCGTTCAATCTCCAAGCAGTCAGATTCAGAGAAATTAGATTTCAATGGAGGAATTGACCCTGAGTTAAAAGGTCCTTCCTCAGAGGCAACCTCCAAGGTGGCCGAGAAGACATCTTTGCTAGGTCTGCATACCAGATCCTGCGAGATCATGCAGGAGCTATTAGAATTACCGATGCTCTCTAATACAAGCAATAACTCGTAGAAGGAGCGCAAACGGAGGAAACAGGTATGCTAGACCGAAATCCCAAGGAACCGCTAGAGCATTTATCAGAGTGGCCTGAGGATCTCTTGACCTTTAACTGTTCCTTGGAGGCATGGCATTCTGCCAAGACGCCATCAGATCCAACTCGTATACAAGCAATAACTCGTAGAAGGAGCGCAAACGGAGGAAACAGGTATGCTAGACCAAAATCCCAAGGAACCACCAGAGCATTTATCAGAGCGGCCTGAGGATCTCTTGACCTTTAACCGTGCCTTGGAGGCATGGCATTCTGCTGAGACGCCATCAGATCCAACTCCAGCAGCCCCCATTTGGAGATTAACCTGGAGAACACCTCCGGATGAAGAGCCCACTCCCCGGGATTAAATGTCTGTCTGCTCAGGAAATCCACTTCCCAGTTGTCCACTCAAGGAATATGGATGCAGATAGACAACAATTGTGAGCTGAATAATCTGTGCCACCTCCTTCATGGCTAAGGAACTCTGAGTTCCTCCCTGGTGGTTGAGGTAAGCCACTGAGGGGATGTTGTCCGACTGAAACCTGATAAACCGGGCTAAGGACAATTGAGACAAAGCCATCAGAGCATTGTAAATCGCTCTCAACTCCAAGATGTTTATGGGGAAAGCAGACTCCTCCCGAGTCCATAGTCTCTGCACCTTTAATGAGTCCCAGACTGCTCCCTAGCCTAGCAGGCTGGCGTCTATGCTCACAATCACCCAGGAAGGTCTCCAGACGCATGTGCCCTGAGACAGATGGTCCTGAGAAAGCCACCATGGGAGAGAGTCTCTTGTTGACTGTTCTAGATCTATCCTCTGAGACAGATCCAAATGGTCTCCATTCCATTGTCTGAGCATGCATAACTGCAGAGCTCTCAAATGGAATCGAGCAAAGGGAATGATGTCCATGGAAGCGACCATCATGCCAATTACCTCCATACATTGAGCCACTGATGGCCGAACAGTAGACTGAAGAGAGAGTCAAGAGGAGAGAATTTTAGATTTTCTGACCTCCGTCAGAAAACATTTCATAGATAGGGAACCTATTATGATCCCTAAGAAAACCACCCTTGTAGCTGGAACAATGGAACTCTTTTCCAGATTCACTTTCCAACCGTGGGAATGTAGAAAAGTCAACAAGATCTCTATATGAGAGTTTGCTTGTTGAAAAGATGGTGCCTGAACCAATATGTCGTCCAGGTATGGCGCCACTGCAATTCCCCGAGACCTGATCACTGCCAAGAGAGCTCCCAGAACCTTTAAAAAAATTCTGGGAGCTGTGGCAAGGCCAAACAGAGGAGCCACAAATTGAAAGTGTTTGTATAGAAAAGCAAATCTCAGGAATTTGTGATGATCCCTGTGCATGGGAACATGAAGATACACATCCTTTAGGTCTATAGTCGTCAAAAACTGACCCTATTGAACCAAAAGAAAAATGGAACAAACGTTTTCCATTTTGAAGGACGGTATCCTGAGAAACTTGTAGAGGCACTTTAGGTCTAAAATGAGTAAAAAACTTCCCTCTTTTTTGGGAACCACAAACAGATTTGAATAGAATCCTAGACCCAGTCCCCTTACTGGAACTGGAACAATCACTCCCAGGGAGGAAAGGTCCTGAATGCCTCTCTTTTTACCTGGTCTGCAGATAATCTTGAGAGGTGGAAACTGCCCCTGTGAGGGAACGTTTTGAATTCTATTTTGTAACCCTGAGATACTATGTCCACAGCCCAAGGATCTGGGACATCTCGTCTCCACGCTGACAAAACAGGGAGTGTCTCCCCCCCCCCACTTTATCCAAACAGGGGGCGGGGGCTGACCCTTCATGCTGACTTAGACTCAACTGAGATTTTCTTTGATTGCTTCTTATTCTAAGATTGATTGGGCTTCCAAGAAGACTTGGACTGCTTCTGCTTGGAAGAGGGAGAGGAAGACTTTTGACCTTTGAAGTTACGAAAGGAACGAAAATTACTTTGATGTCCTTTGAGTCTGTTCTTCTTGTCTTGCGGTAGAAAAGACCCTTTTCCACCCATAATATCAGAAATTATTTATGCCAGACCAGGTCCGAAAAGGTCTTCCCCTTGTAAGGAAGCGCCAGAAGCTTGAACTTAGAGGTAACATCAGCCAACCAAGATTTTAGCCATAATGCCCTGCGGGCTAGGACAGTGAAGCCAGACATATTGGCTCCCAGTCTAATAACTTGCATGTTAGCATCAGAAATAAAAGAATTGGCTAGTTTGAGAGCCATAATCTTATCTTGTATCTCCTCCAATGGAGTCTCTACTAAAATTGATTCAGATAAGGCATTGCACCAATAAGATGCCGCACTTGCTACTATGGCAATACAAACTGCAGGTTGCCATTGAAGACCTTGATGAACATACATCTTCTTCAAATAAGCTTCCAGCTTTTTGTCCAAGGGATCCTTAAAGAAGCAGCTATCCTCTATAGGGATCGTAGTTCTCTTAGCCAGAGTAGAAATAGCCCCTTCTACTTTAGGCACCGTGCACCAAGATTCTATAATGGAGTCAGCAACAGGAAACATCTTTTTAGTATGGGAGACGGGAGAAAGGAATCCCTGGCTTCTCCCATTCATGTGAAATAATATCCGTTACACTGTCTGGGACAGGAAAAACTTTCATAGAGGAATGGACATCATAGTATTTATTAAGTTTACTAGACTTCTTATGGTTGACAACGACAGAAGTATCGGAGTCGTCCAAAGTAGCCAATACCTCCTTTAACAGTGCTTCTTCAGTATCAGATGAAGGAATAATACTGTCCAAATCTGAGATTTCATCCTCAGAGGCTACCGGCGTATCCTCCTTATCAGACTTATGAGGGAGGGCAAACTGCGTAGCAGTAGGTGGAACAAAAACCTTACTATCTGAATGTCTAATTTTCCTCTTTGCTTTTTCCCAGCATAGGAAAAGCAGATAATTCTGAAGATACCGCAGAAAATACATGTGCAGCAAAATCTGCAGGCAAATAAATTCCTCCAGGAGGCTGAGAGGAACTGCAGAGCACTGTATGTGATGCCATAGAGGCTTGGGACGTTTGAGTAGAAAGCTAAGGCATTGCCTGAACAACATCATCCTGAGAGACATTGTGCTCAGAGGGCAACAATTTATCTATAAATTGAAGTGTTCTAGCTAAATATGCAGCACAGAATGGCATAGACAAAACAATTTGTGCATAACAAGCATTTGTCAAAAAACACAGTCTTGGTCCATGTCCATAATACTAAATAAAAACTTCCCCAAATTGTAGAATTTTTTTTTAAATACACTGTCAGTTTAAGAATTTTTAATACCACAATTTGGCTGCCAGAAGTCTCTAAGATGATCATATAGTAGATCGACACTGAAGAGACTGAAATTCAATGATGCTGCTCTGCTCCGTGAATATCCGATAGCCGAGAGAAGTCACATGACCGGCAGAGAGAGGAAACTATGCAGCAAGTAAAAGGCACGCGTTTCCCTCTACCTACAACATAAGATGCAAGTAGCTGCAGCTGGTTTCAAACTCAAGCAGTTTGTCAGACTGTTCTAGCTAAGCAAGCAAAGAAAACCAACTGCCACATTTTAAGTTTATACATAAATCCCTGTATAAAACATAAGCCACACACATACTAATAAAGTATTTCAACAAAATTAGCCCAAAGAGGAAAAACATCCCAATAAAGGGAAGATTAACACCTAGTATCCATATACATAATGTGCCTGCCCACTGCCAAAGAAAATCCTGTATAAATAACTTTAAAAATGCCCCCATCTACTGCATATGACATATTCTTCTGAAGCGCAAGTCTCCAAGACCTAGCAGACAAAAGCACTAACCTGCAGTCTAGCTGTCCAGCAATAAGACAGCTCACAAGGCGTGAAAGGACACATACTACTTACAGAGACCTGTAGAAAAAGAAATAACCGAGTAACCAACTCTGGCTTTCTGTACCATGGGCAGCAATGTGTTAGGAAACAAAGCAAGGTCTACCTCACAACATCCTAACTGCTTAAAAGCCACCACTACTCTACTGAAGATATTGATGTGGACTCAGCTAAACCCAAATCCTTGCTTGCAGGGAAAAGTACCTGAAAAAGGAATTAATTTCTTCACCAAACTTAACCTCCTCCATTGACAGAGGCAAATAGAATGACTGGGGATTATTGGTAGGGGAGTGAAACTTAACAACTTTGCTGCGGTACTCTTTGCCTCCTCCTGCTGGCCAGGAGTGATATTCCCACTAGTAATTGAATGACGTTGTGGACTCTCCTTATCTTAGGAAAGAAATTGGATTTTATGTTCCTTTAAGCAGAAATATACACAGATTTACAGAAAGGCATAAAATGTGCTGTATGTATAACTTTAAAAGTACCTACAAGTGCCTTGCCAAGCTACTGTAGTTTATATAGAAAAAAAAATATTTCTAGTTATTTGTATTATTATATATTTTTTTTAAATCATTTTTTATTGCAAACGTTTATATGAATGAAACTATGCTACTTTGATTTACAAACTATCAAGTATAAGATAAATGCTGAAGCACATTTGTCCATCAGACATATGTTCAAGAGACTATGTTCCAAGTTCAACCGAGGGCAGATACCCTCCAGAGTGCTCTGTTCTAATCAGAGCCTTGGGCGCCGCAACCGCCTCTGGGAACCTAACCATGTATCCCACCCTACACGTCTTGTGGTTCTCTGTCTGGGTAAAACTGTATCTATCCTTATCTATCTATCTATCTATCTATCTATCTATCTATCTATCTATCGATTGATCAATCTAATCTATCTAATCTATCTAATCTATATATTCTATCTAATCTATCTAGTGGCCGGACTGTTATCCAATGGCCATTTGTCTGTCGGAATATTATCCATCACACAAATGTCCATCAGGTAACAGTCCGGCCACTAGATAGATTAGATAGAATATATCTAATCTATATATTCTATCTAATCTATCTAGTGGCCGGACTGTTATCCAATGGCCATTTGTCTGTCGGAATATTATCCATCACACAAATGTCCATCAGGTAACAGTCCGGACACGAAATAAAAGATAAATAAATTATCATAAATAACCACCTTCTAGTCAATTTAATTGTTCTTAATTCATGTAGCCTAAATCATAGAGTAAGTTAATACATGTATTGTATAAAGGGTCACTCTAGTACAAAACATGCGTGATCTAATTTGTTAAAGCATGACACTTTGCATTATCAAGGCTACAAGTACTCCTGTCGTAAGTTAAGTTAAATGTATTGATTTTTGACAACTGAAGTAATTTATTATTGCTTGCTAGTTTGCATAACAAAACACCAGAAAATGCTATTGAAATAAAGTATTTGTTATATTTTGAGTTATTACTTAGAAAACAAAGGTTTATTTAAACTTTAACTGTATTCACGCTAAGTTGTGCTCCATATATATATGTATTCATCTATGAAACTTTATCGTTTTTTGATACTACTCTGTTAACATAACTCATAAGTGTTACTATGACATTTAATTATATACAGCTGGAGCAGTTGATAGTGGATGACACAGGGCTATTTAAGACCGGTGTTTATCCACATCAATATGTCTATGAGTAAGGCTGATATCAAGCCGAAACGCGTAAGACAGTACTGCTCCAGCTGATCTTATGAAATGAATTTGGTTTTAAAAGAGGATTTATCCATTTATCCTGTTGAAGAAAATTGGTTTCTAATAAAGCTGCAAGAGTTTTATTTCACAATATGCCTTGAAACTCAGCCGGTTTATTTGTAAATAACTTTGATAAAGGTTTATTTAAAACATATTGTGGTAGAATTTAAGGGATTTGGTATATGAGAAGGGGTGGCACTGTCTGAGGTAGGGGAGATACCCCTGAAACATTATAACAGCACCAATAAAGTGGATATGTTTTTGAATTCCAGAGACTGCCTGCTTTTCAGTACTCATAGATATGTATTTATAGATAAATAGATAGATATTTAGATAAATAGATAGATATAAGATAGATGATAAATAGATAGATAGATATAGATCGATAGAGAGATAGATAGATAGATAGATAGATAGATAGATAGATAGATAGATAGATAGATAGATAGATAGAGATAGATAGATAGATAGATAGATAGATAGATAGATAGATAGATAGATAGATAGATAGATAGATAGATAGATAGATAGATAGATAGATATAGATAGAGAGGGATAGATAGATAGATAGATAGATGATAAAGAGATAGATAAATAGATAGAAAGATGATAAATAGATCAATAGATAGATAAATAGATCAATGGATAAATAGATAGATGATAGATAGATAAACATCATTGATAAAACATGTCTCAGTATACCATCATGTCCATATACAAAATGGTATTAAGAATGTGTAACACTTATCATAAACACCACTCTGTGTAATTTCTAAACAATCCCCAGTAACCCCTTTCACCCATTTGTTATTTCAAAGATCGTCATCCTTTGTCTGTAGTTCTGAGTGCTTTTGTGGGGAAAAGGAGATCCAATCTGGTCGGAGTTAGCAATTTCGTCCATTCCCATATTCCCAACATTGGAAAAAAGTTAAAAGATGAAATCATCTGCAATGTGTTTAACCCCTTTATCTAGGGTTAGGACTTCAAACTGAAGTTGCGTCGGAACTCTTGTGAGGTAGGCTCGCTCGTGCCTCATAAAAGTGATACAATTTTAAGTGTTACTAAATATAAAAAAATTCTCATAAAAGAAACACTTATTTTGAGCCAAATTCTAAAAGCTTATTAAGCCAAGGGTTTTCTTTCTAAAGACGTAGTTTGATTATAGCAGTGAAATGAAACTAATATCCCTAATGTTCTGTGAAATAATATGTAACAAATCATTAACAATATTTGAAATATTCTGACTCACAACTCTGTTTTGATGTAACTTTAAAATATAACAAACATCTGAACACATTTTAGAGATATCAATTAGAAATTACTCAGATAGATATTAGCATTAAATATGCATCAGACCAAAATGAAATATGACATAGTTTAATTTAATTTACCACCAACTGCTGAGATTTAATGAGAACATTTATCAGTTTAATTTTATGTTGAAACTATTTAAGACAAAACAGCAACATATTTATAGAGATATTTTACATATTATATGAAATTGTGAGGCAAGAAATATATTTAAAGAATAGCAGTAGAAGTGTTTTTATTTTAAAAACATAAGTTAAAAAAGCACTGAGAGCTTCTAAGCAGCAGCCATAATTGGTCACATTATTGTGTGTAGTATAAGACTTGGGGATACATGAAAACTTAGGTTTCATTTTTATGCCCCTTTAATCTTTTGTTTAAAGGTACAGTAATTGTTTTAAAATTGTAAAATAACACTTTTAATTATATCTAGTAACATGACTTATTGTTATATTTTTATTATAGACTTTTTTCATTATTATCACTTATTATTATTCATTATTTATTTTCTCCCTTTTGCTGTAATTTAATTCTGAAAATGTAGGTCTTTTTTCAATTCCTGTTAGAAGTGGTAGTGTAGACTCCAGGACTTAAAGGGTTATGAAACCCAATTTTGTTGTTCATGATCGAGAAAGAGCATACAATTTTAAACAACTTTCTAATTTATGTCTATTAGCTCATTTGCTTAATTATCTTAAGTATCCTTTGTTAAAGAACAGTAAAGTATATGGGTAAGCCAATAACATGAGGCATATATGTGCAGCCACCATAAAGCAGTTCCCGAGCATACCTAAGTATCCTTTTCAACAAAGAATACCAAGAGAACGAAACAAACTAGTAAACAGAAGTAAATTGGAAAGTTGTTTAATAGGGACTTGCAGATAGCCTTGTTGCATTCAAAAGAATGTGAAAATGAGTTCTGTGAAAGAGATATATAGCAGCACGGTCTCAGTACCGCTAGACACTGATTAACATGAACTAACTTGCAATTAATTGTTTATGTCGGTAGGTTTTAAATCAAACAGTGGACTTACGAACATCATTATAATCAAACTGTCATAGAATAAATTCTGCTGTATTTATCAGCTCATATTTTTTTTACGTTATCTCACGATGCAGCTGCATATCTTAATTTGCCTATTCAAGATTGATTTGTACTTAGTCAGACCGAGTCCTTATCTGTCCATAGCCACATTCTTTTTTATTTTAATAGTACGCACATGGGTGACTATTCTAAAAACTAATTTCTTTAAATCAGATCATATCTAGCAGATCTCATCATCACAGCTCTGCGTGTCAGCCAGTCTTATCAGAACAGGCAGGTTTTCTTTTAATTCTTCTTGTAACATCTGATTATATCTATGTAACACATCTGCCTAGAGCAGAAAAAGAAATAAAATATAGAACAATTATAAATGGATTTACTATAAATTTATTATAAATTGCACGCGTAGCTTTCATATTTTAGTTGGTCTGTATTGGTTGCCAGGCTAGTATTGAGCTGTTTGGTTGGTTGACCCAGCAAATAGACACGTTGTGTTCTAATAACAAAACCATTGTTAACAAGAGAGTAAAGATAGCCTTGAATGACACGTGGCTCTCTGATACTAGCTTTAGTGCTGTTATGATGAAAGTCCCAGGAGACTCACACCACACACATTAAAGGGACAGTAAATTAAAGGGACAGACATTATTTACTTTATTTGGAAGAGCTAATCTGGGCTTTAGTCCACAGACACCAAGGCTAGTTATAGTTATAAAGTCAGTATAAAGAGCAATTGTTTTGAAGTTGTTATATGATAAAGCCAGTTAGGTATAATATGTAGCAGGGTTCGCCTTAAACAAGTCAACAGGTTGCATTTCCGGTTCTGACCATTATAATTTGCTCAATTTTCAGATCTAAGTTACATGAAAATTGGGCAAAATAAATTATGAAAATATATTGCAAAGTAATTGTTTTATTATACATAGCTAACAATTTTATATAAAAATCCCAAGCTGCTTATAAAATCTCTAACATTACATTTAATTTTTTTATCTGTCCCAACATAAGACAAAATTATATTGTAAGGATGTATTTAATAACATATGAGACACTAAACTAGCTAATCTAAACAGATGTTCCTTTGACCAACCTTTGATAAATATACACTTTATTCTCTTGAACATTTCCTTGACCTTGTCTGTAATTAGCTCTTTTACTCCTCTGATATGACATTCACATGAGAACTATTCCCTGTGGGGATTTCTGTAGCTATTGTCTGTCTGCTCCGGGTTAACTATCAGCAAAGATGTGACGTCTCTTAATAAACATTAAAGAACACGGGCGTTAAAACAAAACATCCATGATTCACATAGAGAATACAATTTTAAAAAACGTTTCTGATTTAATTCTATCATCAAATTCACCTCTTTACCCTTTAATATCTTAAAAATATGTTATCTATCTATCTATCTATCTATCTATCTATATCTATCTATTATTATTATTGGTTATTTGTAGAGCACCAACAGATTCTGCAGCACATCTATATGTCCAGCTATCTGTCTATCCGTCTGTCTGTCTATCTGTCTGTCTACAGGGAGTGCAGAATTATTAGGCAAGTTGTATTTTTGAGGATTAATTTTATTATTGAACAACCATGTTCTCAATGAACCCAAAAAACTCATTAATATCAAAGCTGAATATTTTTGGAAGTAGTTTTTAGTTTGTTTTTAGTTTTAGCTATTTTAGGGGGGTATCTGTGTGTGCAGGTGACTATTACTGTGCATAATTATTAGGCAACTTAACAAAAAACAAATATATACCCATTTCAATTATTTATTTTTACCAGTGAAACCAATATAACATCTCAACATTCACAAATATACATTTCTGACATTCAAAAACAAAACAAAAACAAATCAGTGACCAATATAGCCACCTTTCTTTGCAAGGACACTCAAAAGCCTGCCATCCATGGATTCTGTCAGTGTTTTGATCTGTTCACCATCAACATTGCGTGCAGCAGCAACCACAGCCTCCCAGACACTGTTCAGAGAGGTGTACTGTTTTCCCTCCTTGTAAATCTCACATTTGATGATGGACCACAGGTTCTTAATGGGGTTCAGATCAGGTGAACAAGGAGGCCATGTCATTAGATTTTCTTCTTTTATACCCTTTCTTGCCAGCCACGCTGTGGAGTACTTGGACGCGTGTGATGGAGCATTGTCCTGCATGAAAATCATGTTTTTCTTGAAGGATGCAGACTTCTTCCTGTACCACTGCTTGAAGAAGGTGTCTTCCAGAAACTGGCAGTAGGACTGGGAGTTGAGCTTGACTCCATCCTCAACCCGAAAAGGCCCCACAAGCTCATCTTTGATGATACCAGCCCAAACCAGTACTCCACCTCCACCTTGCTGGCGTCTGAGTCGGACTGGAGCTCTCTGCCCTTTACCAATCCAGCCACGGGCCCATCCATCTGGCCCATCAAGACTCACTCTCATTTCATCAGTCCATAAAACCTTAGAAAAATCAGTCTTGAGATATTTCTTGGCCCAGTCTTGACGTTTCAGTTTGTGTGTCTTGTTCAGTGGTGGTCGTCTTTCAGCCTTTCTTACCTTGGCCATGTCTCTGAGTATTGCACACCTTGTGCTTTTGGGCACTCCAGTGATGTTGCAGCTCTGAAATATGGCCAAACTGGTGGCAAGTGGCATCTTGGCAGCTGCACGCTTGACTTTTCTCAGTTCATGGGCAGTTATTTTGCGCCTTGGTTTTTCCACACGCTTCTTGCGACCCTGTTGACTATTTTGAATGAAACGCTTGATTGTTCGATGATCACGCTTTAGAAGCTTTGCAATTTTAAGAGTGCTGCATCCCTCTGCAAGATATCTCACTATTTTTGACTTTTCTGAGCCTGTCAAGTCCTTCTTTTGACCCATTTTGCCAAAGGAAAGGAAGTTGCCTAATAATTATGCACACCTGATATAGGGTGTTGATGTCATTAGACCACACCCCTTCTCATTACAGAGATGCACATCACCTAATATGCTTAATTGGTAGTAGGCTTTCGTGCCTATACAGCTTGGAGTAAGACAACGTGCATAAAGAGGATGATGTGGTCAAAATACTAATTTGCCTAATAATTCTGCACTACCTGTATCTGTCTGTCTGTCATCTATTTATCTATCTATATCTATCTGTCTGTCTTTCTTTCTCTCTCTACTCTGCTCACTTTAAAAAGATTGACTAACTTTTTAATGAATTGGCATAATGGAAGATTACAACATAAAAATGGGCCAGATTACAAGTTGCTTGCTATTTAGTGCCTTTGATCTCTCGCAGACACTGCTGGAAGTAAACTTTTAATGCACACACCTGTTAACGCGCATATTACAAGCTAAAAGTAACATTTTTGCGCTAGCGAAAACTGACACACACCAACCTCAAGACCTATATTCCTATATTTAAAAATACTAAGAACATACAAAGTGAAGAACATTGGAGTGTAAAATATTTGTAGTACATACACAGTAAAACAGATTATAAAATATTATTTTAATAAAAATTATTTTCATGTTTTAAGGTATTTGAGTGGAAAGGACTCCAAAGTAAATATATATATACACACACACGCACACACGCACACACGAACACACACACACATACATACACACACACACATAAATACACACACACACACGTGTATAAATGTGTATATATTATTGATGTGCAGGGAAAAAAAATTTAGATTAAATTTTCATTATGAATATTCAGGGAAATTCGTTTCCCTGAGTATTTGTTGGCTGCACTATTTTCGTTAAAACAAATGTAAATGTTTCAAAGCTATAGCACATCTCTAATGTATATATATATATATATATATATATATATATATATATATATATATAGTGTATATATATATATATATATATATATATATATATATATATATATATACATATACGTATACATATATATATACACACACACATAAATACATAAATACACAGGTATATACATATATACATATATACATATATATATATATATATATATACACCTATATATACTGTATCTATCTATCTATCTATCTATCTATCTATCTATCTATCTATCTATCTATCTATCTATATATATATATATATATATATATATATACACACACACAAACACATACAGTATAGCCCTTTCCATTTAAACACATACACCATATAGTTTTTTAACCCTTATAAAAAATTGTATTAATATTTATACAAATAATTTTTAACCCTATGAGCACTTGAGTGAACTCGTTTACTTTCAACTTGTTAAACATGTGAAAGCTAGAGAGGGAGCGATATTGGTTGTAATCTGGGCCATTAGTGATACATTTACACTAACGTTATAGATATCATCTTCACACTGGGAATTATTCGGTAATTATAACCAATACACTGATATCCTTGAAAGGTTGAATTTTTATGATATTCACAAGGTTTGCTTAGATAGTTATTTCACTCTTTTCTTTTTTTCACGACTTTATTTAAACCAGCAAGTTAATTAAACATGATCAGGAGAGCACTGGTTTCTTTCATTAAGTAAAGCTTCTATTCATCCCATTTAATTTCCTGTCACAAAGTGAAATTGTGTCTGACAGTCTACAAATAAGGAACAAAAACATTATAAATGGTAAGGTTTATGCAGTATTTGCTTAACATAGCAAACATGTCTTGCAGTAGTTAGTTACAAAGCAGTAATGGATGATATATTGCAGCATTTCTTCCAGGAATAATATATAGAGGGCAGAAAATGATACAGTATATGTTTCCAATGAGATAACTATCACTTTACTTCTATGGGAATGATACAATTATCATAAACAAATGAATCAATAAATCACATAGGATATTACAAACTGATAATGTACAGATCACATGCTTTGATTAATGTATCTCACACTTTTTTCTTTTGTGATTCAGATAGAGCATGTAATTTTAAGTAGCTTTCTAATTTACGCCTATTATTAATTTGTTTTTGTTCTTTTAGGTATCTTTATTTAAAAAAGCAGGAATACAAGCTTAGGAGCCGTCCCATTTTTGCGCTTGCTGGGTTGGTTGCTACCATCAAGATTGATGTAAGTCCTGAATAGTGTATGACGGCACTGGCAGTTGGTGTTACTTATTTACTATAAAAAAAGGTTGTGCTTCCTGTATACAAAAAAGAGGGGGTCTTTCTTGCCTTTTTACAGGTTTACTTATTTAATGATTTCGGTAGCTTTTTTGTGGCTTCTTTGATGCCCGAGATGTAGACAGCTAAAGTATGATATTGAGCTATACTATATAAGCTTATACCAAGCTATGCTTTTATAAGTCATATTACTGTATAACAAGGAGAGGGATATCAAAAACACATAAGTCTATGCTTAAAGAAAGGGAATTCAGCACTCTTTACATAGAAATATAGAAAATATTCTTTATTGATTAAAAGTCCATATCAAATTTAAGCAGCATTCTCCGTAAGTTAAAAAAAATGTATAGTCACGCTCAGCACTAACAAACATTATATACACAAACACAATATAAAGACACACTGAGATGATAGTATAAAGTGATTAATACACTTGAGACGTCTACATGCGGAAGACCCTGCGGAGCAGATAATGTCAGGGCAGGATATCACTAGAAAGCCAGGAGCCATGCAGTAGCAAAAGCTCAACAGATAGGAGGGATCCAAGCAGCAAAGCCGGTACGTGGAAATAGCATATTATCCAGAGCTGTGCAAAAAGGTAGAGCAAATACAATCTCTACTTAAAGGGGCAGTCTACACTAAAATTATTATTATTGTTTAAAAAGATAGATAACTCCTTTACTACCCATTCCCCAGCTTTGCACAACCCACATTGTTATATTAATATATTTTATAACATTTTAATCTCTAAATTTCTGCCTGTTTCTAAGCCACTAAAGACCTCTTATCACATGCTTTTTTTATTTGCTTTTCACAACAGGAGACTGTTAGTTCATGTGGGCCATAAAGATAACATTGTGCTCATAAATAAAAAGAGAGAAGCGCTCAACCTGGGAACGAACAATAGCATAATAGCTTGTTCTATGGCTAGTTACCACCCTAGAAGCAGCCTCTTTTTGCTCAATATGTGCCTTTCACAGAAAAGAACTTTCCTGTAGCATATCAGTCTGATCCTGACTTCACAGTACAGTCCAGCCCCGAAATACCAGGCAATCCCTTTCTGAACAAGAGAAACAGCAAAACCCCAGACGTACGTTTCGGCCTATTGTGGGCCTCGTCAGTGAGGCGCAGCCATATCCCTCTAGGCACACTGAGCAACGGGTCCACGTCTGGATTCCCGCATCACACTTAGGGAGACTTCCCTAAGTGTCATAACCTGCATAAATAAAAAGAGAGAAGCGCTCAACCTGGGAACGAACAATAGCATAATAGCTTGTTCTATGGCTAGTTACCACCCTAGAAGCAGCCTCTTTTTGCTCAATATGTGCCTTTCACAGAAAAGAACTTTCCTGTAGCATATCAGTCTGATCCTGACTTCACAGTACAGTCCAGCCCCGAAATACCAGGCAATCCCTTTCTGAACAAGAGAAACAGCAAAACCCCAGACGTACGTTTCGGCCTATTGTGGGCCTCGTCAGTGAGGCGCAGCCATATCCCTCTAGGCACACTGAGCAACGGGTCCACGTCTGGATTCCCGCATCACACTTAGGGAGACTTCCCTAAGTGTCATAACCTGCATAAATAAAAAGAGAGAAGCGCTCAACCTGGGAACGAACAATAGCATAATAGCTTGTTCTATGGCTAGTTACCACCCTAGAAGCAGCCTCTTTTTGCTCAATATGTGCCTTTCACAGAAAAGAACTTTCCTGTAGCATATCAGTCTGATCCTGACTTCACAGTACAGTCCAGCCCCGAAATACCAGGCAATCCCTTTCTGAACAAGAGAAACAGCAAAACCCCAGACGTACGTTTCGGCCTATTGTGGGCCTCGTCAGTGAGGCGCAGCCATATCCCTCTAGGCACACTGAGCAACGGGTCCACGTCTGGATTCCCGCATCACACTTAGGGAGACTTCCCTAAGTGTCATAACCTGCATAAATAAAAAGAGAGAAGCGCTCAACCTGGGAACGAACAATAGCATAATAGCTTGTTCTATGGCTAGTTACCACCCTAGAAGCAGCCTCTTTTTGCTCAATATGTGCCTTTCACAGAAAAGAACTTTCCTGTAGCATATCAGTCTGATCCTGACTTCACAGTACAGTCCAGCCCCGAAATACCAGGCAATCCCTTTCTGAACAAGAGAAACAGCAAAACCCCAGACGTACGTTTTGGCCTATTGTGGGCCTCGTCAGTGAGGCGCAGCCATAT
Source organism: Bombina bombina (assembly GCF_027579735.1). Taxonomy (NCBI): domain Eukaryota; kingdom Metazoa; phylum Chordata; class Amphibia; order Anura; family Bombinatoridae; genus Bombina; species Bombina bombina. The sequence continues at coordinate 79,972,335 of NC_069502.1, forward strand.
CCCTCTAGGCACACTGAGCAACGGGTCCACGTCTGGATTCCCGCATCACACTTAGGGAGACTTCCCTAAGTGTCATAACCTGCATAAATAAAAAGAGAGAAGCGCTCAACCTGGGAACGAACAATAGCATAATAGCTTGTTCTATGGCTAGTTACCACCCTAGAAGCAGCCTCTTTTTGCTCAATATGTGCCTTTCACAGAAAAGAACTTTCCTGTAGCATATCAGTCTGATCCTGACTTCACAGTACAGTCCAGCCCCGAAATACCAGGCAATCCCTTTCTGAACAAGAGAAACAGCAAAACCCCAGACGTACGTTTCGGCCTATTGTGGGCCTCGTCAGTGAGGCGCAGCCATATCCCTCTAGGCACACTGAGCAACGGGTCCACGTCTGGATTCCCGCATCACACTTAGGGAGACTTCCCTAAGTGTCATAACCTGCATAAATAAAAAGAGAGAAGCGCTCAACCTGGGAACGAACAATAGCATAATAGCTTGTTCTATGGCTAGTTACCACCCTAGAAGCAGCCTCTTTTTGCTCAATATGTGCCTTTCACAGAAAAGAACTTTCCTGTAGCATATCAGTCTGATCCTGACTTCACAGTACAGTCCAGCCCCGAAATACCAGGCAATCCCTTTCTGAACAAGAGAAACAGCAAAACCCCAGACGTACGTTTCGGCCTATTGTGGGCCTCGTCAGTGAGGCGCAGCCATATCCCTCTAGGCACACTGAGCAACGGGTCCACGTCTGGATTCCCGCATCACACTTAGGGAGACTTCCCTAAGTGTCATAACCTGCATAAATAAAAAGAGAGAAGCGCTCAACCTGGGAACGAACAATAGCATAATAGCTTGTTCTATGGCTAGTTACCACCCTAGAAGCAGCCTCTTTTTGCTCAATATGTGCCTTTCACAGAAAAGAACTTTCCTGTAGCATATCAGTCTGATCCTGACTTCACAGTACAGTCCAGCCCCGAAATACCAGGCAATCCCTTTCTGAACAAGAGAAACAGCAAAACCCCAGACGTACGTTTCGGCCTATTGTGGGCCTCGTCAGTGAGGCGCAGCCATATCCCTCTAGGCACACTGAGCAACGGGTCCACGTCTGGATTCCCGCATCACACTTAGGGAGACTTCCCTAAGTGTCATAACCTGCATAAATAAAAAGAGAGAAGCGCTCAACCTGGGAACGAACAATAGCATAATAGCTTGTTCTATGGCTAGTTACCACCCTAGAAGCAGCCTCTTTTTGCTCAATATGTGCCTTTCACAGAAAAGAACTTTCCTGTAGCATATCAGTCTGATCCTGACTTCACAGTACAGTCCAGCCCCGAAATACCAGGCAATCCCTTTTTGAACAAGAGAAACAGCAAAACCCCAGACGTACGTTTCGGCCTATTGTGGGCCTCGTCAGTGAGGCGCAGCCATATCCCTCTAGGCACACTGAGCAACGGGTCCACGTCTGGATTCCCGCATCACACTTAGGGAGACTTCCCTAAGTGTCATAACCTGCATAAATAAAAAGAGAGAAGCGCTCAACCTGGGAACGAACAATAGCATAATAGCTTGTTCTATGGCTAGGTACCACCCTAGAAGCAGCCTCTTTTTGCTCAATATGTGCCTTTCACAGAAAAGAACTTTCCTGTAGCATATCAGTCTGATCCTGACTTCACAGTACAGTCCAGCCCCGAAATACCAGGCAATCCCTTTCTGAACAAGAGAAACAGCAAAACCCCAGACGTACGTTTCGGCCTAATGTGGGCCTCGTCAGTGAGGCGCAGCCATATCCCTCTAGGCACACTGAGCAACGGGTCCACGTCTGGATTCCCGCATCACACTTAGGGAGACTTCCCTAAGTGTCATAACCTGCATAAATAAAAAGAGAGAAGCGCTCAACCTGGGAACGAACAATAGCATAATAGCTTGTTCTATGGCTAGTTACCACCCTAGAAGCAGCCTCTTTTTGCTCAATATGTGCCTTTCACAGAAAAGAACTTTCCTGTAGCATATCAGTCTGATCCTGACTTCACAGTACAGTCTAGCCCCGAAATACCAGGCAATCCCTTTCTGAACAAGAGAAACAGCAAAACCCCAGACGTACTTTTCGGCCTATTGTGGGCCTCGTCAGTGAGGCGCAGCCATATCCCTCTAGGCACACTGAGCAACGGGTCCACGTCTGGATTCCCGCATCACACTTAGGGAGACTTCCCTAAGTGTCATAACCTGCATAAATAAAAAGAGAGAAGCGCTCAACCTGGGAACGAACAATAGCATAATAGCTTGTTCTATGGCTAGTTACCACCCTAGAAGCAGCCTCTTTTTGCTCAATATGTGCCTTTCACAGAAAAGAACTTTCCTGTAGCATATCAGTCTGATCCTGACTTCACAGTACAGTCCAGCCCCGAAATACCAGGCAATCCCTTTCTGAACAAGAGAAACAGCAAAACCCCAGACGTATGTTTCGGCCTATTGTGGGCCTCGTCAGTGAGGCGCAGCCATATCCCTCTAGGCACACTGAGCAACGGGTCCACGTCTGGATTCCCGCATCACACTTAGGGAGACTTCCCTAAGTGTCATAACCTGCATAAATAAAAAGAGAGAAGCGCTCAACCTGGGAACGAACAATAGCATAATAGCTTGTTCTATGGCTAGTTACCACCCTAGAAGCAGCCTCTTTTTGCTCAATATGTGCCTTTCACAGAAAAGAACTTTCCTGTAGCATATCAGTCTGATCCTGACTTCACAGTACAGTCCAGCCCCGAATTATGACACTTAGGGAAGTCTCCCTAAGTGTGATGCGGGAATCCAGACGTGGACCCGTTGCTCAGTGTGCCTAGAGGGATATGGCTGCACCTCACTGACGAGGCCCACAATAGGCCGAAACGTACGTCTGGGGTTTTGCTGTTTCTCTTGTTCAGAGAGGGATTGCCTGGTATTTCGGGGCTGGACTGTACTGTGAAGTCAGGATCAGACTGATATGCTACAGGAAAGTTCTTCTCTGTGAAAGGCACATATTGAGCAAAAAGAGGCTGCTTCTAGGGTGGTAACTAGCCATAGAACAAGCTATTATGCTATTGTTCGTTCCCAGGTTGAGCGCTTCTCTCTTTTTGTTTATGCAAATTATGACACTTAGGGAAGTCTCCCTAAGTGTGATGCGGGAATCCAGACGTGGACCCGTTGCTCAGTGTGCCTAGAGGGATATGGCTGCACCTCACTGACGAGGCCCACAATAGGCCGAAACGTACGTCTGGGGTTTTGCTGTTTCTCTTGTTCAGAGAGGGATTGCCTGGTATTTCGGGGCTGGACTGTACTGTGAAGTCAGGATCAGACTGATATGCTACAGGAAAGTTCTTCTCTGTGAAAGGCACATATTGAGCAAAAAGAGGCTGCTTCTAGGGTGGTAACTAGCCATAGAACAAGCTATTATGCTATTGTTCGTTCCCAGGTTGAGCGCTTCTCTCTTTTTGTTTATGCAAATTATGACACTTAGGGAAGTCTCCCTAAGTGTGATGCGGGAATCCAGACGTGGACCCGTTGCTCAGTGTGCCTAGAGGGATATGGCTGCACCTCACTGACGAGGCCCACAATAGGCCGAAACGTACGTCTGGGGTTTTGCTGTTTCTCTTGTTCAGAGAGGGATTGCCTGGTATTTCGGGGCTGGACTGTACTGTGAAGTCAGGATCAGACTGATATGCTACAGGAACGTTCTTCTCTGTGAAAGGCACATATTGAGCAAAAAGAGGCTGCTTCTAGGGTGGTAACTAGCCATAGAACAAGCTATTATGCTATTGTTCGTTCCCAGGTTGAGCGCTTCTCTCTTTTTGTTTATGCAAATTATGACACTTAGGGAAGTCTCCCTAAGTGTGATGCGGGAATCCAGACGTGGACCCGTTGCTCAGTGTGCCTAGAGGGATATGGCTGCACCTCACTGACGAGGCCCACAATAGGCCGAAACGTACGTCTGGGGTTTTGCTGTTTCTCTTGTTCAGAGAGGGATTGCCTGGTATTTCGGGGCTGGACTGTACTGTGAAGTCAGGATCAGACTGATATGCTACAGGAAAGTTCTTCTCTGTGAAAGGCACATATTGAGCAAAAAGAGGCTGATTCTAGGGTGGTAACTAGCCATAGAACAAGCTATTATGCTATTGTTCGTTCCCAGGTTGAGCGCTTCTCTCTTTTTGTTTATGCAAATTATGACACTTAGGGAAGTCTCCCTAAGTGTGATGCGGGAATCCAGACGTGGACCCGTTGCTCAGTGTGCCTAGAGGGATATGGCTGCACCTCACTGACGAGGCCCACAATAGGCCGAAACGTACGTCTGGGGTTTTGCTGTTTCTCTTGTTCAGAGAGGGATTGCCTGGTATTTCGGGGCTGGACTGTACTGTGAAGTCAGGATCAGACTGATATGCTACAGGAAAGTTCTTCTCTGTGAAAGGCACATATTGAGCAAAAAGAGGCTGCTTCTAGGGTGGTAACTAGCCATAGAACAAGCTATTATGCTATTGTTCGTTCCCAGGTTGAGCGCTTCTCTCTTTTTGTTTATGCAAATTATGACACTTAGGGAAGTCTCCCTAAGTGTGATGCGGGAATCCAGACGTGGACCCGTTGCTCAGTGTGCCTAGAGGGATATGGCTGCACCTCACTGACGAGGCCCACAATAGGCCGAAACGTACGTCTGGGGTTTTGCTGTTTCTCTTGTTCAGAGAGGGATTGCCTGGTATTTCGGGGCTGGACTGTACTGTGAAGTCAGGATCAGACTGATATGCTACAGGAACGTTCTTCTCTGTGAAAGGCACATATTGAGCAAAAAGAGGCTGCTTCTAGGGTGGTAACTAGCCATAGAACAAGCTATTATGCTATTGTTTGTTCCCAGGTTGAGCGCTTCTCTCTTTTTGTTTATGCAAATTATGACACTTAGGGAAGTCTCCCTAAGTGTGATGCGGGAATCCAGACGTGGACCCGTTGCTCAGTGTGCCTAGAGGGATATGGCTGCACCTCACTGACGAGGCCCACAATAGGCCGAAACGTACGTCTGGGGTTTTGCTGTTTCTCTTGTTCAGAGAGGGATTGCCTGGTATTTCGGGGCTGGACTGTACTGTGAAGTCAGGATCAGACTGATATGCTACAGGAAAGTTCTTCTCTGTGAAAGGCACTTATTGAGCAAAAAGAGGCTGCTTCTAGGGTGGTAACTAGCCATAGAACAAGCTATTATGCTATTGTTCGTTCCCAGGTTGAGCACTTCTCTCTTTTTGTTTATGCAAATTATGACACTTAGGGAAGTCTCCCTAAGTGTGATGCGGGAATCCAGACGTGGACCCGTTGCTCAGTGTGCCTAGAGGGATATGGCTGCACCTCACTGACGAGGCCCACAATAGGCCGAAACGTACGTCTGGGGTTTTGCTGTTTCTCTTGTTCAGAGAGGGATTGCCTGGTATTTCGGGGCTGGACTGTACTGTGAAGTCAGGATCAGACTGATATGCTACAGGAAAGTTCTTCTCTGTGAAAGGCACATATTGAGCAAAAAGAGGCTGCTTCTAGGGTGGTAACTAGCCATAGAACAAGCTATTATGCTATTGTTCGTTCCCAGGTTGAGCGCTTCTCTCTTTTTGTTTATGCAAATTATGACACTTAGGGAAGTCTCCCTAAGTGTGATGCGGGAATCCAGACGTGGACCAGTTGCTCAGTGTGCCTAGAGGGATATGGCTGCACCTCACTGACGAGGCCCACAATAGGCCGAAACGTACGTCTGGGGTTTTGCTGTTTCTCTTGTTCAGAGAGGGATTGCCTGGTATTTCGGGGCTGGACTGTACTGTGAAGTCAGGATCAGACTGATATGCTACAGGAAAGTTCTTCTCTGTGAAAGGCACATATTGAGCAAAAAGAGGCTGCTTCTAGGGTGGTAACTAGCCATAGAACAAGCTATTATGCTATTGTTCGTTCCCAGGTTGAGCGCTTCTCTCTTTTTGTTTATGCAAATTATGACACTTAGGGAAGTCTCCCTAAGTGTGATGCGGGAATCCAGACGTGGACCCGTTGCTCAGTGTGCCTAGAGGGATATGGCTGCACCTCACTGACGAGGCCCACAATAGGCCGAAACGTACGTCTGGGGTTTTGCTGTTTCTCTTGTTCAGAGAGGGATTGCCTGGTATTTCGGGGCTGGACTGTACTGTGAAGTCAGGATCAGACTGATATGCTACAGGAAAGTTCTTCTCTGTGAAAGGCACATATTGAGCAAAAAGAGGCTGCTTCTAGGGTGGTAACTAGCCATAGAACAAGCTATTATGCTATTGTTCGTTCCCAGGTTGAGCGCTTCTCTCTTTTTGTTTATGCAAATTATGACACTTAGGGAAGTCTCCCTAAGTGTGATGCGGGAATCCAGACGTGGACCCGTTGCTCAGTGTGCCTAGAGGGATATGGCTGCACCTCACTGACGAGGCCCACAATAGGCCGAAACGTACGTCTGGGGTTTTGCTGTTTCTCTTGTTCAGAGAGGGATTGCCTGGTATTTCGGGGCTGGACTGTACTGTGAAGTCAGGATCAGACTGATATGCTACAGGAAAGTTCTTCTCTGTGAAAGGCACATATTGAGCAAAAAGAGGCTGCTTCTAGGGTGGTAACTAGCCATAGAACAAGCTATTATGCTATTGTTCGTTCCCAGGTTGAGCGCTTCTCTCTTTTTGTTTATGCAAATTATGACACTTAGGGAAGTCTCCCTAAGTGTGATGCGGGAATCCAGACGTGGACCCGTTGCTCAGTGTGCCTAGAGGGATATGGCTGCACCTCACTGTCGAGGCCCACAATAGGCCGAAACGTACGTCTGGGGTTTTGCTGTTTCTCTTGTTCAGAGAGGGATTGCCTGGTATTTCGGGGCTGGACTGTACTGTGAAGTCAGGATCAGACTGATATGCTACAGGAAAGTTCTTCTCTGTGAAAGGCACATATTGAGCAAAAAGAGGCTGCTTCTAGGGTGGTAACTAGCCATAGAACAAGCTATTATGCTATTGTTCGTTCCCAGGTTGAGCGCTTCTCTCTTTTTGTTTATGCAAATTATGACACTTAGGGAAGTCTCCCTAAGTGTGATGCGGGAATCCAGACGTGGACCCGTTGCTCAGTGTGCCTAGAGGGATATGGCTGCACCTCACTGACGAGGCCCACAATAGGCCGAAACGTACGTCTGGGGTTTTGCTGTTTCTCTTGTTCAGAGAGGGATTGCCTGGTATTTCGGGGCTGGACTGTACTGTGAAGTCAGGATCAGACTGATATGCTACAGGAAAGTTCTTCTCTGTGAAAGGCACATATTGAGCAAAAAGAGGCTGCTTCTAGGGTGGTAACTAGCCATAGAACAAGCTATTATGCTATTGTTCGTTCCCAGGTTGAGCGCTTCTCTCTTTTTGTTTATGCAAATTATGACACTTAGGGAAGTCTCCCTAAGTGTGATGCGGGAATCCAGACGTGGACCCGTTGCTCAGTGTGCCTAGAGGGATATGGCTGCACCTCACTGACGAGGCCCACAATAGGCCGAAACGTACGTCTGGGGTTTTGCTGTTTCTCTTGTTCAGAGAGGGATTGCCTGGTATTTCGGGGCTGGACTGTACTGTGAAGTCAGAATCAGACTGATATGCTACAGGAAAGTTCTTCTCTGTGAAAGGCACATATTGAGCAAAAAGAGGCTGCTTCTAGGGTGGTAACTAGCCATAGAACAAGCTATTATGCTATTGTTCGTTCCCAGGTTGAGCGCTTCTCTCTTTTTGTTTATGCAACATTGTGCTCATGCCCGTGAAGTTATTTAAGATTTAGCACAACACAGTATTTAATCCAAGTCAATAGATAATAAATAAAAAGTCATGTGATCAGGGTCAGAAGATGCTTAGATACAAGGTAATCACAGAGGTAAAACTTATATTAATATAATAGTATTGGCTATGCAAAACTAGGGAATGGGTAATAAAGGGATTATCTATCTTTTAAAACAAAAAAATTATATTGTAGACTGTTCCTTTAACATATAAGAATGCAAAACATTGAGGAAAGAGCGAGGGCAAGTCATCTGCACTGAAAAGGAGAAGTTGAAAGTACTGTGCACATCATCGCTCTTACACAATGGAAAGCAGTGAAACTGTTCTAAATCCTGCCCAGACATTACCTGCTCATCAGGGTCTGGTGCAGCAGGTCAAGTGTATTAATGACTCTGTACTATCATCTCAGTGTGTTCTTTATATTGTGTTTATGTATATCATTTTTGTTACTGCTGAGTGTGGAGTGTGACTATACATTTTTTTACTTATGGAGAATGCTGCTAAAATTTAATATGTTTTTATTTCACTTTTCACACTACGCGCGCTACCCAACACATACAAAAACACAAAGAAAAACGTAATTAACGTGCGAGTGCAAACTATTGCTCCACTCGTAATCTAGAACCATTTCAAAGCTGTAATCTGTGTATACTTTATTTGATGATCAGAATTACTATACTGTACTATATACTAAGGGCTAGATTACAAGTGGAGCGCTAAATTATTGCGAACCTGCAAATGGGCAAATTTGCTTTTTGGGGGCGCACAATAATTAACTAGCCATTACAATTAGCACTTATAAAATTACCAAGAGATCAGATCTCTGGTTACTTTTATAAATGTACCAGAAATGCCCTCAAAATACAGTGTTTTGTAATTATCTTTATTTTGTTAATGAAATAACTGCCCTAGGCAGTATTTTGGGGCTACAGTTGGGGGGTGCCTTTACATTGCGGTCTGTGGGAACTGTGTATTCCCTGTAAATATATATGTATATGCTTATATGTGTTAATATGTGTATATACACATATTAACACATGCATATATATGTATATACGCATTAACATACAGTATATATTTACAATTTGCGGCCATTACTGTGTGACTTACCCCCTTAGCTGCGCTTAGGTTCTGATGCCATCTCTAAAGTCATCAGAACGAGGCTCCCATTAGAGCCTATGGAAGTGCGCTCTTGTTAGTGCAATGCTTCCTAGCAATGCAAACCTGAGCTCACGTTCACATTGCCTACAACTTAATAAATCAGTGCATATTAGTGTGCGCAGGTATTACACAGTGAAACACAAATATTATTTTCATGAAAGTGATCTTTAGTGCTGGCTCTATGTGTAGTATACACAAGAATAAATTATAGTATAAAACATATAAATCACATCCATGCGCTTTGGTGCTCAGAAATGCACATGTGAACACAGAGAGTATTTTATGTTTCTGATTGTGATCACAATGGATCACCAGTTGCATGCAGAGATGTTAAAGGATTATAGCAAGTAGCCTACGGGCCTAGCTGCTTTGTAGATCACCTACATGATAGCTGATTTACAACAGTGCAATGCTTGGCAGAGCCCTCTATCGCTTTGTCTCCCATAATTGTTACCTGCATATTAGACCCATGTTTTTAGCTCTGCGGAATCTGTTGGTGCTCTACAAATAACTGATAATAATAATAACTGATAACTATAAATGCTAATAGAATCATTTTTCATCTATATGAACATTTGCAAAAAAATGATAAAAAGTTTTGATTGCTTCTGAAATAAATTAATGTGCAGGAAAACTGACTTGTGAACGGAAGTGCAGACAGGCTTCTGATGAATTAGTGACAAGTGATGTGCAAGATAAAATGTATCAATAAAGTGATAACTTCAAAGACATATAATCAAATACACATATTAGCAAATACAAATATATCTAATGGAATCTAAATAACAATGCTGCAATATCAGACACTTAAATGGACATAAAAGTAAAAAAATGTGATGTAATACATTTTTGCAATAATACTAAAGCGACTTACAACTATTTTATTGCAAATTTTATCAAAATTTGGAAAACACACCAGAAACAAATATACCGCATGACAGGATAGATGACTGTGGTTGTTGAAGCGATATAAACATGTAAAGCTTTTAAAAAGTAATGACCAATCTCATTGTTTTTGTGGTATTTTTCTCTGCGTTTACTACATAAATCTGAGACTACTTTTTACTGCTTCAGTGCGTTACGGTTCATGTAATAATGCACTTCCCAAATTTTCAAATCAATTTTCAAAATGATCACAATAATGACCACCCATTCCTTCCAGCCAATAAACTCATAAAGCCTTTTTCAAAATCAACAGGTTGACCAATCACACTTTAAATGCACATGGAATATGGTCACCTGCTCTAGAAACTAAAACTGACAGCAATAGTACTTTTACCTGGGGGATGATTCTTTCCCAGGTGTATTTTTTGTTGTAGGAAACAATACAGACTTGCAGTTGTGCTATATTTTGTTATCTAACAGCTTTTCAAAATCATGGCAGAAGCGTGTATACTGCACAGAAAACTGTCTTTATATATGGAGAAATATTCTGCAACCTTTTTCTGGAGAACACCATTTAGTAGACATGTGCATTTGTTTTGTTACGGATAAACATTCCTTAACAACACATGGTTATTCATCTCGTTTGCACTAAAATATGATAAATCAGTTTAATTTGTTTCTTTTAAATAGTTAAATGCTTACATTTTGCAAGCTGGATAGCCATGCTAATCCAGTCCCTAAATCCCATTATAGAGCATCCTAGAAGGGAAAAGATTGACAATGCATAGCAGTTTTGTGACAGCTGGTACCTTCTATGTTTCCCTCATTGCTCTGAAACTCTATTTGACAGCTAAGGGTTGGTCTCATTAGGGAAGAGGGACAATGCCACTGGTGAGTGAACTTTACACTGGTCTTTGCCGAGCACCCTGTGACCCCTGTCCACAAAAGGGGAGACAGCGTGATTCTCCTGTCATAGGCTCAGAAGCCAGGGGAGATTGAGTGGATCTGTATTGTGCATTTATATGGGTTCATATGAGTCACATATTTTTGTTTATTTGTTTTTGAATTGGCACAAAGTACATGTATAGCTTTACCCATTACTGCACAATATCGGTCTATTCTATATATCAGCAGAATTTTTGCATGTGACAGCCTATACATTGCCCAAAACTAATTAGTTATAGTATACTGTCAACTGTATATAACACAAATTCTAAGCTAAATTCAAAAAGACGCACCATTTATTTTATAAGCATATTTACGATAATATGCTTCAAGTCCACATATTTTCATGCTTATTCAAAAAGAAATGTGTCTTGTAATTCATATGCACGGTCACATGTTACATTTATTCTAAAATCAGACATGTAGAGGGTTAGCACGTAATCCCTGCAGGTGACCTGATATTTTACCTCAGGCTCCCTCTGCCAGACACTGATTGAGGCAATGTCGGACATCTTATTTCAGGGCATGAAGGGACCATGCACTGCCCCCGCTCTACACTTTAGAATTCCCATGTACACAAGTCTTGTGCTTGAGGAGCCTGGGAGATCAACATTTACTATCCCCTCACTCATAAATCTGTACCCTGGTGCCTGGTGTGCCCCAGTGACTTGCAGCATAACAATGTAATTTCAGTATTATACAAAACATGGTAACAAATCAGATTAATCTCAGTTTTTATAACGATGCCTTACATAAGTCTACGAAATACAAATAAGAAGTTTAATACATCTGTCTAGTGTTCACTAAAAGAATGACTGGTTGTGTCCATTGCTTGATACCTACCCAATCAACCCAACCTAACCCTGTTACATATATGTGCCTAATTGGGCTCAACAGAGGTGATAAGGTAACCTACTAAAGAACAATGCAAGCGTTTATAACAAAATAACAATGACTATCTTTGTCTATATCCAGTGACAGGTCTGGACTGGCTTCTCCAAAGAACAAGACAAGTAATTGAAGAGGTTAGCCTTTAACAACAATGTGTTTCTGTGTTCAGAAAGTTTACACACTTGGCTGCTTTGTCATTTTACAGCAGGACTAAAGAAAAGTCTTGTAATTGCAAGGTGTTTTATGACTCTTTAAAATTATCACTGTTTTTTGCTCCTAAGGTTATAGTATGCTTTAATATAAGCCAAGGATGAATCTATTCTAAACCTCCATCATGTGACCATCGAAGCACAGAAGGATCCCTAGGCAGCTGTGTAGTTTTCTTGTTGATTAACTGAGCCATAACTGTAGACAACCTCAAAAGAAAGTTGGTGAGAAGACCTGCTGCTTTCAGCTGATATTAGACGTTTAAACATGTTTGTAAGCGCTGACAGGATGAGGCACTGTGCTGTCTTGTTAATCAGTGTCTAATATAAATTCCTGGTTAATAAGCTCATTTTCAAAGCAGATTTCGGATTACTCATCCCGCTGATTGCCACAAACAAATCATGACATTTAACAGTAACATCTAGGTTGATAAAAGTCACATCATCAAGTGGATTTTTAAATATGTGGTTTGTCATCTGCATCAATTTAAATTCCTTGCTTGATAACACACATTGTTTCACACATAATTATAGTCACTGTAAATTTGACTAAATACAAAATACAAGACATTTTGGCCTAGATTTAGAGTTCTGCGGCCAAAGGGGTGCGTTAGCTATGCGTGCTTTTTTCTGGCCGCACCTTTTAAATACAGCTGGTATTGAGAGTTCACAGAATGGCTGCGTTAGGCTCCAAAAAAGGAGCGTAGAGCATATTTAACGCAACTTCAACTCTCGATACCAGCGGTGCTTACGGACGCGGCCAGCTTCAAAAACGTGCTCGTGCACGATTCCCCCATAGAAAACAATGGGGCTGTTTGAGCTGAAAAAAAACCTAAGACCTGCAAAAAAGCCGCATTCAGCTCCTAACGCAGCCCCATTGTTTGCTATGGGGAAACACTTCCTACATCTGTACCTAACACTCTAACATGTACCCCGAGTCTAAACACCCCTAGCCTTACACTTATTAACCCCTATTCTACCGCCCCCGCTATCGCTGACCCCTGCATATTATTATTAACCCCTAATCTGCCGCTCCGTAAACCGCCGCTACTTACATTATCCCTATGTACCCCAAATCTGCTGCCCCTAACACCGCCGACCCCTATATTATATTTATTAACCACTAATCTGCCCCCCACAACGTCGCCTCCACCTGCCTACACTTATTAACCCCTAATCTGCCGAGCGGACCGCACCGCTATTATAATAAAGTTATTAACCCCTAATCCGCCTCACTCCCGCCTCAATAACCCTATAATAAATAGTATTAACCCCTAATCTGCCCTCCCTAACATCGCCGACACCAAACTTCAAACATTAACCCCTAATCTGCCGACTGGAGCTCACCGCTATTCTAATAAATGTATTAACCCCTAAAGCTAAGTCTAACCCTAACACTAACACCCCCCTAAGTTAAATATAATTTAAATCTAACGAAATAAATTAACTCTTATTAAATAAATCATTCCTATTTAAAGCTAAATACTTACCTGTAAAATAAACCCTAATATAGCTACAATATAAATTATAATTATATTATAGCTATTTTAGGATTTATATTTATTTTACAGGTAACTTTGTATTTATTTTAACCAGGTACAATAGCTATTAAATAGTTAAGAACTATTTAATAGCTAAAATAGTTAAAATAATTACAAAATTACCTGTAAAATAAATCCTAACCTAAGTTACAATTAAACCTAACACTACACTATCAATAAATTAATTAAATAAAATACCTACAATTACCTACAATTAAACCTAACACTACACGATCAATACATTAATTAAATACAATATCTACAAATAAATACAATGAAATAAACTAACTAAAGTACAAAAAATAAAAAAGAACTAAATTACAAAAAATAAAAAAATATTTACAAACATCAGAAAAATATTACAACAATTTTAAACTAATTACACCTACTCTAAGCCCCCTAATAAAATAACAAAGACCCCCAAAATAAAAAAATGCCCTACCCTATTGTAAATTACTAAAGTTCAAAGCTCTTTTACCTTACCAGCCCTGAACAGGGCCCTTTGCGGGGCATGCCCCAAAAAATTCAGCTCTTTTGCCTGTAAAAAAAACACATACAATACCCCCCCCAACATTACAACCCACCACCCACATACCCCTAATCTAACCCAAACCCCCTTTAAATAAACCTAACACTAAGCCCCTGAAGATCTTCCTACCTTATCTTCACCATACCAGGTTCACCGATCGATCCAGAAGAGCTCCTCCGATGTCTTGATCCAAGCCCAAGCGGGGGGCTGAAGATGTCCATGATCCGGCTGAAGTCTTCATCCAAGCGGGAGCTGAAGAGGTCCATGATCCGGCTGAAGTCTTCATCCAAGCGGGAGCTGAAGAGGTCCATGATCCGGCTGAAGTCTTCTATCAACGGCATCTTCAATCTTCTTTCTTCCGGATCCATGTTCATCCCGCCGACGCCGAACATCCATCTTCACCGACGACTTCCCGACGAATGACGGTTCCTTTAAGGGACGTCATCCAAGATGGCGTCCCTAAAATTCTGATTGGCTGATAGGATTCTATCAGCCAATCGGAATTAAGGTAGGAAAATTCTCATCAGCCAATCAGATTGAGCTTGCATTCTATTGGCTGATCGGAACAGCCAATAGAATGCGAGCTCAATCTGATTGGCTGATTGAATCAACCAATTGGATTGAACTTGATTCTGATTGGCTGATTCCATCAGCCAATCAGAATTTTCCTACCTTAATTCCGATTGGCTGATAGAATCCTATCAGCCAATCGGAATTCGAGGGACGCCATCTTGGATGACGTCCCTTAAAGGAACCGTCATTCGTCGGGAAGTCGTCGGTGGAGGTCTTCAAGATGGAGCCGGTCCTCATCGGTTGAAGATAGAAGATGCCGCTTGGAAGAAGATGGTTGCCGGTCCGGATCGCCTCTTCTTCCCGGATAGGATGAAGACTTTGGAGCCTCTTCTGGACCTCTTCAGCCGCCGGATGATGGATGTCTAGCCCCCGCTTGGGCTTGGATGAAGATTTTGGAGCCAGGACGGATCGGTGTTATACCCGGCGAGGTGAAGACAAGGTAGGAAGATCTTCAGGGGCTTAGTGTTAGGTTTATTTAAGGGGGGTTTGGGTTAGATTAGGGGTATGTGGGTGGTGGGTTGTAATGTTGGGGGAGTATTGTATGTTTTTTTTACAGGCAAAAGAGCTGAATTCTTTGGGGCATGCCCCGCAAAGGGCCCTGTTCAGGGCTGGTAAGGTAAAAGAGCTTTGAACTTTTGTAATTTAGAATAGGGTAGGGCATTTTTTTATTTTGGGGGGCTTTGTTATTTTAATAGGGGGCTTAGAGTAGGTGTAATTAGTTTAAAATTGTTGTAATTTGTTTCTAATGTTTGTAAATATTTTTTTATTTTTTGTAACTTAGTTCTTTTTTATTTTTTGTACTTTAGTTAGTTTATTTAATTGTATTTATTTGTAGGAATTGTATTTAATTTATTTATTGCTAGTGTAGTGTTAGGTTTAATTGTAGATAATTGTAGGTAGTTTATTTAATTAATTTATTGATAGTGTAGTGTTAGGTTTAATTCTAACTTAGGTTAGGATTTATTTTACAGGTAATTTTGTAATTATTTTAACTATTTTAGCTATTAAATAGTTCTTAACTATTTAATAGCTATTGTACCTGGTTAAAATAAATACAAAGTTACCTGTAAAATAAATATAAATCCTAAAATAGCTATAATATAATTATAATTTATGTTGTAGCTATATTAGGGTTTATTTTACAGGTAAGTATTTAGCTTTAAATAGGAATAATTTATTTAATAAGAGTTAATTTATTTCGTTAGAATAAAATTATATTTAACTTAGGGGGGTCTTAGGGTTAGGGTTAAAATTAGCTTTAGGGGTTAAAAAATTTATTAGAGTAGCGGTGAGCTCCGATCGGCACATTAGGGGTTAATACTTGAAGTTAGGTGTCGGCGATGTTAGGGAGGGCAGATTAGGTGTTAATACTATTTATTATAGGGTTATTGAGGCGGGAGTGAGGCGGATTAGGGGTTAATAACTTTATTATAGTAGCGGTGCGGTCCGCACGGCAGATTAGGGGTTAATAAGTGTAGGCAGGTGGAGGCGACGTTGAGGGGGGCAGATTAGGGGTTAATAAATATAATATAGGGGTCGGCGGTGTTAGGGGCAGCAGATTAGTGGTACATAGCTATAATGTAGCTGGCGGCGGCGTGCGGACGTCAGATTAGGGGTTAATAATAATATGCAGGGGTCAGCGATAGCGGGGGAGGCAGATTAGGGGTTAATAAATATAATATAGGGGTCGGCGGTGTTAGGGGCAGCAGATTAGGGGTACATAGGGATAACGTAGTTGGAGGCAGTGTACGGAGCGGAAGATTAGGGGTTAAAAAAAATTTATAGAGTGGCGGCGATGCGGGGGGGCCTCGGTTTAGGGGTACATAGGTAGTTTATGGGTGTTAGTGTACTTTAGAGCACAGTAGTTAAGAGCTTTATAAACCGGCGTTAGCCCAGAAAGCTCTTAACTACTGACTTTTTTCTGCGGCTGGAGTTTTGTCGTTATATTTCTAACGCTCACTTCAGACACGACTCTAAATACCGGAGTTAGAAAGATCCCATTGAAAAGATAGGATACGCAATTGACGTAAGGGGATCTGCGGTATGGAAAAGTCGCGGCTGGAAAGTGAGCGTTAGACCCTTTCCTGACTGACTCCAAATACCGGCGGTAGCCTAAAACCAGCGTTAGGAGCCTCTAGCGCTGGTTTTGACGGCTACCGCCAAACTCTAAATCTAGGCCCATATGTTTTTACCAACTCATCTTAAAGGGTTTCCATATTATTTCTCATTCAACATATGCATAAAACAACTCTCTTAGATTCGCAAGTTTCTTTGTCATCAAAACAAGAGTAAACCACTAGACAATGTTAGCAGAAGTATCGAGAAGGAACAAACAACCCTTATCTGTGCCTAGTGCAGCATGAAACTTATAGACAATGGTAACAGAAGTATTGAGAAGGAGCAAGCGACCATTATCTGTGCCTAGTGCAGCATGAAACTTATAGACAATGGTAGCAGAAGTATCAAGAAGGAACAAGCAACCCTTATCTGTGCCTAGTGCAGCATGAAACTTATAGACAACGGTAGCAGAAGTATTGAGAAGGAGCAAGCGACCATTATCTGTGCCTAGTGCAGCATGAAACTTATAGACAATGGTAGCAGAAGTATCGAGAAGGAACAAGCAACCCTTATCTGTGCCTAGTGCAACATGAAACTTATAGACAATGGTAGCAGAAGTATTGAGAAGGAGCAAGTGACCATTATCTGTGCCTAGTGCAGCATGAAACTTATAGACAATGGTAGCAGAAGTATCAAGAAGGAACAAGCAACCCTTATCTGTGCCTAGTGCAGCATGAAACTTATAGATAACGGTAGCAGAAGTATTGAGAAGGAACAAGCAACCCTTATCTGTGCCTAGTGCTGCATGAAACTTATAGACAATGGTAGCAGAAGTATCGAGAAGGAACAAGCAACCCTTATCTGTGCCTAGTACAGCATGAAACTTATAGACAATGGTAGCAGAAGTATCGAGAAGGAACAAGCAACCCGTATCTGTGCCTAGTGCAGCATGAAACTTATAGACAATGATAGCAGAAGTATCGAGAAGGAACAAGCAACCCTTATCTGTGCCTAGTGCAGCATGAAACTTATAGACAATGGTAGCAGAAGTATCGAGAAGGAACAAGCAACCACTATCTGTGCCTAGTACTTTATGGAGAGAATTATATACGGAAAGTGTTCTGATGGCTATTAGATACTTATTGCAATTTCTATAAAAATGTTCTCTTAATCTCTATCTATTAGACTTGCGGAGCAGCAAAAAATTCGTTTGAGACTAATAATTCGTAATGAATAATTCTGAAAAATTATTTTTTCAGATTATTCAGCTGCTCCATTATTTGGTATTCGATTTGTTTACAAAGAAACGAATACTGAATATTCTGCAACATTTACATTAGTTTTTGTTAAAACAAATTTAAATGTTCCTTTAATTCAGGTTTAAAAGTATCACCTGGGGGGGGTTATACTTAACTATATAGTGCACTGGGGGAGCTGCGTTATAGGTAAGCATTTTAGGAAAATACTTTACCTATAGTTCGCTGGGGAATCGCGCTAATCCTGATCCTTTTTCACAGAACCAGAGCTTATAGGATGCTTAGTGTGACATCAAGCCTTTTATTAGCGTGGCCCTGGGCTCTGCAAAGAAGAGTTGGGATTAGAGCAATCCATCAGTGAGCTACAGGGAAAGTATTTTACATTTTAAAGGTACTTTATATATATATATATATATATATATATGTATATATATGTATATATATATATATATATATATATATATATATATATATATATATATATATATATACAGTATATATATATATATATATATATGTATATATATATATATATATATATATACAAAACACGGAAGGGAACTGCACTCTCATACTAGACCGGGTACACATCCTATGACCCTGCAACATGCTCAGCCCTGGGTGCCACTGGCACTCACAGGAAGCTGTGCTGCTCACAGAGTCACAGGCAGTTAACCCCAGTCAGGTCTGGGTGCAAGAACCATAGGGAAAATTACAAAACAAATTAATACAACACACAGAGAAAACCTAGCACTCACTTACAAGCTCTCAGCTAAGATTTAAAAGCAAAAATGTAAAGGTTAGTTACCGCATCTGGCCAAATGGGACAAGCCCAGGTACCTCGTCAAGGTCCTTTCCAATACCTGGGACCCTAAAACAGCCACACAATGCAAGCTTTCAAATCCAAACAAACTGGGATCAAGGGAAGGTTGCACAGGAATATGTAATCACCCTAGACATATACAAAACACGGAAGGGAACTGCACTCTCATACTGAACCGGGTACACATCCCATGACCCTGCAACATGCTCAGCCCTGGGTGCCACTGGCACTCACAGGAAGCTGTGCTGCTCACAAAGTCACAGGCAGTTAACCCCAGTCAGGTCTGGGTGCAAGAACCATAGGGAAAATTACAAAACAAATTAATACAACACACAGAGAAAACCCAGCACTCACTTACAAGCTCTCAGTTGCACGATGGGGACGCTCCAGTGTCCGGCACCACGGGAAAAGGTAACACTTAAATTTCTGATTGAATGTATTTTTTGTATGTCTGAGGATGGGGTGACCCCGAAAACGTTCACTTAAGTAAACTTTAAAGTTTATATTTGACAAAAGGAGAGTGCCTTGCCTTATTGTTTACATGTAATTTGTTTGGAGTGCACCCCAGAGGCTGATGAAAAGGAGAGTGAGTGCTGGATATGAGTATATATATATATATATATATATATATATACAGGGAGTGCAGAATTATTAGGCAAATGAGTATTTTGACCACATCATCCTCTTTATGCATGTTGTCTTACTCCAAGCTGTATAGGCTCGAAAGCCTACTACCAATTAAGCATATTAGGTGATGTGCATCTCTGTAATGAGAAGGGGTGTGGTCTAATGACATCAACACCCTATATCAGGTGTGCATAATTATTAGGCAACTTCCTTTCCTTTGGCAAAATGGGTCAAAAGAAGAACTTGACAGGCTCAGAAAAGTCAAAAATAGTGAGATATCTTGCAGAGGGATGCAGCACTCTTAAAATTGCAAAGCTTCTGAAGCGTGATCATCGAACAATCAAGCGTTTCATTCAAAATAGTCAACAGGGTCGCAAGAAGTGTGTGGAAAAACCAAGGCGCAAAATAACTGCCCATGAACTGAGAAAAGTCAAGTGTGCAGCTGCCAAGATGCCACTTGCCACCAGTTTGGCCATATTTCAGAGCTGCAACATCACTGGAGTGCCCAAAAGCACAAGGTGTGCAATACTCAGAGACATGGCCAAGGTAAGAAAGGCTGAAAGACGACCACCACTGAACAAGACACACAAACTGAAACGTCAAGACTGGGCCAAGAAATATCTCAAGACTGATTTTTCTAAGGTTTTATGGACTGATGAAATGAGAGTGAGTCTTGATGGGCCAGATGGATGGGCCCGTGGCTGGATTGGTAAAGGGCAGAGAGCTCCAGTCCGACTCAGACGCCAGCAAGGTGGAGGTGGAGTACTGGTTTGGGCTGGTATCATCAAAGATGAGCTTGTGGGGCCTTTTCGGGTTGAGGATGGAGTCAAGCTCAACTCCCAGTCCTACTGCCAGTTTCTGGAAGACACCTTCTTCAAGCAGTGGTACAGGAAGAAGTCTGCATCCTTCAAGAAAAACATGATTTTCATGCAGGACAATGCTCCATCACACGCGTCCACGTACTCCACAGCATGGCTGGCAAGAAAGGGTATAAAAGAAGAAAATCTAATGACATGGCCTCCTTGTTCACCTGATCTGAACCCCATTGAGAACCTGTGGTCCATCATCAAATGTGAGATTTACAAGGAGGGAAAACAGTACACCTCTCTGAACAGTGTCTGGGAGGCTGTGGTTGCTGCTGCACGCAATGTTGATGGTGAACAGATCAAAACACTGACATAATCCATGGATGGCAGGCTTTTGAGTGTCCTTGCAAAGAAAGGTGGCTATATTGGTCACTGATTTGTTTTTGTTTTGTTTTTGAATGTCAGAAATGTATATTTGTGAATTTTGAGATGTTATATTGGTTTCACTGGTAAAAATAAATAATTGAAATGGGTATATATTTGTTTTTTGTTAAGTTGCCTAATAATTATGCACAGTAATAGTCACCTGCACACACAGATATCCCCCTAAAATAGCTAAAACTAAAAACAAACTAAAAACTACTTCCAAAAATATTCAGCTTTGATATTAATGAGTTTTTTGGGTTCATTGAGAACATGGTTGTTGTTCAATAATAAAATTAATCCTCAAAAATACAACTTGCCTAATAATTCTGCACTCCCTGTATATTTATATATATGTATATACATGTTTTTCATGAAAATGCATTCGTAACAAAACAAAATGCACATGTCTTGGTATCTATCTATCTATTAATTTATATAATCTATCTATCCATCCAGGGGCGAAACTACTTCTAAGATTCTTGCACCTGGGCCCTGTGGTTTCTAGTCACGCCTCTGTATCCATCTCTTTTATCTTTCTATCATCTATCTATCTATTCATATATTTAATCTATCTATTTTTTATCTATTTAAAAACGGTTACTAGTCTACTAAATGTTATTATATTATATTTCCTGTGGTAGACAAACTGACAGAATGATCGATAGATCGAAAGAAACATAGATAGAAGGAAAGAAAGATAGATAGATAGATAGATAGATAGATAGATTCCAGAGGAAAAGCAAGCATTCATTGATCTTTCACCAACAATGTTATTTTAATAAAGTTTAGTTTTTTCTTGAATATGATATTTTTTTTTATCTATGTACATATATGAGAAAGAAAGAAAGACATTTTGTGTTCTTTTAACAGAACAAAGGTAGGAAGGGTGAGTAACAGCAATAGATTTTTGCTTTTGAATTGATGAGCTAAGAAACAAATATGAATATGAGATAAAACAACCAAACATAAGGAGGTTGACAGAGAATCCAGATACCCTAACAGTTCTTTATCTACACTGGATACAAAAGCACTAAAATGGTCTTCATTTTCTTCCTGAGTGCCTGCACACTGGGGCTGAAGATTTTGATAAATATTAAACAGATGTACTGTACATCCTTACAGGCACTAGAAACCACTCACAGCTATGTGATCTATATAAGCAATAGGCATGACTACATTCTTGTATAGCAACCTACTGAGCAGCTTTTCTCTCCCCAATATATCAATACGTACTAAACCAACTGATTTCAAATTATAGATCCATGTTGAATATTTATACAGTGCAGAGTTCTAAATATCTGTAAATTCAGGTTTCCAATAAGAAATCAATTTGACCTAAAACCCATAACTGATCTGTGACACAGAAAATAACATAACAGTTACCTGGTGGGTCTGATTTAGTTCTTAAAGATAAATCAAACTGAAAACTGAATTCCTTATAAATTAATTATTTATTGAAAATTAAACAATATTAGAATATGCATTGATTATTTACTTATCTTTCTGTTACTGTAAAATAAATTTTGCTTTAAACAATGTGTTTATCCTAAGCTCCCAAAAGAGAATATTGCCTATATTATGTACTTATGTTTGCTGCAAAATAACTGACCTAGCTTCATATACTACGCAGTGACTGCTTAGAGCAGTGCAGAAACCTATTTACAGTTATGTAAATAGACTGAATCAAAGGAGATAAGCTATGTAAGTCATTTTGTCATTTGCATTTGTATTTTGTAGCAAATTCTATTTACAGAATGTGCTTTTTGGTCTGTTTTTGGAGCGTAGGACAAGATGGAGAAAACATGAATTCATGTGTCTTTTACTGCTGTATAATTTAGCACAATTATGTGCTGAGTGTTTTAATAAACAATGCATATTTTATTAAAAATTTTCATTTTTTTGTTAAAGAAAAAAATGGCAGTTTTAAATATTTTTAAAATGTTTTAAGGGCCAGATAAAAAGTGGAGCACAAAATATCGCTTTTGCTAAAGCAATATTTGCACTCCACTTTGTAATACCAGCGCATCCCGCAATTGTGCGCAGATATTACAAGTTAGGTTCAATGCGAATGCAAAAGCGCACTTCCATAGGCTTCAATTAGAGCCTCGTTCACATGGTATGAGACACGGCATGAGAACTAGTGCAGCGAAGGGGGGTAAGTGGCGCAGTGATGGGCAGCAAATATAAATATATATGTATATGCTTCTATATACAGTATATGTTCACATCCAATCATAAAAGTAAGATATTTAGTATAGGTATGCTGTTTGAATAAAGACTTTCTGAATAATACTAGGGGCCGCTTTTGGACTCCATGTCTTTTAAAGTTGTAAGAAGGGTAGAAAGCGCTTTAAATAAAAGGAGACCACACTTGGGTCTCAAATTGAAAAGCTCAGTTTTATAAATATGGTGATCAGGAATAGGACCCAATTTGGACCTGGGTGCACCAAGAGGATATAATCGACAAACAAGCAAACTAGAAGATACTCTCTATACTATACTTATGCAATATTTCTGTTGGGGTGCCCAAAATGTATGCACCTGTCTTATTTCGTTTTGATGCATATTGCACATTTTCTGTTAATCCAATAAACCTCATTTTACTACTGAAATATTAATGTGTCCTTCAGTTATTTGATAGATCAAAATGAAATTGCTGATCCAAACCCCAATTATTTATAAATGAAAATCATGGAAATTGTCAGGGGTGCCTAAACTTTTGCATACGACTGTATATATGTGTATATACACATATTAACACATACATATATATGTATATAAACATATACATATATATTTACAGAAAACACACAGTTCCCATAGTCCACAATGTAAAGGCAATTTCAGTGATGTTTTTTTTCTAACAATCCCCATCCACCAACTTTAGCCCCCAAAAACTGCCTGGTGCAGTTATTTTATTAAAAAATAAAAATGCTACAATTTTAATAAAAAACACACCACTGTATTTTGGGGTCATTTGGGGCACACTTATAAAATTAACCAGAGATTTGATCTCTGGTTAATTTTATAAGTGCCAATTGCTACAGCGAGCTATTTATTGCGATCCCGCGAACGGGCAATATATAATTACATTTAATGGCACTGGCCAAAAGTGCTGACACATTATAATTAAATTTATTCCATCACAAATAAAGATTTTTGAAATTTACAGGCCCATTTATCAAGCTCCGTACAGAGCTTGAAGGGCCGTGTTTCTGGTGAGTCTTCAGACTCGCCAGAAACACAACTTATGAAGCAGCGGTCACAAAGGAATTGCCGGAAATCAACCCGATCGAATAAGATCGGGTTGATTGACACCTCCCTGCTGGCGGCCGATTGGCCGTGAGTCAGCAGGGGGCGGCGTTGCACCAGCAGCTCTTGTGAGCTGCTTGTGCAATGTTAAATGCGGAGAGTGTATTGCTCTCCGCATTTAGCGAGGTCTTGCGGACCTGATCCCCAGTGTCGGATCAGGTCTGCAAGCCCTTTGATAAATGGGCCTACTAATGTCAAATATTTAGATATTAAGGTCTAGATTACAAGAGGAGCACTAATTTATTGCACGCCTGTAAATGGGCAAAATCGCCCGTTTACAGGCCCACAATAAAAAGCAGCCATTGCAAGCGTTCCGAAAATTAACCAGAGATCAGATCTCTGGATTAATTTTCTAAATGTCCCCCAATTGCCCCTAAATTTCAGTGTATTAATCTTTATTAAAAAAATAAAATAGTAGCATCTTTATTTTTTAAATAAAATAACCAGAAGAAGCAGTTATGAGTGATTTAGGTTTGCGGGTGTGGAGTGTTTGAAAAAAAAACGGCAATGAAAAAATCCCTTTACATTGCGGTCTATGGGAACTGTGTGTTCCCTGTAAATATATATGTATATGCTTATATACAGATATATTTATGTGTTAATATGCTTATATACAGATATATGTATGTGTTAATATGTGTATATACAGATATATTTATGTGTTAATATGCTTATATACATATATATTTGTGTATATACATATATATTTATGTGTTAATATGTGTATATACAGATATATTTATGTGTTAATATGCTTATATACAGATATATGTATGTGTTAATATGCTTATATACAGATATATTTATGTGTTAATATGCTTATATACAGATATATTTATGTGTTAATATGCTTATATACAGATATATTTATGTGTTAATATGCTTATATACAGATATATTTATGTGTTAATATGCTTATATACATATATATTTATGTGTTAATATGTGTATATACAGATATATTTATGTGTTAATATGCTTATATACAGATATATGTATGTGTTAATATGCTTATATACAGATATATTTATGTGTTAATATGCTTATATACAGATATATTTATGTGTTAATATGCTTATATACAGATATATTTTGTGTTAATATGCTTATATACAGATATATTTATGTGTTAATATGCTTATATACAGATATATTTATGTGTTAATATGCTTATATACATATATATTTATGTGTTAATATGTGTATATACAGATATATTTATGTGTTAATATGCTTATATACATATATATTTATGTGTTAATATGCTTATATACAGATATATTTATGTGTTAATATGCTTATATACAGATATATGTATGTGTTAATATGCTTATATACAGATATATTTATGTGTTAATATGCTTATATACAGATATATTTATGTGTTAATATGCTTATATACAGATATATTTATGTGTTAATATGCTTATATACAGATATATTTATGTGTTAATATGCTTATATACAGATATATTTATGTGTTAATATGCTTATATACAGATATATTTATGTGTTAATATGCTTATATACAGATATATGTATGTGTTAATATGCTTATATACAGATATATTTATGTGTTAATATGCTTATATACAGATATATTTATGTGTTAATATGCTTATATACAGATATATTTATGTGTTAATATGCATATATACATATATATTTATGTGTTACTATGTGTATATACATATATATTTATGTGTTAGTATGTGTATATACATATATATTTATGTGTTATTATGTGTATATACATATATATTTATGTGTTACTATGTGTATATACATATATATTTATATGTTACTATTGTGTATATACATATATATTTATGTGTTACTATTGTGTATATACATATATATTTATATGTTACTATGTGTATATACATATATATTTATGTGTTAATATGTGTATATACATATATATTTATGTGTTACTATGTGTATATACATATATATTTATGTGTTACTATGTGTATATACAGATATATTTATGTGTTAATATGCTTATATACAGATATATTTATGTGTTAATATGCTTATATACATATATATTTATGTGTTAATATGCTTATATACAGATATATTTATGTGTTAATATGCTTATATACAGATATATTTATGTGTTAATATGCTTATATACAGATATATTTATGTGTTAATATGCTTATATACAGATATATTTATGTGTTATGTGTATATACATATATATGCATGTGTTAATATGCTTATATACATATATATGCATGTGTTAATATGCTTATATACATATATATTTATGTGTTAATATGCTTATATACAGATATATTTATGTGTTAATATGCTTATATACAGATATATTTATGTGTTATGTGTATATACATATATATGCATGTGTTAATATGTGTATATACATATATATTTATGTGTTAATATGCTTATATACATATATATTTATGTGTTAATATGCTTATATACAGATATATTTATGTGTTAATATGCTTATATACAGATATATTTATGTGTTAATATGCTTATATACATATATATTTATGTGTTAATATGCTTATATACAGATATATTTATGTGTTAATATGCTTATATACAGATATATTTATGTGTTAATATGCTTATATACATATATATTTATGTGTTAATATGCTTATATACAGATATATTTATGTGTTAATATGCTTATATACAGATATATTTATGTGTTAATATGCTTATATACATATATATTTATGTGTTAATATGCTTATATACATATTTATTTATTTGTTAATATGCTTATATACAGATATATTTATGTGTTAATATGCTTATATACAGATATATTTATGTGTTAATATGCTTATATACAGATATATTTATGTGTTAATATGCTTATATACAGATATATTTATGTGTTAATATGCTTATATACAGATATATTTATGTGTTAATATGCTTATATACATATATATTTATGTGTTAATATGCTTATATACATATTTATTTATGTGTTAATATGTGTATATACAGATATATTTATGTGTTAATATGCTTATATACAGATTATACAGATATATTTATGTGTTAATATGCTTATATACATATATATTTATGTGTTAATATGCTTATATACAGATATATTTATGTGTTAATATGCTTATATACATATATATTTATGTGTTAATATGCTTATATACAGATATATTTATGTGTTAATATGCTTATATACAGATATATTTATGTGTTAATATGCTTATATACATATTTATTTATGTGTTAATATGTGTATATACAGATATATTTATGTGTTAATATGCTTATATACAGATATATTTATGTGTTAATATGCTTATATACAGATGTATTTATGTGTTAATATGCTTATATACAGATGTATTTATGTGTTAATATGTGTATATACAGATATATTTATGTGTTAATATGCTTATATACAGATATATTTATGTGTTAATATGCTTATATACAGATGTATTTATGTGTTAATATGCTTATATACAGATGTATTTATGTGTTAATATGTGTATATACATATATATTTATGTGTTAATATGCTTATATACAGATGTATTTATGTGTTAATATGCTTATATACAGATGTATTTATGTGTTAATATGCTTATATACAGATATATTTATGTGTTAATATGCTTATATACAGATATATTTATGTGTTAATATGCTTATATACAGATATATTTATGTGTTAATATGCTTATATACAGATATATTTATGTGTTAATATGCTTATATACAGATATATTTATGTGTTAATATGTGTATATACAGATATATTTATGTGTTAATATGCTTATATACAGATATATTTATGTGTTAATATGCTTATATACAGATATATTTATGTGTTAATATGCTTATATACAGATATATTTATGTGTTAATATGCTTATATACAGATATATTTATGTGTTAATATGCTTATATACAGATATATTTATGTGTTAATATGCTTATATACAGATATATTTATGTGTTAATATGCTTATATACAGATATATTTATGTGTTAATATGCTTATATACATATATATTTATGTGTTAATATGCTTATATACAGATATATTTATGTGTTAATATGCTTATATACAGATATATGTATGTGTTAATATGCTTATATACAGATATATTTATGTGTTAATATGCTTATATACAGATATATTTATGTGTTAATATGTTTATATACAGATATATTTATGTGTTAATATGCTTATATACAGATATATTTATGTGTTAATATGCTTATATACAGATATATTTATGTGTTAATATGCTTATATACAGATATATTTATGTGTTAATATGTGTATATACATATATATTTATGTGTTAATATGTGTATATACATATATATTTATGTGTTAATATGCTTATATACAGATATATTTATGTGTTAATATGCTTATATACAGATATATTTATGTGTTAATATGTGTATATACATATATATTTATGTGTTACTTTGTGTATATACAGATATATTTATGTGTTAATATGCTTATATACAGATATATTTATGTGTTAATATGCTTATATACAGATATATTTATGTGTTAATATGAGTATATACAGATATATTTATGTGTTAATATGCTTATATACAGATATATTTATGTGTTAATATGCTTATATACAGATATATTTATGTGTTAATATGCTTATATACACATATTAACACATATATATATATATATATATATATATATATATATATATATATATATATACAGTATATATATGTAGTCATATACATATATATTTAAATTTGCTGCCCGTCGCTGGGTGAATTACCCCCTTCGCTGAGCTAGTTCTCATGCCGTGTCTTTAATACCAATGCACATTCGCAAAAGCGATATTTTTCACTACACTTGTAATCTAATCGTTAATTAGTTCCTATTGCAGTCCTTTCTATCACATGTACCATCCAGCATTGCACAATAACATTTGTTTAGTCATCCGGATGACTTACCAGAGTGTTGAAGTTGTTGGGCTGATATAAATGCTTGTTACAGGTGATACAATCCTTTTGGCAATCACAAAGCACATGCGTCAGAAAACAGAGCAATACCACATTCCATAGAAGAGCCTTCATTTCTGCAGGTTATATCTGTGAACAGGAACAAGAAACTATCAGACGTTACGCTACAAATTTATTCATCTTAAAGGGACATTATACGCTAGATTTTTCTTCACAGAATTTTTTTGTAGATAACCCATTTATATAGCCCATCTGGGAGTGTTTTTGTAACAATGCATAGTTTTGCTTATTTTTTTCAGAACATTGTGCTGATTTGCAGACTCCTAACCAAGCCCCACAGTGTCAGATGTCTACACGCGTTTACTGACAACTGCTGGCTCCTGTTTCTGTCATCAGTCTTTTCATATGTAGGGAAGGGGGAGGTGAGGAGTTTCTGCTCTTTTTGTTTTCCCAACCCCTTTCAGTGGGTGTCCCAGCCTAACCTCATCAACAGTGCTAAATTGGGAGCTTCTAAGTAAGTTTTTAAAAGGTTTTATACTGGATTTTTATATCAGTATCTGTGCTTATTATTCTTTATTGTAGTGTTTTGCTTTTTATTACATGGAGATTTCTTTAGAAGTCACTTTGCAACGATACAAAACACTGGTAATTATCTCATATTGATTTTTAATGTTTATTTATTTACTTTTTGTTATCAGAAAAAAAAGTTTTTAAAGGGACATGAAATCCAATATTTTTTTTCTTTTATGATTCAGACAGAGCATACCATTTTCAAATTCTCTTCATTGTTTTGGTATTTTTTTTTAATAAACAGCAATGCATTACCGGGAACAAGCTCAACACATCTTGTCAACCAATAGCAAGAGGCATATATGTGCAGCCACCAATCAGCGGCTAGCTCCCAGTAGTGCACTGCCTCTTCTGTATGACTTGGAAAGTTGACTAAAAAGGCATGTGCTATCTGAATTATGAAAGTTTAATTTTGACTTTACTGTCCCTTTAATTACTTTTTTGTAAATGTTCGAGAACATTCAATGGTAGCATTACTGATTATAAAGAGAATATTACACAACCAATCAGTACCTTGCAGCTCACAAGCCATACTTTACCTATGTGCTTAGCCCCTTTGAGGGGGTAAAGACTCATTATATTAAGGTCCCTGGGTTTGCAAAATTCTCTAAGACATTTTCCTAGTACTGTGATGCCCCTGGTTGAATTCTCTAAAGGCTTTTTACCTTGAGAACAGTGTGTCTTGCAAAGGGGTGTTCCCTGCATTATTATTATTATCTGTATAGCGCCACAAAGTTCAATAGCGCTGAATTTAAAGGGACAGTCTGCTCCAGAATATTTATTGTTTAAAAAGATAGATATTGCCTTTATTACCCATTCCCCTGTTTTACATAACCAACACCGTTATATTAATACACTTTTTACCTCTGTGATTATCTTGTATCTAAGCCTCTGCAGACTGCCTCTTATTTCTGTTCTTTTGACAGACTTGCATTTTAGCCAATAAGTGCTGACTTCTCTAAGTAACTCCACAGGAGTGAGCACAATGTTATCTATATGGCATACATGAACTAGCGCTGTCTAGCTTTAAAACAACTGTCAAAATGCAATGAGATTAGAGGCAGTCTTCAAGGACTTAAAAATTAGCATATGAGCCTAGCTAAGTTTAGCTTTCAACAAAGAATACCAAGAGTACAAAGCAAATTTGATGATAATAGTACATTGGAAAGATGTTTAAAATTGCACGCCCTATTTGAATCATGAAAGTTTAATTTTGACTAGACTGTCCCTTTAACTAAAAAGTCTCTAATAACTGCGTGCTCTGTCTGAATCATCATAAACATGATTCAGTATAATTCATGGAAGTTTAATATTGACTTTTATGTTTCTTTTTTAATCCATTTGGCAAATCTTATGTAACAGCACTGTGTTGCCCTTTATGTTATATATCTGTATATATTTTAATGGAAATTGTTCTTCGCTTGTCTCTGTCTATCAGACTCTAGTTGATGATAACAGAAAATTGGAAAATTGCATGCGTTATCTGAATCATGAAAGTTTATTTTGACTTTACTGTCCCTTTAAAGTATTTTGTACTTAAAGGGACACAACCCAAATTTTTTCTTTCGTGATTCAGATAGAGCATGCAATTTTAAGCAACTTTCTAATTTATTCCTATTATCAATCTTTCTTCGTTCTCTTGCTATCTTTATTTGAAAAAGAAGGCATCTAAGCTTTTTTTCTTGGTTCAGAACTCTGGACAGCAGTTTTTAATTGGTGGATGAATTTATCCATCAATCAGCAAGGACAACCTAGGTTGTTCACCAAAAATGGTCCGGCATCTAAACTTACCTTCTTGCATTTCAAATAAAGATAC
Organism: Bombina bombina; assembly: GCF_027579735.1. Lineage (NCBI taxonomy): Eukaryota > Metazoa > Chordata > Amphibia > Anura > Bombinatoridae > Bombina > Bombina bombina. The sequence goes on from NC_069502.1 coordinate 80,003,537, forward strand.
CAAGAGAATAAAGAAATTTTGATAATAAGAGTAAATTAGAAAGTTGCCTAAAATTGCATGCTCTATCTGAATCACGATAGAAAAAAATTGGGTTCAGTGTCCCTTTAAGCAGCACAGTGTAAAATAAGTATAATTCCTCTTGTATCTGCTTAATACAAGCTCAATATTAGAGTGCCTTATACTAGCAAAGAACCTTGTGATATCCTGCAATAGAGAAGTGGTCCATTAACTGTTCTTTGATACAGACCTTCTATTAGAAATATAATGATTTGCTTAGTAAAATATTAGTAATATACTTGCTTAATGCAGAGCTTTCCAGGTTGAAAGGTTTTTGCAAGCTATTTCCTTACAGCTCCAGCCCCCACATAAGGAATATGTTTATAAAATGCATCCTACTTGTATTTCCATAACACTTACCTACTAAAAATGCTGGTAATTCAATTAGATTTGCTGTGACCGCTGAAACTTTCATTTTGACTAGACTGTCCCTTTAAGTAGGTGAAGGAGATGTATTGACATAAAAAGATCATACTTTACAAAGCATATGGAAAAACTAAATTAAATATTTAAATTAAAAGTCAAAGTAAATATTATATTGTTAAATCATCTTAAAAGGTCTAATGAAATTGTTCTGCAATAATTGTAATTTTTTAAAAATTAAAACTCGTATTGAAATTACGCAGGAAAAAAAATGAATGTACACTGTAAAAATCGTAATACAAAACAATGACTATTCAAAAAACACTGTGAAATTTGTACTTCTAACTACGAAATTAAAGCCACACTTTTTCCTTATTTTGAAATGAGTTTCGACACCTAGGCTGTAGTTAAAAATTCTCTGCCATATCTGGCATATTCTCTAAACATTTTCTCAACAGAGCTTGAAGTTTTATTTACAAACTAAAAGATGAAGAGATTGTGTTAAAATATGTAAAACATTTATAATCCTAATAGAACAGCACATGTATCTGAAATTAGACAATTTTACACTGGTTGTAAACATACACTGAAACCAGAGTAATCTAATTTAAATTAGTTGCAGTGTTTCCCTAGGTAGAAGTTAAAGGGACATTAAACACTAAATAAATGATAGATAGAATGATTCATGCAAAGAAAAGATCAGTCTAGAGAATAACATGTAGATGTATTTTATAAAGTTTTGTTAGCTGTTTAAATATTGACAAAATAAGTGTAACGTTTTAATGTCTATAAAACAATGGTAACTTAGGTTACCTTCTCTGCTGTGGCCAATCAGGGAGAGTTATAAATAGGTCACTAGAGTGAGCAGCCAATGGCTGTGTGGAATATAACATTGTTCTGCACTTCCATTTCTAACAGGAACTGAAAAGCTCACAACGTCAGAATGGAATACAGGAAAAGGCGACAAAATAAATAATTAAAGTATATTGCAGAGTTTTCTGTATCATTTTATATTACCATCTCAAATTGTTTAATCTCCCTTTAATTTTTAAAATCTTTGTGCTGCTCCTGGTAATTTTGCTCTCCTCAACTAAATATTCCTTTCCAGAGAGTGCAAGCAAGAGTAGCCCCTGTGAATGTTGTTAAATCCAGAGAGTTTTAGATAATTGTGTCCATATTAACCTAGAGCACTGGTTTTCAAACCTGTCCTCAGATCTCCCTAACTGGCCTCATTCTGAGGATATCTGAACTAGAGCACAGGTGAAATAATCAGCTGATTAGTAAACATTGTTACTTTACCGGCTCTCATCCAAGGGACAAAATATCAGGAACGTGCTTGTGTCTACAGCGCTATATGGCATCAGTTTTGCAAGAATGTTATCCATTTGCAAAAACACTAGAGGGCAGCACTATTTCCTGCCATGTAATGATCCAGACACCTATCTAGGTTTCTCTTCAACATAGAATATCATGGCAGTTCTTGTGAACTGTTGGTGCAATACCGCCCCCTGCAGATACGCAGCCAATCGGCCGCTAGCAGGGGGTGTCAATCAACCCAAACGTATTCAATCGGGTTGATTTCTGTCGATTTCTATCTGAAGGCGGACAGGTTATGGAAACACGGTGGCATCAAGCTCCGTACGGAGCTTGCTAAATATGCCCCTATGTATTCCAGCATAATGTAGTGTAGCAACCTAGGTAGCCGTTATCTGAAACAGTATGTCTACTTACAAGTACAAAAGCACACATGCCCCTATGCTACTGATGTTTTGCCTATTTTAATGCTATTGCTAGACTGAGCATCTTAACAAACGTTCTGATTTACTTTTATTATCAAATTGTGCACAGTCTTTTAATATGCACACTTTCTGAGGCACCGGCTACTACTAAGGAATTCAGTGTATATGTATATGAGTCTGTGATATACTGTTCAGTTATTATTTTTGAAATAGTTATTAGCTGTTGCGTTTACTTACTTTATCTCATATGTCTGAATTCTCATTAACTCAGGATCAAACATTTATCTTCCACACAGGTTCCTTCCAAAAGCCTATACATGTACCAATATATATATTTAATTATGGCTGATAACAGCTAAATGCTAAAGATCCTAAAAATATGTACTTCTAATATCTAATTTGCTTTGTTCCCTTGGTATACATTGCTTAAAAGCATACCTGCTTCTTCTCATTGGCGCACCTGAAGTGTTCAGCTAGCTCCCAGTATTGCGTTGTTGCTCCTTCAACAAAGGATACCAAGAGATGGAAGCAAATTAGATAAAAAGAAGTAATTTGAATTATGAAAGAAAAATTTGGTGTTTCATGTCTTTTTTAATAATGACTTTTGGACACATATTCACAATAGGTGTGTATTACAATGGAACATTCCTGGGTACTATCAATGTTTTCTTAAAAGGATTTTTTTTACTAATGTAATTTCTCACTAACATCTCTTTAAAGATTCATGACTTTTAATAGTTCAGATCATCATCACACAAAGACCCCAATAATCTCTCCATTTAAATCATACTCCAACATATCTGAATAGTGTTTATTACAGTCTTGTGTGGTTAATGTTATGAGTCAAACTTTATCATCAGATTCCTTTATTTACTCATAAATTTTTACTGCTCTATATTTTGCTTTTTTTTCGTTATCCTTGTCCATTAATCTCGTTTCCAGTTCCTTTGATCTTCACTGAAATACTTCATTTCAGGAGCAATTTCTACAAATTCTCCTATGGGGAGTGATTTAAGCATGCCTTTAGGTTGTGCAAAGGATTTAAGTAATGTGCTATTTCTAGCTTTTATTTTTCTTGAATAAATCTGATCATTTCTAAGAAATCTAATCTAAGAAAGTAATATGTGTATATATATATATATATATATATATATATATATATATATATATATATATATATATATATATATATATATACTGTATAGATAGATAGATAGATAGATAGATAGATAGATAGATAGACTTAAATGATCTAAAATGAAATTATCAATGGACTAAAATAAAACTAGGTGCTTCCCATGCAAACATAACATTATTTATTTAGGGAATATGTAGTGGGATCCTCTATATAAATAAATAGGTTGGCATAGATTGGCACACAAACCATGCCCAAAAGGGTTAATCTAAATTCTAGCTTTGACTATTATAAGTCAATTTGGATATTAAAAGGATATAAAACACAAAAATATTCTTTGTGATTCTGACAGAACATACAATTTTAAAATAGTTTCTAATTTACTTCTTTTATCAAATTCGCTTAGTTCTTATGATATTCTGTGTTGAAGAGATACCTAGGTAGGCAACTGGAGCACTACATTGCAGGAAGAAGTGCTGCCGTCTAGTGCTCTTGTAAATTGATAACACTCTTGCAAAACTTCTGCCATTTAGTGCTCCAACAAAAGATACCAAGAGAATGAAGAAAAAATGATAAAATAAGTAAATTAGAAAGATGTTTAAAATGGCATGGTCTACCTGAATCTTAAAAGAAAAAAAAAAGGGTTTTATATCCCTTTTTAATATGAAAAATTATACCTCAATGCAAATGTTATCAATCGTAGGACAAATTTGTCATGTGTGATCTTTATTTAGAATTAACATCAAGAAAATTAAATTGTGGCATACAGAATAAACATTTTAGCAACTTAATATCTATGAGATATGATATAATATGAGAAAGCCAGAAAAATAAATGCAGAAACACTTTATACAAACATTCAGGACAGAGATAGCTCAGAAAGTCTGTAAATCACCAAAATGAATAAAAGAAAACATTTTTGTGTGTGTCAACTTACAAAATAAAATTGTTAAAAAAACAAACTTGAATTTGAATTTAATGTGAAGTACCATATAAAGGTGAAATCATCTGAAAATCCATAAATGTAAAAATATGCTGCACAAATTATCTTAGAATCTTATTACATTTACAAAGAAGACTGTGAAAGGAATAACAAATGATTTAGTCGTTTACTGCTTGAGTGGTCAGTGACTCAAAGAAGTGCAAACCTCTATAGGGAGCAAAGTAAAGAATTATTTTTTTTCTGGAAAAGGAAGGCTACACAAAATAGAAAAAAACGGATGAGATTTGGACAACATAATTGCTAAGTAATTTTAATCATCTGATCAGCAAGACATAAAACATAACAACAGAAAGATACCAGAATCCTCAAATACAACATATAATAAAAGCTATTTTATATTATCTCTTTACCCTATTTTATGTAAAAAAAAGCTATTTTATACTATCTCTTTACCCTATTTTATGTAATAAAAGCTATTTTATACTATCTCTTTACCCTATTTTATGTAATAAAAGCTATTTTATACTATCTCTTTACCCTATTTTATTCATATGAAAAGAGTTTACTTTAAGATTACATTATCCCATAACTGCCATGTTAATGATTCAGTGGTCTATAGCCCACACATTTGTATCCTCATCCAGTGGGCAGTGGGCAGACTTCATGGAGATGCAAAAATGATTCACAGTTGCTCCATAAACTCCACTTCACTGGGAAGCGAGCATACACTGGTCAGTTCCACCATCTCCAAGATGTACTCTTCACATTTAAAGAATGAAATGTTTTATTGTTTAAAAAGATAATCTCTTTATTACCCATTCCCCTGTTTTGCATAACCAACACTGTTATATTAATACATTGTTTTATCTCTGTGATTAATCTAAGCATCCACAGACTGCACCCTTATCTCAGTTATTTTGACAAACTTGCATTTTAGCCAATCAGTGCTTACAATGTTATCTATTTGACACACATGAACTAGCATCATCTAGCTGTGAAAAACTGTCAAAATGCACTGAGATAAAAGGTGGTGTCAATGGCTAAGAAATCAGTTTATGAGCCTACCTTCGTTTAGCTTTTAAGAAAGACTATCAAGAGATCAAAGCAAATTTGATTATTAAAATAAATTGGAAAGTTGTTTAAAATTACATGCCCTATCTTAATCATGTAAGATTAATTTTGCTTGACTGTCCCCTTAACGCATATGTCCATTGAAGGTTAGTTCTTCATTGCCTTTTTGTGAAAAGGATTATCGTCTACTAGGTCTTGGGGTTTAAACACAAAAGAAACATTTTAGACATCCCAATGCATGGCTTACCTGAAAAACATCTGTGTCTTCTGCTAATGATAAGCTGGATTGGTAAATACCAATGTTTTGAAGAAGCTGACTGGTAAGTGCATGCATTTTTTTAAACGGCTTTAACATCTCAACATCTCAACGCAACATTCTGGACAGATCACCCTTCCACAAAATTTAAAAGTGTATGGCCAAAAGTCTCTTCTTGTGACAGCTAAAGCAAACCCTGCTCCCAGAGAATGTAGAGTAACCATTGCACTGCTTTTATGATGTCTCTTCGAGCAGGGACCAGCTCTGCAATTTTTTGTAGTGGGCATATTCTGGCATATTTCTAAATGGAGCTCATTTAGGAAATTACTCCAGAGAGTACATCAGTTGTCATAGAGGACTAGAGCATCCTTATCCAGGATATATTATAGATTCCAGTAGTTTTAGACTCTTCTTCTATCACTTGATAGTCAGAAGAATTGCCAAATTTCTTGTGTTCAGCAAAGTAGATCCTGCAAGCTTTTCGGTAGTGACTAGATGCTTTGAAAGGGGGTGAAACTCCATTCTGAACAAAAGTGTAGAACTTTATTAAAATTTATGGCATCCAGCAAATGCATCTTTGTATCATAAATTGCAGCATGGAAGCCCAGCAAGCTAGCATAAGATGCAGCAAGTGGCTCACTTAGAGCACGTTCCAGATTGTTGGTCAGTCCCCAGTCAAGATTTTCTATAATCTTTTGTTTTGATAAACGGTTTTCCTAATACATCATGGCAGACTGTAAATTAAACAGTGCCATCTTGATTAATGAAAATGTTGTCCACTACTATCAGCACTGGTTCCTGCCTGGACCGCCATACCAGTTGCTTAATTTTGCTGCAACACAGATAAAAAAGAGCCTATGCTTGCTCCTCAATGATAGGCTGCCCATATCCCTTCTTTAAGGGTCACTTTACTGTGGTCCCCATAGGGGCCCTGTTCAACCATCTTCTCTCAGTGATATTGACATCTAATTTTTGCACAAAATAATCCCCCCCACCCTTAGCCTTGAAAATATTTCTCTATATTCTCTTAAAACTATCTCAATTAGAAAATATTATCTTACTAGACAAGTCATGTTCGATACGAAATTAAAAATCTGCCTCCTTTACAATCCTGTGTCTAATGTCTCAGATGTAAATACTGGACTACATTCTCAGACACTTATTGGGCTTCCAAGGGATCTAATTGTTTAGGTTTTCTAAATTTCTTGAGATTTTCTTCATCAGTCTTTTACAGCCTTTCCCCAGAGAGTGTAAAATAGGATTTTTAAGCGGGTATAATTGTTAAATTAAAATTTTGTTACTGTAAATTAGTTTTGCTGGATAGATCAAAATTTGTCTTGGCAATCTCAAAAAAGCCAATGATGGCCTGGCTGTGGACATTCTTGAGACGTGGTCTAGATTTTTCTCCTAAACCCCGACACAGCATGTGGAATTTAACATTTCAACAAGTTATTAGTTTTGAATGTAGCCCACTGACTAGATGTTTCATAATATGTGGTAATATGTACATATTCATATACCGTAGTTCTGTACAAAATTGACAATAACTTTTTTTTTTCTAAAAACATGTGTAATCATATGTCTGCTGACATCCTTCATGTGTGATTCAGTTGGTCAGATTATTAGCCGTCCCTTAACGGAATTTCAATACTATATCCTTACATTCAGATGTATCGGATAAAGCTGCTTGTTTTTGATACATATTTTTGTCAGTAGGTAAATGAGCACCTTTGTGACTTTAATACACAATAAGTCAACTAACTGTTCTAAAGGGGTTGAATTTTTAAGTTGATTGTATCTTGAATTCTTTTGAAATCCTTTTTGTTGTAGATTTTAAATAATTTCAAAGTTATGAAGTGTACTCACAGGTAGGAATGGGCGAATGTTTCGCAACATTCGAAAAATGAAACAAATTTTAACACATTTGTTTGTTCTTTTCGAATTTCGAATGTTTGTACAACATTCCAAAATTTGTTTAATGTAATAGTATCTCTAATTCTTTCTTTAAATTTAATATTCTATTCGAATTATTCTAATAATGTGATTCAAATTATGCAGTATTCAAATTCAAAAATTTTAATTTATATAATTGTAATATTATTTCTAATTCTTTCTTTAAAAGTATTATTCAAATTATACAGTATTCAAAATAGAAACATTCAAATTTATTTATTTGAATCTATTATCTATCAATTTACTAAATTCCCTGCCACATGAACTATTGAACTTCTGAATAGTATTTGTTAAATAGAATGTTAAATTCGAAATTTCGAATATGGACATTCAATCTAATTTTGAACATTCGAAATCGAAAGTGACATTAGAAAACAACATTCAATTATAAAAATTTTAAGAATATTCGTTCTTATCAACCTTTGAATATGTAAATCGAATTTCTTCAATAATATTTGTACTAACATTTGAATTTGAATATAAATACATTCGCCCATCCCTTCTCACCGTACAGTAAGGATAATTCTTTGGATAATACTGCTTTACATATTAATTGTAAAATAAAACATTAATTCATTTTGTGTGTATTGCCGATAACCATTAAAACAAAAAATCACAAAACAATCTTCATGGGGCTAGATTACAAGTGGCGCGCTATCAGAATGTTTTCTCATGCATTAACTACACTGAAAGTAAACTTTTAACACAACTGGGTTAGCACGCATAATAGAAGTTCAAAGTAAAAAGTAAGCGTGCAAACGCAAGTCCAATGCACTAACTTTGGATATCATGACCGTGTTAACTTCTTCTCCCCTCAGACTTCAATATAAATATCTATTTAGAAACACAAAGAACATTTTCTTCGAAGTGAAGAACATTGGAATGTAAAATATTTATACTGTATATAACACCATTTATGTCTTGCATGGGGAAAATTCCACAATAGCTTTCCGATTCAGCAGAAAACTATTTTTTAGGAACATTTTAGCAAATTCAGCATGTATCATCTATTGGAAACCATTTAGGTTTGTTTTTTTGAGATTACATACAAGTCAGAAATTAGGCTGTATATTTTGACGGCACATCAATGTTTTTTTAAAGCAAAAGATCATGCCATGCACATGACCAATCTACCTAGAATTTGGCCTAGTTTTGCAAAAACTGTAGCTTAAAAAAACACTGCAGGAACCATGTAAGAGTAGATGTCACCTAACCCATGGCATGCTATGACTACTTGTGATGGAAAGGGTTAAACATCCCTAAAACTGTCACTAGTGTGTGACATAGAGGGTTAACTAAGTCTTTCAACTTTAATCAGATTGTCATGTCCAAGGCAACTCTGTGACTGAGCACTCACGATACTCAGCGGACAAAAGCCAAGGGTGCTTCCAAATTTCAAGTCCAAACACAGGGATGCTCTTGCCAGGACTTGTTGCCTTTAATGTTTAAGGTTTTACCCCCTTCTTCAGACACAAATGAAATAACTGAAATATAACAATCTTTGTTGTAAAGTGTCTATTACTGTTTACCATATTTGCACTTTATGTCTACATAGAGTTACCACATAGGGTTCAATTTACCAAGCTCTTTTCTCCATTTTAACTGCAGGTTCGCACAAGCAAACCTGCAGCCAAGATTTATCAAACAGCGGTCAGAAAACTGCTGCTTCACTGCCCTGTTCTCCACCTTTAAGGTGGAGAATTTCAAACTCGCTGCTCATGTATGCAATGGTAAATGCAGAAGCCGGGTGAAAATTTGAATATGTCTGACCCTGTCCGCCCGTGTTTCATAAATTGAGCCCATACTGTGTACCCTTTCAATTATATAGTAAATCCTACAGAATATTGTAGTTCTTTACAAATACTTATTATTAATAATAATAATAATAATACAACATATAATGTTAATATTCATCTTGACCGAAGCCATGCATTCAACAAAATTTTATATATATATATATATATATATATATATATATATATATATAAAGTGCAGAATCTGCACTTTACCTAGGTAATGTGCACATTAACTGCTTCCGTGTAATTAAAGTGAGAAAAGTTTGTTTCTCTCATGTAAACTGTTTATTGAAAAAGAAGCCGAAGAATGTTCCAATTTCGTCCAAGGGCAGATACGCTCCAGAGTGCTCTGTTCTAATCAGAGCCTTGGGCGCCACAACTGCCTCTGGAACCTTACCATGGGTCCCAGTCCGCACGTCTTGAAATTCTCTATCTGGGAAATTATCTATCGAATCTATCGTAATGTAATTCAAAGTGTCACCAATTTTTAGACTGCACAAATAAGTAAGAAATTGCAAATTCATTTCCTATATCAAATCTAAAAACTGCAATAAAATAATTTGTGACTTAGATCTAATATTTTAAACCGTTTGATTGTTTGTATTATATTTTTTTAATTGTTATAGTTGAGTTTAACAAAATAAATAAAGAACATGATGTTAAATAATAACATTATGTTAATTTCATTAATTGTTATAGTTGAGTTTAACAAAATAAATAAAGAACATTCTGTTAAATAATAGTTGAGTTTAACAAAATAAATAAAGAACATAATGTTCCGATTTCGGCCGAGGGCAGATACGCTCCAGAGTGCTCTGTTCTAATCAGAGCCTCGGGCGCTGCAACTGCCTCTGGGAACCTTACCATGGGTCACAGCCCGCACGTCTTGAAATTCTCTGTCTGGGAAATTATCTATCTATCTATCTATCTATCGAATCTATCTATTTATTATAGATTCGATAGATAAATAGATAGATAATTTCCCATGGTAAGGTTCCCAGAGGCAGTTGCGGCGCCCGAGGCTCTGATTAGAACAGAGCACTCTGGATCGTATCTGCCCTCGGCCGAAATCTGAACATTTTGTTCTCAATTTATTTTGTTAAACTCAAATATTATTTAACATCAGGTTCTTTATTTATTTCGTTAAACTCAACTATAACAATTAATGAAATTAACATAATGTTATTATTTAACATCATGTTCTTTATTTATTTTGTTAAACTCAACTATAACAATTAAAAAAATATAATACAAACAATCAAACGGTTTAAAATATTAGATCTAGGAAATTAATTTGCAGTCACAAATTGTGTCTGGAGCGTAACTACCCTCGGCCGAAATTGGAACATTCTGTTCTATATTTATTACATTCTTCTTACATGAGAGAAACAAACTTTTCTAAAAAGCTAAAATGCTTTTTTTTTTGCATTTTAACTAGTGCCTAGTAGGTAATGTGCAGATTACCTAGGTAATGTGAGAAATGAAACAATTTTTCTGCACTTTAACTGATCACCCTAGTTAATCTGCTGATTAACTAGGTAATGTGCACATTAACTGATTTCTGCACTTTAACTGTAACATATATTTATATATATATATATATATATATATATATATATATATATATATATATATATATATATAAATATATATATACTGTATATAAAATCAATGTAAATATTTGCATAGGAAATTAGCACATCTAGGCAAGAATCCCTGCTTGCTTTTCCCCAGAGATACCTCATATACAATGTTACCAATGCACAAGAGAATTCTGGGTAAGTTATGCAAATTAGATATGCAAATTCTCAGTTTTTTTGCTTCAATATACTGTTTTAACACAACTATCCTTTTAACAGGATTATTACAGCAAATCAGAAATCACTAACTAGACAGCCTGATTCGTTCTATTAGGATAACATTCACATTCCTGTGAGTGCCAGTGAGCACCCAGCGCTGAGCATGTTGCAGGGTCATGGGATGTGTACCCAGTCCAGTCTGAGAGTGCAGTCCCCTTCCGTGTTTTGTATATGTCTAGGGTGATTACATAAGCCTGTGCACCCTTCACTTGCTTCCAGTTTGTTGGATTGAGAGCTTGCATTGTGTGGCTGTTTTAGGCTCCCAGGTTTTGAAAGGAACCTTGACTTGGTACCTGGGCTTGTCCCATTTGGCCAAATGCGGTAAACTAACCCTTCCATTTTTGCTTTTAATATTAGCTGTGAGCTTGTAAGTGAGTGCTGGACTTTCTATGTGTTATATATATATATATATATATATATATATATATATATAAAAGGAAGAAATCCTGACTGACTGACTCCTCAAAGCCCAGCTCAAACCATTTAACCTAGGAACGTGAAATTTGGAAGGTGCATTGTTTTTATGATGTAGGTACCCAATAAGGAAGGATTTTTGGAAATTACATCCCTAAGGGGGTGTAAAACGGGGGTGATTTTTTTATGAGAAAACCCTTTTCTTAAAACCCAAACTTGTTGCAGACGTGAAAATTGATATTTATATTCTCCATTAAAAATAAAGAAACATGTGTTTTACCATTTCCCGAAAATACACTTAAGGGGGGTGAAAAGGGGGAGTGATTTATGAAGATACCTATGTCTCAAAAACCGAAGATGTTAAAAAAGTAAAAATAATCATTTAAAGTCTTCATTATAAAGTAAGTTTACATGCCAGATTTCTTGCTCTTAACACCAGTAGTTCTCAAGATATGGATATCACTAACAAAAGGGGTTAAAAAAGGGTGGGTGATTTATGAGGATACCTATATCTCAAAACCTAAACATGTTACAGACATGGAAATTGGTATTTAGATTCTTCTTGGAAAATAAAGAAACACATGTTTTACCATTTCAAAAAAATCCCCTTAAGAGGGTGAAAAGGGGGGTAATTTATGAGGAAACCTATATCTCAAAACCTAAACATGTTACAGACATGAAAATTGGTATTTAGAGTCTCCTTTGAAAATAAAGAAACATGTGTTTTACCATTTCCCGAAAATCCCCTTAAGGGGTTGAAAAGGGTGTGGGGGGGGGGGGTGATTTATGCAGATACCTATATCTCAAAAACCAAAGATGTTAGAAAAGTAAAAATTATCATTTTAAATCTTTATTATAGAATAATTTTACATGCCATAATTCTAGCTCCCAACATCAGTAGTTTTCAAGATATCGATATCACTAACAAAAGGGGGGGGGGGGTGATTTATGAGGATACTTATATCTCAAAACCCAAACATGTTACAGACGTGAAAATTGGTATTTACATTCTCCTTTAAAAATTAAAAAAACAAATCCTGAAATTCCACTTAAGGGGGTTGAAAAGGGGAGGGATGATTTATGCTGATACCTATATCTCAAAAAACAAAGATGTTAGAAAACTAAAAATTCTTCATTATAAAATAAGTTTACGTGCCAAATTTCTTGCTCCTAACATCAGTAGTTTTCAAGATATGGATATCACTAAAAAAATTAATATTCTTTCTTTTGCCCTCTGACAGTTGAGTCATAACATACAATTGCAATTTAATATTAAAGTAATTGTAAAAAGAATATTAATTACATATTTTTAATGTGCCGAACAGGCACACACATGAGGGTACACGTCGCTGCAAGTGGTCACGTTTTGTTTCATTCTCTGTTTGTAATTACAACACTAAAAAATTCCTGGACGAATATCAATGGAACAACTATCTTTGTTTTGTAGCCAATACGCCCCGACTAACGTCTGCAATAAACATTGCTTATTACGTTAAGACATCAACTTGTAAATGATATTTTGTGTATTTTGGACAAAAAACTCATGTTGCTTTAAAAAAAAAAAATTGTGCCAAATCACAAAATGCGAGCGAGCGAAGCCGCAGGCAACAATTAGTATATATATATATATATATATATATATATATATACATATATATACATTACTCAGATAACAGAGCAACGAAAACCATAACCTCCAGCACTAATAACAAAATTGTGGAAGTTTTTAGTAAACTGCAAAACTGACTTTGTTGTATATTTGCTTGAGTGTGGGTGTGGCCTCCAATATGAAGGCCATACCACTAGACCCTACAAAAAGCGTCTCCTAGAACATATAACGAACATTAAAAATGGGGAGAAATCTCACAATTTATCAGCTCATTATAAATGTCACCATATTAAAGATCCTTCCTGTCTAAAGGGCACGATTGTGGAATTCATTAAAGCAGTTCCAAATGTAGACAGAGAATTGACTCTTAGAAAACAAGAGACCTTCTGGATACATACTCTAGAAACAAAAATACCAAAAGGGCTCAATAAGGATATAGATTTGGTGGCTTTTTAATTTAAAATATAGCTACCAATATACATTTTTTAATATATTTTTATGCCAACTGTTGCTTGTTTTAGGAGTACCATTCACTCTGCCCATCCAAACTGACATGGATTTTAAATATACCCTATGTCATTTGAGTCTACAGTACATGATGGTTTTGGAGCCTCTTATGTATGTGCAACGCTATATACACATATGAAGTGTCTTCTCAATAGAGGCTATACACGTTATTTGTATTTCTGTATATACTTTTAGTTGCATCTTACCAATAATTTATAGACTTTGTGGTTTTGTCTATATAGTATATATATATATATATATATATATATATATTTATGATGTAATAGTGGGCTAGTCCTTTTAATTTATTGCTGTTAATTTATTGCTATCAGCATATATATATTTATATATTCTTTGTATATATGCTCACATTTTTCATTGTTTATTCTCTTTATTCATTTTATCTATTCATATATATATATATTAATGGATGTCCTTTCTAAATATATTTTTTAGATGGCTCAATTCTACATCTGCATTTTTAATTTGATTTAATTTGAGTGTTTGAATTTCTAAGGATATTTACTCAATAATGATCCACCTTAAATTATTGTAACTAAATTACATTATACTCTGTATCCTATCCTATTGCATTAACAGATATAAATTGGTTTCTGTAAAGGATCTATTTTTTTTCATATTTTTTTTTTCATTTTTATTGAGGTTTAATTTGCAATAATACAAGCATGTAGTGTTTCAAAAATAATAAAAAAAATTAATTACAAAAAGAAGGGGATAATGTTAATCATAATAAAACAAATATACCATCATTATTGTTACATTACAAGTAAATTTACATAACCAGAAAAGTAAATTTCACGGTTTCTAATTCTTCCGTTTCCTACGAGCTTGTCTCGTATTGTACCTGGAAACAGCAAAAACCACGTCGCTTTCCCTTATGCCTCCCTCAATTTCTTTTGAGCATATGCAAAACATATCATTATTAAACCAATGCAGTATTATATATTATGCAAAATGTATTTCATAGACTATATAAAATAATTTACTCCGTAAGCTAAGGGAAGAAAGAACTCAAAAAAGGGGGGGGGGGGCTGGGAGGAGAGAAAAAAAAATGACATTTTCCAGATCCCTAATAAGACTCACTATTTCTAAAAGGGTATATAAGGTATTCTATTTCATTAGTAATGAAACTTTTAACGAATAAGGACCATTTTTCAAAGAAAGTATATTTGTCTCTATCATTATTCATGTCTACGTTATGTTGTTCCAATATGTATTGTTTTTTAAGTGATTTTTAACTTCAGGGATATTGGGGGCATTTGTCAATTTCCATTTCCTGAATAGCAGATATCTGACTGCCAATATGAAGGATCTATTTTAATATACATATTCCTGCTTGTTTTTTTGATTAATCACTATAAATTATATTAGGTTGTGTCGATATACAGTATTTACAGATAGTTGCTAGAATTTTGTGTTTATAATATCCATTTTTGCTGTTGTTGCTCTAATGTTCTTATGTAAGTCCACCTTAAATTCTCTAATACTCTGTGTTTTTCCGGTCACATGATAACTCACATGACCATTTCAGCCCAATCAATATGCAGAAACAAGAACCAATCAGATGCTTCAAATTTCAGACCTGTTTTTATGCAACTAATTTAAACACTCGACCATTTACATAAGCTTTATATCCGTCTGATGAAGAAGGCAACTTTGAAACGCGTCAGGGACTACTGACAGCTTTGTACTCAAGTGTATTTTATTTTCCTGGACTTGGTTACTCAGTACATGCATCCTGGTTCCCTATGTAGATTATTGTATATACGTTTACTTACCTCATAACGATTGAGGTCTGATTTGTGAGTGAGTTTTATGTTTGAATAAATAGAACATACTTCACTATATAAGTGTTTGTTTACTTCCATATACCTATTCCACTACCTGGGAGACCAAAGTGCGGACGTACAGTGAGCAAAGGATACTACCATACTTCAGGAGAAACACAGCAGATCTGAACCTCTGGATTCCCTGTTACCATATTTAGAGAGCAGTTTTTGTACCGGAGGGAGCTGTGCTCCACTTTCTCTACAGCGGCTTCTTACCTCATACTGATTGAGGTATTTTAAAGTAAGTGACTTGCTATGGGGGCTAATACCCCATACTTGCATTCTCTTCCATTTGTTTGTGGCGCAGTTACCCAGTCCTTGTTCTCACATATATATATATATATATATATATATATATATATATATATATATATAGTTCCAAAGAAAAGGTACAGCACTGTATATATCAGGATAAACTTTTTCAAGTGCACGCAGACTATTGGGGTCCTGCAAACCCCACTTTATATAGAATCAAAACCAAGAATAAAGTCCCAGCACTATTTAATCCAAAATACTCCTTATTGAGTTAAAAAGGAAGCCAGCAAATAGCAGCGACATTTCGGACCTACATAGCCCTTACTTATGAGTAAGGGCTATGTAGGCCCGAAATGTTGCTGCTATTTGCTGGCTTCCTTTTTAACTCAATAAAGGAGTATTTTGGATTAAAAAGTGCTGGGACTTTAATCTTGGTTTTGATTATATATATATATATATATATATATATATATATATATATATATATATATATATATTTATATATATATACAGTATATATAAATACAATATATTATTTTATAAATTATATATAGCTGCTACTCTAGTATAATGCATTACCATTATTTTTTCTTTCTTTCCTCTTTGTTTCATTTTCTGATGGCATGTCAGCCTTTCAGTGCTCCTGTTTTCAAACATTGGATTTTAGATAAAGTGATTGACGACTTCCCTTGCTCTCATGCACTAGAGATAGCAAATAGCTATGATCATGTCAAACAAGTATCAAAGGCCTTTGGGGACTGATATGTACAGAGTGATTTAAGCCATTTGAAAGGATTAGCTGTGATTGCACTGAGCTTTGAGATGTCTGAGTTGTGTTGCCATTACTAACACCGTCTGCTATTTTCTTATTTATTTAT
The DNA here is from genome assembly GCF_027579735.1 of Bombina bombina. NCBI lineage: Eukaryota > Metazoa > Chordata > Amphibia > Anura > Bombinatoridae > Bombina > Bombina bombina. Next base: position 80,020,222 of record NC_069502.1, read on the forward strand.
GCATAGTTGCAATGGTCTTAGATGTATTCCTCAACAATCACAGAATCTCCATTGCACAACTCAAACTATAGCCAATTCCTAATGTAGGTCTATAATTTTCATGCTCATTACTAATGAAGTTGAATGGCACCAGTAAGAAAGCTGAAAACAAACAGCTGAATTGAGTTTAATGGTTTCACACAGCAACTCCAAGTCCAACTGGTGACAACGCAAATTGAATAAATGTATTTTACCATTGTACAAGGAAAAGCTTATAAATAAGCCAAAGACAAAGTTATATCACCATAAACTAATACACAAGTCAATTTTGTAGAAGAGCAAATCCTGATAACATTGTCACATAGGATCTGATTATCAAAATCTCACTGGCATGAATGGAAATCATGATAAATCTTGGGAGGACCCTCCTTAGTGAGATAAGTAGCTCTCAGCAAAAAATGTGCCTTTCTAAAATTCTTTGAGGGACTTTAAAGTACCGATGAGAGGGGGGGAACTTCCGGGAGGCGGCCATGACAGGTCGCTCATTACCACTCTGCTCCAGCCTTTCCATCATTTATGCTTTAAATACTATCCTAGACGGCTCATCTATTTGCTACATAGCCTGATTTCTGCAACGCTACAGATCCTGCTTTAGATGAGCCTGCTAATTTTCAGATGGCCATGACTTTGAGCACCCGGAGTATATTCTAAGGCTGAGGCCTGTTATCCACCCCCCGGCGAGGTCCATTCGGGCCTTGTCGTTAGGCAGCACGCTGTGCTGAATTCAAAGCACCTAACCTCTAATCTGCCTGACTACAGATCTTCACGGAGGGCTATGGATTGTGCTATGGATATTCTGAGGGAGTTGACTCATTTGCTAATGAAACATCATGCTGCATTTGAATCCATCCTACACAAAGCATTTAAGTCCAGGGACAGCCATTTACCCAATGCAATTCCTCAGCGGGAGCCTGCATTGACAGAGCAGGAGAACAATGACAATCTCAATGGTAGTCTAGAACACTGGTGCCCGCGACCCACCCCTAACGGGCCGTTGACTTGAGGCACTCAAAATGTACTCTGGTGGTTCCCAGCGAAGTGGAGGATGAGCTACACAGCTAGACGATAGCGCGACTTGTTACATTGCCCAGCCAGGCGGTTATGTTTCTGGTACATTGGTGAGTCAACTAACCTTTACATTGAAGCTGAGGGTCCTGGAACAAATATCAGAGAAGGTTTATGCGGGTGACCTAACTTGGAGCATTTTGCGGAAGCAGCCGGAAGCAATGCATTGTCCTCAAGTTTCTATATTGCCTAGCATCCTTCTTCATATAGCACCACTACATTTGCAATGGGACCCTGGCGGTCTGACTTGGGCTACAATCTTTCAGTGGAAACGGAGGCTGGTGCAAGCCGGTCAACTTTTATTCAACGGCAGTCACCTACAAAGTATACTTCTAGAGGGAATCTAGCAGGAGACGATGCCCAGACCACTGATCCTATACAGCTGAGAGCAGTGTAAATTTACAAACACCCTTCTTACCGATTGTCCGCTCCCATGTAGTTTTGCTGCACTTTGGCTGGGACTCCGGCGGAACGCATTGGCTTGTTCCTTGTGACTACTACAGTAAGAATAATGGCGATTCATTACCTACACCCGCATATTATTGATATACCTGGGCTTGAGCACTGACGTTATTCTGCTTTTTGGAGTCCTTTTTCGGATTATTTATGTGAGCATGATTGCGGTTGCTGAAGAAAATTACCAGGCTTACAGAACAAAGTATCCCTTAGTTAATGAGGTTTTGTCCAGTGACTGATATAGTTAATATTCTAAATAAGATTTTAATATGAAGGTGGCAAATGATTTAGTGTGGCTATGTTTCCCTAGTTATAATAATATGTATGCCAAAATTTCATGCAAGACCACTTTGGGATTCTAAGGTGAACCTTTCAAAGCTTCAATAGCTATGGCACATTAATTGTTTTTAGTAACATCTTTTGTACTGCTCAATGTTTACCACCATCCATTTATTTGCACATAACATTCTTTGCTCTATATGATGTCTTAATATAGCAATTTATTATATTGTATATCTACACAGTTACAGCCTTTAAGGTTACTTCTTCACACATTTCCTTGCTAAGAGATGCCATAATCACTCTTATTGTATTTACAGAGATGTCAAGCTCAGTAACACAGTAGGAGCCTATCATTTAGGCGTTGCACCTTATAGTTATTGTGCCCTGTATTCTATGTATATTAATACTGAAGTTTCATTTGAGCAATGTGTATACTTGAAACATACATATCACCACTAAGAACTATCTGTCTAATAGTTGCAGGTTCCTTGAACTACCTATGATCTATTTAATGAAAACTTTGTGATTTTATAACAGTGCCTCCTGCCTATATGGTGGCGCCAAGCTCAGTGACATAATGGGAACCAATTCACTTGAGTAATCTGTATATTTGTAATGTCCATATAATTACTTAAGGTCCCTTTTATCCACTATTTGCAGGCCCCCCGCACTACTTATGACCTATTTATTACTTAATAATAATATATATAGTGCCATGTCCACTTCTTAAGAGTTGTTTTACTTATATACTCCTTTATTGCTTCTTTCTAGACAGCGTATTTAGCCTCCTTTTCAGTTATGCCCTAAAATATATTATAGCCTTTGAACTCCTCCTACACCTATAATGTTTTAGCGACCCATGTTAAGGTGGTGTCTTGTTGCCAGCGGCCGGGGTGGTGGGGTATCTATCTTTTTTATTACTCTAGCTTTTGCTAACCATTTATAAAATCCCAAGGTAGGTGGATATTTACTCTGGTACAAGTTTTGGGCATGATCTCTCACTGTTCAGACTTTGGCTGATTAGTATGTAACTCACACTTGATTTGACAATGAGGACTTTTCTTATGTGGCAATCTTACCTATAACTCCCTCTTATTCTTTCAATTTTTACGCCATTATGTAGCTATAATCTCCTAGTTTTTAAGCAGCTTCTCCTCAGGTTTAGTATCTTCCTATTATATTCCAAATATATGTCAGGCAGAGTTCTATTTACAATCTTTTAAAGTTCTACTACCCTGTTAAAATGTTAATTCTAACTATAGTATTAAAATGTAAAAAGCAAGAGGTTCTTCACTTGGGGTCCATGAGCGGCCCTTTCGCCTTAAGATTTACCCACCTTATATTATGCTTACTGCAATTTTGCAGTCCAAGAGTGGCCACTCAAATCATCTGGTGGGTATACAGTTTGGACAGCACTTATTGCATGTATTGACAGTGTAATTTGTCATCTCATCATATTGTGTAACTCTCTAATCTGTTTTGGCAGCTTACCCTGTAATAATCTATTTTCTCTTATGCATATTTTGACAACTAATAATTTGTTTTGAAAAGAACCTCTATAAAAAAAGAAATAAAAAAAAAGTACCAATGAGACTTAGGTAATCTTACAAGAGTAGAGAACTTTAGATAGTCAGGCCCATAGTGCATGATGATGCCACACATAATAAAGAAATGTCTAAAGGCAGATACTTCCTTATTGCTTCTTTACGGAACCCATATAATAACACTTGTACAACTTAGAGAGTATAAAAGGAGAATATCTGCTATTTCAAATGAGGGTTTGTGTGAACTCCTTACATAGATAATCACTGCACAAATAGAGATCACCTGCCACACTAGGCACCAGAAAGTTATGGGCGAGAAGTGGGAGATGAAATGGACTTGCATGTCTTAGAAACACGTTAAATGTTTTATTAACCTGACTGAATAAAAAGTTTTACTTTTATTTGGTGCAGTTTTCTCTCTAAAACCTAAGATTAATTCAGATTCATAGGGATTACTTTTAACCCTTCTAACGGAGTGGAACCCAGACTGTCTGACAAACACAAGAGGCCAGACAGCCCTGCGCTGAGAGGGAACCTGGTTGCGTGTGAAGTGCCTGTTTTTAGTTCATTTTATATATTGTGATTAGTTTTATGTTGTTTAATAGGTCAAGTAATAGGCCTCTCTAGTTTAATAGCACCTCAGATTTATTTTAAAACAAGATTTTATGGTTTACAGCGCCCCCTTAAGACACATATGATCTTTTCTGCTGAGAAGTAGGGGAAGCTGTAAAATAGCAATTCCTTCTACTCTTTGCTACCTAGCAGGAAGAGAAAGAAGAGTGAGAGTGAGTGAGAGAGTGAGTGTGAAAGAGAGAGAGTGAGAGAGAGAGAGAGAGAGAGAGGGTGAGAGTGTGTGTGTGTGAGAGAGAGAGAGAGAGAGAGAGAGAGAGAGAGAGAGAGAGAGAGAGAGAGAGAGAGAGAGAGAGAGAAAGAAAAGGAGGACAATTCAAAGCCTTTATTTGCTTTGTGAAAATTTAAGATAGACTATTAATTGTTTTTAAGTTATTAAAATATGAAACAAAACAGTCACTGATTTTTTCATTCAATTAGAAAATTATAAAGTAAGTTTCATAAACCATTATGTTAATGTTTTTTCCTATTTTTCCTTGGACATATTCATGAATAAGGTTTGTTTTTAGTTATGGCTTCAAATTGTTCCCTAGGTTCCACCTATTCTCCATTTAGACCATTCATTAGCATATAACAAACAGGAAATAAAGTTGTGAAAAATCTTCTGGGAAAACACCTACTAGAGTGATGAAGACACCAAAATCTAGTATTGATCATATTTAATTAATTATCTTGCAAAACTGTAATTACATTTACTTGAATAAAAGATGATGGGAATTAGCAACCAAGCCCTGCACTCAAATCCAGTGCAACCAAGCAGCACAAAATAAAGGATTTCCATAGCATTACATTAAATATATTGAAATAAAAAAGGCATATCTGTAAACAAAAACATCATCACAAAGTTGAATAATTGGTTGTAGTATCTGTCTAAAGAGTAGTTTTTCTTATACACTGTCTGAAATAGCCCAGCAACAGGCTGTGCAGACCTTATTTTCATACCTAAAATGAAGCTTATCTCTTATGTTACATTTTTTTTTTACATAAAACGTGAAAATGTAAGAGAAATTTAAGAGAAAATATTCTTTTTTACTTTTAGGTTATAAAAATATACAAAAAGAGAAAGTTTTAATTCGATTTTCTTTTTCTCTTTTTTTGCAAAGTGCTACATATAAATTTTCTTTTTTTTTGTAGCTTATGTATGAAGCTTTAGTTGTTTATTGATAGGCACAGTATGCAGGAACATTATGTCGTTTAGTGGAATACACTGCCTGAATGAACAGGGAAGAATTTCTGGTTTTGAAGAAATATAAAGCATATTATAATTGATGTTTTGGCACCAATCAATCCTGAGCCTTAAAAATAATTATTCTTGTTTTATTATTTAAAGGGATGTTAAAAAAGCACTAAGCCGTATCTTATACTTAATAGAAATAATTTCAATATGAATTATTCATCTATTTTAATGGATTTTACCTTTTATTTAATTTTTTTTCCTACATTTGCGCTTGTCCTTTTTTCCCTGTCACAGCCTTGCATGGAGGATGGGGCCTCTGCAGGAAGGTTTATCTTAGCCTGATGTCATTACATTTTTCGGCTGGTTACTTATTAGACTAGATAATAGGGAGAAAGACTTGCTCATGCCTAGATCAGTCAGAATATAACCTAAGTTCCAAAGATGTCAGCTCCCATATCACACTGGGGGCAGAGGCTACACTGAGATTTAACATATGTGTTTTTACTGAAAGAGCAATGTTTAATATCGCTTTAATTGTGGAAAAGTAGCTAACTGTAATATGCCAAACTGCATATTTGATGTATTTTTTCATATGTCTTTTACATGTTTAAAGTCTTAATAAAGTTAATTACTTGGATAAAAAATACTAGCGTTTCTTCCTACCTTACCAAGCCATTCCTAAAACTTTGCTATAGTTCACTGACGTAGAACCATTGTCACTGAAGCACCACATATGCTTCTCTTGAGTGCTTATAAAGGCCACACTGCACATTTTAACATGTATATTGTAAAAATCAAAGAAATGAGTACAACACCAGTTGAAAAGCTCACCAGAGTGCCAGCGAAACAAATAAGGTCTCTGCTCGACTCTCCTGATAGCCAGCACAAAAAGTAAGAACGCACTTCTGTAAATATGGCAAAAATTGCTCTTTATTAAGGTGACATTCCCAAAAACAGACCCTTAATGCTGAATTGTGCTGAACATGTATATTGTACCACAGCAAGTAAATATTGTTTTGTACTGTTCCAGAGCAGAGAATAATTGTTATAGAGAGAACTACCAAGGGCCACGTAAGGGGACTCAAACCCCTGTGACACTGTATTAACATGAACATGCTCACCGATTTCACAAATATTGGAAAGCAGAGCTCAAACCTAACAAATTAAAAGCATTAAATGACTGATTCTTTAATATGCATTATGATAATGTGCACTGAACAGCTTCATTACAATTAACTTTCCCTACATTTTTTTTAAATCCATCAATCAATGTCACTTTTAACATTCTCATTAAAGTTTACATTTTAAATCTTGGCTGTATGTATGATTTTACTTAGTTTTGTTTTATTTTCCTGTCAAACACTTTTTAAAGGGACAGTCAAGTCCAAAAAAACCTTTCATGATTCAGATAGGGCATGACATTTTAAACAACTTTCCAATTTACTTTTATCACCAATTTTGCTTTGTTCTCTTGGTATTCTTAGTTGAAAGCTAAACCTAGGAGGTTTACATGCTAATTTCTTAGACCTTGAAGGCCGCCTCTAATCTAAATGCATTTTGACAGTTTTTCACCACTAGAGGGCGTTAGTTCATGTGTTTCATATAGATAACATTGAGCTCATGCACATTAATTTACAGAGGAATGAGCACTGATTGGCTAAAACGAAAGTCTGTCAAAAGAACTGAAATAAGGGGGCAGTCTGCAGAGGCTTATATACAAGGTAATTACAGAGATAAAATGTGTATTACTATAACTGTGTTGGTTATGCAAAACTGGGGAATGGGTAATTAAGGGGTTATCTATCTTTTAAAATAACAAAAATTCTGGGTTGACTTTCCCTTTAAGCATTAACGTGCTGTATCGTGTATTTATTTGTTACATTCCAGTGTGTCTCTGAATCAGTTAGATTCTAACTTGAACTTGCTCAGCTGGAGAGAAATTACAAGCAGCAATCCCTTACCTGAGAAAAGTGTCTTATTTATGTGTAGGGCTTCAAATATCATTTATACCTTTTAAGTTGCACTAGAGGGTACTCTAAGTTTCTTTTAAATTATTTTGAAAACATGAATCATATTTGATATTGTTAAAGAGTAATACAAGTTTACCAAATTACAACTCTAAATCACATTTGCATGTTTAAGTATATGTTATTGCAACTAAAGTAGACTTATTCTGTAAGTAAATCAACGCTTCTATCTTGTTAAAATAATTTTCTATTTTTTTCTTTGTTGGTATTACCTCATCACAGACAGCCCACAAATAAGCCAATCATTTTGCATATTAAAATGTGTGTGTGCATGTTAACGAGCATGTGTGTACATATTAACGAGTGCATTTGCCTTAACCCCTTAAGGACATTTTTCAGTTTCTTTCCCTTAAGGACCAGGGCTATTTTTACATTTCTGCAGTGTTTGTGTTTAGCCTTAATTTTCCTCTTACTCATTTACTTTACCCACACATATTATATACCGTTTTTCTCGCCATTAAATGGACTTTCAAAAGATACCATTATTTTCATCATATTTTATTATTTACCATAATTTCTTTTATAAAATATGAGGAAAAAATTGAAAAAAACACACATTTTCTAACTTTGACCCCCAAAATCTTACACATCTACAACCACCAAAAGACACCCATTCTAAATAGTTTCTAAATTTTGTCCTGAGTTTAGAAATACCCAATGTTTACATGTTCTTTGCTTTTTTAGCAAGTTATAGGGCAATAAATACAAGTAGCACTTTGCTATTTCTAAACCATTTTTTTTTCAAAACTAGCTATAGTTACATTGGTACACTGTTATCTGTCAGGAATCCCTGAATATCCCTTGACATGTATATATTTTTTTTAGTAGACAACCCAAAATATTGATCTAGGCCCATTTTGGTATATTTCATGCCACCATTTCACCGCCAAATGCGATCAAATAAAAAAAAAAACACTTTTTCACAAACTGTTTCACAAACTTTAGGTTTCTCATTGAAATTATTTACAAACTACTTGTGCAATTATGGCACAAATGGTTGTAAATGCTTCTCTGAGATCCCCTTTGTTCAGAAATAGCAGACATTTATGGCTGTGGCATTACTTTTTGGTAATTAGAAGGCCACTAAATCCCTCCCAAACATCTCTTTTCCCTCCCCCACCCCACAATTGTCCCCGCCATCTTAAGTACTGGCAGAAAGTATGCTAGTACTAAAATAAAAGGCTTTTTTTTTTATTATTATTTTTTTTAAATTCTGTTTAGCTGTGATGGACCCCCCTAAGCCCCCAACCTCTCTGATCCCGCCAAACAGCTCTATAACCCTTGCCCACTACCTATTTGCTGCCATCTTGGGTACTGGCAGCTGTCTGCCAGTACCCAATTTGCCTCCCAAAAAAGTTTTTTTTTAATTTTTATTATGTCATTTACATTTTTCTGTAGTGTAGCTGCCCCCCCTCAATACCCCCCTCCCTCTCCCCCTCCCAGATCCTTTTGATCATTAATCCCCCCCCCCCCCATCTCCCTCTCTCCCACTCTGCCCTTTCCCTTTGATTGGTGGCAGTGGTTGTTGTGCAATCTCGCGTGCGTGCTCCCTGCAGGCCCCCCGCGTGCTCCCGTCACCCGGCGTGCAGATTGCACATTCAGGAACTGGATGCCGGATAGCGATGGGCCGCCCACCCGCCTCCCTGCAGCTGCTCTCACCCACCAATGATCGGCTCCATCGCTACCGGTGCAGAGAGGGCCACAGAGTGGCTCTCTCTGCATCGGTCTTCAGAAAAAGGTATTGCAGTGATGCCTCAATATCGAGGCATCACGGCAATACCTTGAAACCCTAAACAGGGTACGTCTCTGGTCTTTAAAGACCAGTTTGTGTGTGACGTACCCTGTACGACATGCGTCGTTAAGGGGTTAAAGGGACATGAAACCCAAAAATTTTCTTTCATTATTCAGATAGAGAATACAATTTTTTTTTTAAAATCTTTATTTATATCCAACAAGTAGTCTGGCAGATGACAAAACAGAAAAACAAGACAAAAAAAAATAAAATATATATATATATAACAAGATACAACAATACAGAGAAAACAAAACTTATAGCCCATACCCTGGACATAGCCATTATACAAACCATCTTCCTGTAAACAATTCTCAGCTCTAACTTCTGTTTACAAATTTCTAGAACTATACCAATATATCTAATCATAACTAAACAACAACCAGAAAGAAGAGAAAACTACTCTGTATTTACAATCTATACCATGTTGCATTTTTTTATTATTTTTATAAACAAAACCAAACAGAACAAACATATACCACAAAAACAAACAAAAAAAAAAAATACGAAAACAGAAAAAAAAAAAGGAAACCCCCTCACCACCTCCCTAACAGAACTAATTCAGAATCACGTAGGGGATATATCAAACACTCAATTTCAGTAGTCGGAAATACTTTAATAAATGCTGACCATTTGGAGAAGAACCTAGTGATATCCTCATGATTATCAATCCTAAGATTATATTGTTCAAGGATACATTGCTTCTTTAAACAATTTTTAATTATTGAAATGCTGGGGACCGAACGCATTTTCCATTTTTTAAAAATAAGATATCTGACCGCCAGTATAGTTATATTGATCAATTTAGTATTAAGCTGCTTATCTTCTGGCTTAGGAAAAAGAAAGACTACGTTTATATCCAACAAATTTAACGAGGAGAGCTTTAACATTTTGCAGAGCCAGAATTGAACTCTAAACCAAACGTTCCTGATTTTTGGGCAGGTCCATCACATGTGCAGAAGGCCCACAGAGGAAAGCGAACACTTCGGACAAATAATACAATTTGTTTTCCCACATCTATTACCCTTTTCTGGTGTAAAATATGTCATGTGAAGCAACTTCACATGAGATTCTCTCCATGTAGCCGATAGGGTTGTCCGAGCCACGTCCTGAATTGAGCGAAGAGGTAAATTAGAATCCAATTCTTTAAACAATAGTGCAGCCCATTTAACAACGATTTTGTCCAGATTGATTGTACCTCTATCCGACACCAGAATCTTATAACATGGAGAGATCGACAGAACTCCATTTTTAACCAAGATAAGCCACTTTTCCAGTTGCCCCAGCGACCAGTTCCAGCCATAGTCATTCACTAATTTCATAACATAATGTCTGGCTTGAAGATAGGCAAAAAAATCTCTATGTGGGAGATTAAATTCTGATCTAAGCGCGTCAAAAGATTTGATACAGCATTTTTCTATATCAAGCAATTGGAAGGCTTTACCAAGCCCTCGATTGTGCCACTTTAGAAAAATTACTGATGGCATACCAGCCTGGAATTGTGGATTCCCTAAAAATGGTAAGAATCTTGATACACTATATTCTATGCCTAACAGCTTGCAAACCTTTTTCCAAGCCAAAACTACAGTATATATTGTTTTATATCTTTTAATTTGAGATGGGATATGTAAGGGATCCATATGAATAAGCGCCAGCGGTGAAAGAGGATGCAAAATACTAATCTCCAGATCGTTATTTGTCACATAGTTATGAACATATAACCAATCTGCTATGATACGTGTCAGAAAGACGTAGTTATATGCTCTTAAATCAGGTAAAGCCAAACCTCCGGCATCTATTGGTAAGGAAAGTTTTGCAAGTGAAATTCTGGGTTTCCTTTCCTGCCATAAAAACAACCACAATTGTGTGTTAAGTAAGGTAATATCCTTCTTTTTTAAAAGCAGGGGGATGTTCTGAAGGACGTAAAGTATTTTAGGCAACAAAATCATCTTATACGCTGCTATACGTCCAGATAACGAGAGGGGTAAATTCTGCCAGTTTTTAAGTGCTAATCTAACTTTATTTAATACAGGCAAGATATTCAAGGAATACCAGGTATCAGGATTTCTTGAAATATTTATATCCAGATACTTAAATGAGTCCTTCACTATAGAAAAAGGTACATTTGTAGGAGAGTTACCTGTCTGTCGAATCCAAAGGAGTTCAGATTTGCTTATGTTCACTTTATACCCTGAAAAAGAACCAAACTGTTGTATAATTATCAGAAGGGTTTCTAGATTCCTACGTATATTGGCTAAGTAAAGAAGGATGTCATCCGCATACAAAGATATTTTTAACTCCCGCCCAGCGACCACAATCCCCTCAAGCCTCTGTCTTATCATTATAGCAAAAGGTTCAATAGCAATATTAAAGAGGAGCGGGGAGAGGGGACACCCCTGCCTGGTCCCCCTTTGTAGAGTTATCTCTAAGGATAAGTGGCTGTTAACTATCAGCCTGGTAGAGGCCATATGATACAGCTTTTCAATAAACTTCGAGAACTTACCTTTCAGCCCAAACTGTCCTAGAGAAAATAGAAGATGATCATGATGGACTGAGTCAAAAGCCTTTTCGGCATCTATAGCTATTACTGCTAAGTCAACATTGCTTCCTTCCCTAACTTGATCAGAGACCATTGTATTAGAAAAAAAAATCCAAAGTGAGCAGGAGTTCCCTTATCTTGGCCGCGGAATTCCTATTTTTCATAAACCCAGCCTGGTCTAAGTTAATAATGGAAGGCAGAAGAGAAATCCTAGAGAACAGTTTTGCCTCAAGATTATCTTTTTTAGTTTTTTAGAAGACACTTGCTGCCTCATTCTAGCTAGCGGGTATTGTGGCGCCATATTAAAGTCGCCCACTAATATCAGGAGACCCTCTGCACACGTCATGAGCCTGGCCTGTAATGCATCCCAAAATATCATATCAAAAACATTTGGAGCATAATCATTACATAACGTATACAAAACATTAGCAATCTTAATTTTCAAAATAGTGTATCTCCCCTCTTCATCTGACTGGCTCTGAAGTATCTCATAATTAAAATTCTTCCCCAGGAGGATAGCAACTCCATCTTTACGGTTACAGCTAGCGGAAAAGAAAACCTCCCTAACCCAAGAGGATTTAAGCTTAAGGACTTCCTGCGTCTTCAGATGGGTTTCTTGTAAAAAGGCAATAGAAGTGTCTATTTTCCTAAGATACGAGATTATCGTTTTTCTCTTAATAGGAGATGTAAGACCTCCTATGTTCCAAGAAGTGAATTTAATCCCATTCATTTTACCAGCTTTCTATAATTTGATGTAAGGGATGGTGGTGAGGGAGGGGGAGAAGAAAAATAATATATATATATAAAAATAAAATAAAAATACCCCAAACACATAAGACAATACAAAGAACATAACCAGATGACTAGGGACCCTAAATCGTCTGTTTCCCTAACCTGAAGGGAGTCCATCATAATAATAGGACAATGATCTAATCTTGACATTTCTAAGACTAGGCAAATAACTCATACCCTATTTGGGCAGTTTTTAATAAAAAAAGCTTCTGCAGTAGTGGCAGTGTCAAAAAAATATAAAGTGTTGTCATACAATAACCGGAGCCTAGCAGAATGTACAATCATTGCACGCAGTCCCTGCTGTATAAATTTAGTACATACTGGAGCAAGCTCCCTTCTTTTTGAAGCGGTATCTGCTGCATAATCCTGGAACAATAACATTTTTGTTCCCTCAAGTAATATAGGTTGTTTTTTTTTAAATGCTTGTAAGAAGATAACTTTATCTTTATAGTTCAAAAATTTGGGTATAATTGGTCTTGGCCTCGTATTGTTTTTTGAAGGAGATGCTATTCCTAGCCTATGTACCCGTTCTATAACAACATCTGGGTAATCCTCAGGTATATTCAGCAGAGCTGGTAGTGTTTTTGTAATTAATTTATTTAAGTCTTCAAACTGCTTCCCCTCAGGGACCCCTATTACTCTTAGATTGTTACGTCTAGCATGATTTTCCAGGTCTTCTACTTTATTTTATAATTTAAGAATAGCTGAGGAAGTATTTTCTATCTTAGTGTTATGGGCTAGGGTAAGATCTTCAAGATCAGATACTCTCTGTTCTACCTCAGAGAATCTCTCTGAGAATTGTTTCACTTCTGAGGCTAGTTGTGCAATGTCATATTTGATCTCAGATTTAAGGGAGTCAAACTTGGGTGCAAGAGCTGAGGATATATCTGCAACTAAGGATTGTAAATCAATGGAGTCATGTATACTTGAGGATTCACGTGCAGTCGCCTGCAGATCGCCAACCGCCTCTGTAATAGGCTTGGTTTTCCTATCCCTCTGTCTAGCCGACATGGCCGAAGGTGAGCTTTTAGATTGTGAATGTAAAAATGTATCCATATACTTGTGAAGATAGGGAGTGAAGGATGATGAAGGAGAAAAAAAATAAAAAATAAATAAAAGTGATTAATGGGGGAAGAGGAGCCCCACAGAAGAAAAAGGGAAGGGTGTGGTGGAAGTGTAAAGTTGTGCTTTCTCCTAATGGCTTCCTCTGATATATAATATCAAAAGGAGTGTGAACTAAAAAGTGAGAAAAGATCAGTCATGTCGATGACAAAAGGATAAGAAAAACACTTTAATAAATTTTGTACTTTGTGCCTTTGATTTAGGCGGAGCAGGGCTAGAGACAGTGCCTTAGATACAGGAACTTGATACAATTAGATATTTATGAATAATACTTCCTAAGTTCCAACCAGGGTGAAACAATATTTTAAATATCCCTGTGCCTTAATTAAATATACTCACAACAAGCAGAATATATCAACTATTATAGCAATTACAGTTACATCGGACCTGCACAATCAATTAGCTAGACATTCTTTTTAAGAAAGAAAAAAGAAGAGAGAAAAAAAAAGAAAAAAGAAAAAAAAAAGGAACAAGAAAAAGATAATTTTCCCTCTTTTTTTCTTCCCTCTTTCCCCCCTCCCCTCTTTTAATTTAGCAACTTAACAGCACTTTAAGTAAAAGTTATACCCAAAGAGGTGTTATCCCAGAATATCACCTGTGTACCAACAAGAGAGTTCTGCAAAAAGACAAATATAGGCTTTGTAGAGCTATGCAACCAAATTAAAGGTAGCCTAAAAAGTGTAGAAGGTAACAACACCTTAATACATCAACTCAGGTATATCAGACCTAAGACTGCAGGACATAACCTATGAAACAAGCGACCCTATCTGTACAACAGAATCTTGAGGACAGACAACTTATAATAGGTTTAAACACAGTCCAGGGAGAAATACCAAAGGAGCCAATAGATGATGAACTATGTACAACAGTTACAGCATGACAGTTTTTATTCTCTCTGTTTTTAATCAGTTGTAGTGACTGTCTTCTTCTTTTGCCATCCCCCTTTTTCCAGTGTAATTACCCTTGGTTTAGAGCCACTTAGCAACAGAGTCTGTGTAAAAATTTTAGGGTAAATAAAGGAACACGGGAGAGACCCTTCTCAAGATAGAATAACAGTTGCAATATAGGAACCAACTAGTGCAGGGAATCACTCCAGGTTTAAGGCAATGGTAGGAAAACGACAAAGAAGAGCAACTGCAGATATTGAGCCAACACTCTACGTTACCAGTCTCTGTGTGGATGAAGTAAGCTGAGGAAAAAACCTCCGTTGGAAACCGCACCCCCTCTCGCAACACCGGTGGGAGGGGGAGCGCTGGACCGGTCTTGTAGAATAACGGGTGCGAAGATGTAGTTTGCCGCAAGCCGTATGTGTTACGTTGTGCCAGGAGGATCCAACACACCCCAGAGGTACCCGGGGGAGCACCAGCAGCCCTTGCCCCTCACGCAGCAACGGTGGGAGGGGACACCAAGGGAGAGACAGCGTACTTCCCACGGGCTTCAGCAGAGATGGCTGCACGGGTCCTACCAGCAAACAGGAGCTTCAGTACACCACCGACAGGAGAATGTGAGTAACTTCGGCCAGACACCAGTGTATCAGCCCACACAGAAAGATCACCTAACGGACCAGTGTTCGTAAGAGCGGTATAACTCAGGTAGTCACCAGCCTCCTGCTGTAACAACAAGATACTGATCCCAGCTAGCAGGTGCAGGTTGCTCTTCCAAGCAGCTTTTTTCCAATGCTTTGCCTTGGTTCTTGACTATATTTTAAAAGCCAGTTTGTAGTATATCGGGCACTATGGAGTTCCAGCAGCGATGATACTCAGCATTACAAGCCAGCCAGGGTCAGAAGGTTTAGGCGCGATACTCGCCAATAGCTTGTAGGCAGGGCAGATCAGAACAGGTGCATCACTTGACCATATACCTGTGCTCCTCCTCCGGAACTCTCTAGAGAATACAATTTTAAACAACTTTCAAATTTACTTCTATGATCTAATCTGTTTTATTCTCTTGGTATCATTTGTTGAAGGAGAAGCAATGCACTAATGGTTTCTAACTGAACACATGGGTGAGCCAATCACAATCTGTATATATATGCAGCCACCAATCAACAGATAGAACCTAGGTTCTCTGCTGTTCCTGAACTTGCCTAGATACACCTTTCAGCAAAAGATAACAAAAGAAGGAAGCAAATTAAATAATAGAAGTAAAATGGAAAGTTGTTTGAAATTGTATTCTCTATTTGAATTATGAAAGACATTTTTTGGGGGTTTCATGTCCCTTTAAGGGCAAAAATATTCAAATGTGAAGCAGATTTCCTGGCTGTCCAGTAAGGGTGCTGTATCAAGTTGACAGTGATGCTGGTGCCTACGTTACCATTTCAGTGCACGTTTGTAGTAGTTAATCATGTGTCTAAACGAGCACGCTCCTGGAAGAACCCATCCAACAACAACCTAGGTAGCCCACCGTGATTGGACAGGAGTCCTAAGGTGCACTCAGTGGATTTGTAAAATAAGTAAACTTTAACCTAAGATTGCGATGAGACAAGACATATTTAAAGGTATTTAAGCACAACATTATTAGATGACAAACTTTAAAAGTATTGCATCTTTTCCCTTGTAAATTCCTTTAATATAACAATGTATTCTCAATAGTAGCTATGCATAACTTAACACCCAAAAAGTTTCTTTCATGTTTCAGTTGGAACATACAATTTTAAACAACTTTTCAATTTACATCTAACAAAATTTTATTTTCTCATGGTATCCTTTGTTGAAGGAACAGAAATGCACTACTGCCAGCTAGCTAAACACATTAAGCGAACCAATGGCAAGAGGCATTTATGTGCAGCCACCAATCAGAAGCTCCTGAGCCTACTTAGGTATGCTGTTTAACAAAGGCACAAAGAGAATGAGACACATTAGATAATGTTGGATAAATTGGGTTTCATGTCCCTTTAAGTATTATTTTGAAAATGGAATGAGGGGGTTGTTTTGTAAGAACCCATAAAAACTTAACTTACATATAAAGAAAATATTAAATGTATATAAGGGTCACATAAATACCATAACATGCTCACTTAGAGGGTGTCAAACTGATATTAAAATACACCCAACACATTTAAGTTTGAGTGCTGTTATAGCAAATCCCTTTTACTACACACTATACCCACAAAATGCATGTTAGTTTTTCACAATAACACATTTAGGGCCAGATTATAAGTAGAGCGCTAAATATAGCGTTGTAATACCAGTGCACGCTAATGTGCGCTGGTATTACAAGTTCACAGCAATGCGAACGCAGCTTCGCATTTGCATTGCTGGGAAGCTTTGCACTCACAAGAGTGCACTCCCAAAGGCTCCAGTGGGAGCCTTGTTCTGATGCCGTCTGAGATAGCATCAGATCTTCAGCACAGCAAAGGGGATAAGTAGCGCAGCTATTTTCAATATATATGTACAGTATATGATTATATAAATATATATTTATGTGTTAATATGTATATATACACATAGTAACACATTAATATATATGTATATATGACCTTCTTCCAGAAGGTTTCATTTTACTGGGATTCCCTGACACACACAAACCCGGTATAATGCAATATGCTTTAGTAACTCTCTTCGTTACCCCCCAAAACCCAACCTAAACCTCCTTTCTCTCTCCCTCTTCTCTTCCTTCTTTTCTTTCTCTTTCTTCTATTTAAAATAAGGTATTCTCAAATGTCAAAAAATGAATGGTATTAGTTAGTTATTTGCATTGATCAATTTAGTTACTCCTTTAGTTGCTACATTAAGCCCTCCAGCCCTCCTCTCCATCAGAGGTTGTCAATAGAATCATAAATTGGAGTTATCTTAGCCTTGACTACTAAGTGTTGACAAACTTTACCACTGCCCTTTTGTGGGACTATGCAAAGACTGAAAAGATGGACAAAGTACTACCTGTAGATGATTCATTCAAGTAATACTGATAACCTTGGTGCTCCATTTGTATGGAAAAGCAGGGACTGTATTGTATTACAAAGAATTGATATACAGAACTCTGTTATTAAATAGTTCTTTTTCTATTGTATTGAACTAAATTTACAATAAATGTTTTAAAATATATATATATATATTTATATATATATATATATATATATATATATATATATATATATATATATATATGTGTGTGTGTGTTTTAAGAAAGAAACACGGATGGAAAATCTACTAGTTAAATTGAAAGTGTTGTATCAATATAGCTCGGTATTTTTACTAGTAAATAGAAAGAAATACCAGCTCATTATATAAGTAAACATGATGCAGACCCATTAATTAATTATAATATACACTGTAAGCAAGATTCAGATGCTTTAAAATCAAAGACACATATTAAAGACTGGGATTTCAGCACTCTTTTAAAATAAATAACCAACACATCTACGTTTTTTTCACACACTGTGTCGTGTTAAGGCTCAAAAATTTGACACCGTCCAGATACACTGGAAATAGTTTATAATGTGATTAAGTAAATAATCTTTTAAAGTGCCAGTGCAATACAATATAAAACATTTAATGACTTAAAATTACAGAGAATTACTAGGACCTGTCCAAGTGAAGAGACAAGCTGATTGCAAAAGTAAATGCTTCCTAGTTGAACACAAATATATGATAAAGCCTAGAGCATGCTACAATTGAATAGGCACAAGGACAAAAACCTCAACAAACGATGTCTCAGACCCATAAAGGTTTTAGTAAAACTGATATTAAGAGGTTTATCAATCGTTGTGCATAGTCACCTGTCAATTCGAAACATTTAAAATGTGTGAGTAACACATACAAAATAACACGTGTATACTGTAGCATATTATTATTACAAAGCAGTAATCATACAAAAAGAAAAACATATTAGCAATGCCATATTAGAATTAAGTTGCATAGGCGGATTCAACAACAGAGTAAGCCCTTATAGCTCAATCATGCTGAATAAGTAGTTCAGTATGTTAGCAACCTATTGTGTGCTATTTGAGTTAGTTGTAAATCATCCATCCGATATATTTTATTATCTTTCAGAGAAGATTAGATTGTCATGCAAAAACAAAAGCCTCCAAAACAAGGTTATATAGAAAAGATCTGTCATGGGTATGCAGCGAAGATCTTAAGGTATGCAGAGTCTAGCTATAACGGGAAAGAGGTCAAAGCCAGGGAGAGGAAAAAAGATAGAAATGCAGGAGGATATCCTTTTTAAATGTAATACCCCTCTGTCAACTGCATCT
This sequence comes from Bombina bombina, assembly GCF_027579735.1. Lineage (NCBI taxonomy): Eukaryota > Metazoa > Chordata > Amphibia > Anura > Bombinatoridae > Bombina > Bombina bombina. Next base: position 80,038,881 of record NC_069502.1, read on the forward strand.
ATCTATATTGAGAAGCAGGATAGGAAGCAACAGTCATAAGTAACAAAAGTACTATACATTAGTTGAAATTGTAATGACCAAACAGCGATGCAGGAGGATACCTCGTTTGCATAGTCGTACCGCTCTGTCAACTGCACCTTAATAACTTAAACGGAAAAAACATGTTAAATTATGAAGAAAACAATTGCACATCCTATTAAACCACAATATCTAATAAAAGTATCCATATGTACAACATTTCTTTTGCGCACTAAATGCATTAGAAGCTATCCTGAAAGGAATTACAACAAGCTTCCTTAAAGAAAACAGGCCATATTGAGTCTTTCATTCATGCCACTTATACCAATGGCAGAGAGGTCATAAATCCATCTACACTCCTTTTGTAGAAGGACTTTATCTTTATCACCACCTCTACCATTGGTAATGCCCTTGTCTATGCCAGTCACCCTCATACAATCAGGGCTCAATTCGTGAAAAACCTCAAAGTGTTTTGCTACACTGCTATTGTGTACTTTATGTTTAATATCATCTCTATGCTCAAGGATCCTATCCTTCAATAATCTCTTGGTCTTTCCTACGTAAAACCTGGGGCAATTGCACTTAAGTAAGTAGACTACTCCTTCTGAATTACAGTTAAAGAAGTATCTTATTTAGTACATTTTATCCGTACCAGCTGAAAAGGTTTTTTGTTTTTAACACAAATCTGCAAGCTACACACTTTTTACAAGGGAAGTTATCTATTATCTTATGGCTTGAGAGACATGTTTTTTGTGGGGAAAAAAATTTGCTTCTCACCAGTTTGTCTTTTAGATTTGGAGCTCTTTTTGTTGTCAAATTGGGAACTGGGCCAACTTCTTTCGCTGCACTTTCATCATTGAGTAAAATATTCCAATTGTTCTTAAGAATATTTGTAATTTTATTCCAATGGCAATTAAATTTTGTCACAAGTCTAATGCTGTTACTCATATCTTTTTCTTTTGGAAAAACGAGTGTCTCTCTATCGATGTTCCTTACTGCATTATCTGCATTGTTAAGGATGTGTTTTGGATAACCTCAGGCCCTGAATCTATCTTTCATCAGCTTAGCGTGTTTATCATATTTTGATTTTGATGAACAGTTTCTGCGAATACGCATAAATTGTCCCTAAGGGATTCCCCTTATAAAATGATTAGGATGATGACTCTATGCAAGCAAAATACTTTTGTTGCCATTTCTTTACGGTTGTTTTCTGTCACCAAAATATCATTTTCTATTCTTACATCAATATCTAGAAAAGATAGATTAATTTTATTGGAGTTAACAGTGAGCACTATGTTTCTATCATTTGAAATTAACCAAATCTGTTTGTGTGCCATTCCAAATAATAAAGATGTCATCCACATAGCGAAACCAGAGATGTACATTTTCATTAAATTGCCTTTTATGATATACTTCTTCCATCTCCCAAGCTCCAAGATGGAGACAGGCATATGTGGGGGTAGAAGTGGCCCCCATAGCAGTACCTCTAATTTGTTTATAGATCTTATTATCAAATGAAAAGACATTGTACTCAAGTACCACACATAATAGATCTATTATGAAGTCTGTATAACTTCTAAAAGAAGGACCTCGGGTGTCCAAAAAATGTTTCACTGCATCAATTCCAATGTTAAGAGGGATTGAGGAGTAAAGACCCTCTACATCCAATGATACCAACAGGGCATTATGGGGGGCAGAGAGACAGTCAATTTTCCTCAAGAAATCTGCTGTATCAATTACATATGAAGGCATAGTACTAAGAAAGGGTTTCAGGAAGTAGTCTATATAAATCCCAAGATTCTCAGTTATACTGCCAATCCCTGATATAATCGGGTGACCAGGTTTTTTTTTTTTTTTTTAGGTTTTTTTGAACTTTGGGATGCAGTAAAAAACACATAATAGGAAAGTCATTAAATAGAAATTTAAATTCAGCAAGACTAATGATCCCATTACTCTTTGTATCATTGAGTTTCCTATAAATCAAAGATTGAATTTCAGAAATGGGGTTGGACATAAGTCTTAGATATTGTCTCTTCACTTCTAAGACATAACTAGTCTGGTCCCAAAGGACCACATTGCCCCCCTTATCTGCAGTTTTTATCACCACAGTATCTGCCGCTGTTAATTCTTTTAATGCTTTTCTTTCTGGTCCGGTTAAATTATCATTTGTTGTTAGGGACATTTTCTGTATGTCCTTCTCCATCTGTCAGACAAAAATATTAACCACTGGAACTGTAGAAAGTTGTGGCATAAATTTAGATTTGGGTTTAAAGTCAGAAATTACTTTTATTTGAGGGAAGGGAATAGGACTAGTAGAGTGTTGAGAGGTATTAGAATGAAAAACAGAGAACAAATCTTCCAAATCTGGAAAAGCTGATCTGTCCTCCCTATCCAAACTCAAGTCATCAATGAGGTCTTTACCTTTGCCCTTAAACATTTGAAATAGTACTATATATCTAGCAAATCCATATAGATCTTTTAGAAACTCAAATTTGTTAAATCCATTTGTTTCACTGCATGAATGAAAGACTCAATATGGCCTGTTTTCTTTAAGGAAGCTTGTTGTAATTTCTTTCAGTATGGCTGCTAATCCATTTAGTGCGCAAAAGAAATGTTGTACATATGGATACTTTTATTAGATATTGTGGTTTAATAGGAATTGTTTTCTTCATAATTTAACATGTTTTTCCATTTAAGTTATTAACAATTGTCTCATAAAACTTTCACCTCCGAATATGGGCGGAACCTATGTGGATATAAAAGTACTCACAGTATCTACTGAAACTATCAAGCCCTGAGGAAACCCTGTCTCCCTAGTGACGAGGGGGTGAAACGTGCGCTGGCATTGGCTGGTCGCTCCACGTGATCTGACACGCTGGTTTGTTTGTTTGCATGGCGGAAAAGCCCTAGCGTGCTGATTGTCTTCGGAAAAGCTCCATCTTGGTCAAGCGAGATGCAGTCTCTTTGAAAGTTATTGAAGCCTGGTTTGGATATCGGATGTTATGCCAACAAAGTAGTTCCAGATGGAATTCTAAAGTCTGGTAATATTGCCAAACACATAAATAGGTGCAGTTGACAGAGGGTTACCACTATGCAAATGAGGTATCGTATCCTTCTGCATCGCTGTTTGGTCATTACAATTTCAACTAATGTATAGTACTTTTATTACTTATGACTGTTGCTTCCTATCCTGCTTCGCAATATAGATGGATATATATCTTAAGATGTTCGCTGCATATCCATGGCAGATCTTTTCTATATAACCTTGTTTTGGAGGCTTTTGTTTTTGCATGACAATCTAATCTTCTCTGAAAGATAATAATATATATCGGATGGATGATTTACAACTAACTCAAATAGCACACAATAGGTTGCTAACATACTGAACTACGTATTCAGTATGATTGAGCTATAAGGGATTACTCTATTGTTGAATCTGCCTATGCAACTTAATTCTAATATGGCATTGCAAATATGTTTTCCTTTTTGTATGATTAATGCTTTGTATTAATAATATGCTACAGTATGCACTTGTTATTTTGTATGTGTTAATCACACATGTTAAATGTTTCAAATTGACAGGTGACTATGCACAACGATTGATAAACCTCTTTTCACGATATCAGTTTTACTAAAACCTTTATGGGTCTGACTGAGACATCATTTGTTGAGGTTTTTGTCCGTGTGCCTATTCAATTGTAGCATGCTCTAGGCTTTATCATATATTTGTTTTCAACTAGGAAGCATTTACTTTTGCAATCAGCTTGTCACTTCACTTGGACTGGTCCTAGTAACTCTCTGTAATTTTAAGTCATTAAATCTTTTATATTGTATTGCACTGGCACTTTAAAAGATTATTTATTTAATCCCAATATAAACTATTTCCAGTGTATCTGGACGGTGTCAAATTATTGAGCCCTAACATGACACGGTGTGTGAATAAAACGTAACTCTGTTTCAAATTTAAGATGTGTTGGTTATTTATTTTAAAAGAATGCTGAAATCCCAGTCTTTTATAGGTGTCATTTATTTTAAAGCATCTGAATCTTGCTTACAGTGTATATTATATAATATATATATATATATATATATATATATATATATATATATATATATGTGTGTGTGTGTATATATTATATATATATATATATATATATATACATATATATATATATATATATATATATATATATATATATATGTGTGTATATAAGCCTATACATATTTATTTACTGGGAACACACAGTTCCCATGGAACACAATGTAAATAAACTTTTCAGTTTCTTTTCAAACACCCCACTCCAACTAACTTTAACCCAAAAATACTGCCTAGTGCAGTAAATATATTAAAAAATATAAATGCTGCTATCTTTCATTTTTAATACAATACACTACACTGTATTTTGGGGCCATTTGGGGCACATTTTTAAAATTAGCCAGAGATCTGTTCTCTGGTTAATTTTATGAGCGCTAATTGGTACCGCAAGCTCACGGTAGCAATAACCAACCACTTGTAGTGGCTGATTAATTATCGGGTGCCCACGGTTCCCCATACTTTAGCGCTCCCCTTTTAATCTAGTCCTTATTTAATAGTTTTGCAAAAACTGGAATTGGGTACTGTTGTTACAATAGCCCAATGAGAAACAATTTTAAGTAGTATTACTTTTTTTTTTTTAAAGGGACACTAAACATTTTGAGATTGTACAATTAAATGTTGCTATAATTGTAAAACGTAAGTTCAGACTTAGCACTGCTATATTATACACAGTCATTGGTTATACGTTCAGTGATCCATTTACAACTGTCTCTAACTGGCCTCAGCAGAGAAGGAAATGTAGGGTTCAACATGGTGGCGTCTCTTGCTTTTTCATGGAGACTATGGGGCATATTTATCAAGCTCTGATTGGAGCTTGATGCCCAGCCTGCAGGCTCGCCATAAACAGCAGTTATGAAGCAGCGGTCACAAAGCCAGGGGGCGGCGTTGCACCAGCGGCTCTTGTGAGCTGCTGGTGCAATGCTGAATAAGGAGAGCGTATTGCTCGCCGTATTCAGCGAGGTCTGGCGGACCTGATCCGCAGTGTCGGATCAGGTCCGCCAGACCTTGATAAATATGCCCCTAAAACTTTATAATAATAACTAATATATTGGAAAGAAATGTATCTGTTTATTATTCTTAGGCTCTTTGCTATGAAAAATATCATTCTATCTAGCATTTATTTAAGAGTTTAATGTCCTTTTAAATGGATAGAAAGGTCAAAAAGTAAATGTGCAAAGGTGCATGTAACTTTAAATAAAAACATTTTGCAATATACTTCCATTTGCAAAATGCTTCTAGTAAAAGATAGTACTGTTCTTTGTCAGTGTATGCACATATGCTGGGAATGCTCCCGTGCACCAGCATTTAATACCTCACCTTCTTAGAGAGTCAGCAATGTCTTTTAGGACACAAAATACATTTTCACTGATGCAATTCACACCACCACCAGCAATCTGAGTAGGCATGGTGTTTGAATTCTGATCTTCTAGTCAGTCACAAGTAGCATATGTGCGTATGCCGCTGAAACAGTAATAGATTTCTTTCTAGAAGCATTTTTGCTAATGAAAACATACTGCAAAATTGCTTCTGTTTAATATTACAATAGATTTATGCACATTTATATTTTGAGTTTTCTGTTCCTTCACAACATGATCAATTTTTTAAAATAATCTTCAGACTATAATTCTGTGGTCTAATTGTACTAATACCAGACTCCTCTTTAACTTGCTGTTTATACTGTTTCCATCCCTTGCCCTGATTCCTTAAAATGAAACATTGCTGACCTAGCTGATGACGTGCACAGTTAATGTTCTGAGACGTTTCCCTCATTCTCTCTGAGATTAACATTCAGTATTTCTCCATGTGAGTCCGAATCTCCTGTTTGTAATGGTTTACTTCAAGATCCAACGTTAAAGTACATCAAGGTACTATTTTCCCATTCAATGACCTGCAGCAGTCACAGCAATTCTAATTGAATTACCAGCATTTTTTAGTCGGTAAGTGTTATGGAAATACAAGTAGGATGCATTTTATAAACATATTCCTTATGTGGGGGCTGGAGCTGTAAGGAAATAGCTTGCAAAAACCTTTCAACCTGGAAAGCTCTGCATTAAGCAAGTATATTACTAATATTTTACTAAGCAAATCATTATATTTCTAATAGAAGGTCTGTATCAAAGAACAGTTAATGGACCACTTCTCTATTGCAGGATATCACAAGGTTCTTTGCTGCTATAAGGCACTTTTGAAATAGCTCTAATATTGAGCTTGTATTAAGCAGAAACAAGACTTATTTTACACTGTGCTGCTTAAGTACAAAATATTTTAAAGGGACAGTAAAGTCAAAATAAACTTTCATTATTCAGATAGCGCATGCATACAAAATACATTAACCTAGAATCACAGTCTGAGAGATGGATACTAGTAAAGAACATTTTACATTAAAATATATACAGATATTTTATAGCATTAAGTGTTTAAGATACTGTTAAATATGATTTGCCATATGGACTCTAAAAGGAACATAAAACTCAATATTAAACTTTAATAACTAGTGCTTCAGTGATGATGTCACTAAAGCACTTATAAGATGCGCCTAGGATAGGTATTACAAAGATTAATGATACCAAAAGTAGATGAACTATAAGGATAGAAATAATTGTATATATATGTATAAAATAGCAATAACAGTATTATAATATTAGTATCAGAACATTGCTGTAATGGCACTCGAAAGTAAAGATAACAATACAAACTGTAAAGTTCAGTGTATGTATTCTGATACAAAGTCCAAGAATACACAATGGCAATTCCAAAAGCTGACAGACAGGTGAGGGTATTCCAAGATAGTGTAGGCTGCTCCTCCAAGGTGTTGTGCCGCAACACGGATGATATATCTAGGAAGGAAAGGATAGAGGGCGCCACATGGTGCAGATCATAAAAATAAATAGAAACAGCAGCAAATGGTCACAAGAATCCTACTCACACAGTGTAAGGCACCAATGTGCAGTATTCGCAGTCCAGAACCTCACGTCGTCCGGTAGACCTCTTTCAAGGTGTATCGTCAGGTGGGATTCCTCGTCTCACCAGGGAGAGTCCAGGGAAATCCAAAATGGTGTGATGGGAGCAAATCAGTGTCCAATATGGCTCATAACAAAAAAATCCCAAAAAATCCAAATGGATGGTGGTAATATAGAATTGGCCTAGGCCAAAAATGATGCAGCAGATAGAGAGTTAAAAAGTGATAAAATTTATTCCAAATTAAAAAAAAACGGCAACGCGTTTCTCAGTATTCAACACTGTTTCATCAGGCTGATGAAACAGTGTTAAACACTGAGAAACGCGTTGCTGTTGTTTTTAATTTGGAATAAATTTTATCACTTTTTAACTCTCTATCTGCTGCATCATTTTTGGCCTAGGCCAATTCTATATTACCACCATCCATTTGGATTTTTTGGGATTTTTTTGGTATGAGCCATATTGGACACTGATTTGCTCCCATCACACCATTTTGGATTTCCCTGGACTCTCCCTGGTGAGACGAGGAATCCCACCTGACGACACACCTTGAAAGAGGTCTACCGGACGACGTGTGGTTCCGGACTGCGAATACTGCACATTGGTGCCTTACACTGTGTGAGTAGGATTCTTGTGACCATTTGCTGCTGTTTTTATTTATTTTTATGATCTGCACCATGTGGCGCCCTCTATCCTTTCCTTCCTCAATATTAAACTTCCATGAATTAGACAGAATCATGGTTATGATGATTCAGACAGAGCACGCAGTTATTAGACACTTTTCAGTTAAAGAGGCAGTCTACTCAAAATTAATCTCACATGGTTCATATAGGGCGTGTCATTTGAAACAACTTTCCAATATACTGTTATCATCAAATTAGCTCTGTTTTCTTGGTATTCTTTGTTGAAAGGTAAACCTAGGAAGGCTCATATGCTAATTTCTAAGCCCTTGATGGCCACCTCTTATCTCAGCGCATTTTATTAGCTTTTCACAGATAGACAGTGCTAGTTAATGTGTGCCATATAGATAACGTTGTGCTCCCTCCCGTGGAGTTACTTAGGACGCAGCACTAGTTGGCTAAAATGCAAGTCTGTCAAAAGAACATAAATGAGGGGTCAGCCTGCAGAGGCTTAGATACAAGGTAATCACAGAGGTAAAAAGTGTATTAATATAACTGTGTTAATTATGCAAAACTGAGGAATGGTAAATAAAGGGATTATCTATCTTTTTAAATAATAAATATTTTCAAGTAGTCTGTCCCTTTACCTTCTGTTATATTTAATTTTCTTGCTATCCCTTATTGTGTACTTAAGCAGGCTCAAGAACTACAATGCAATACTGGGAGATAGCTGGTGGTCGCTGGCAATACACATATGCCTCTTGTCATTGTCTTAACAGGTGTGTTCAGCTAGGTCCCAGTAATGCATTTCTGCTCTGGAGCGGACTCTAACTATGGCTTAACCCCTTAGGGTTAAAAGCAATACGAGTCAGTCACAATCCTTTAGAAAAGTTTATCTAACATTTTGTTTAACAAAATTCACCATCAATCTCCCTAGAAATGCTTGTGCAATGATAAATGCCTACAGCGTATGCTGTCGGCTTTTATAGAAGTGCAGCGGACATGATTCGCTACAGCAATCATATCCGCTGCACTTTGATAAATCAGCCCCTAAGGGCTATATTACAAGTGTAGTGCTAACTACCGCTTGCACTAGAGCAATATTTGCGCTAGTGGTAAGCTTTTTGTTGTAGTCAGGTTGCACTCATATTACATGTTTAAAAAAAAACTTATTTTGCACTAGCTAGCGATCAAGTATTAGAAGTCAATGCAGTAAAAAAGCGGAAAAAAACACCCACTCTCTCGCGAAAACACCATGACAATAGTGCTAACCCAACATGAAATGATGAATATTTCATATTCCATTGTTCTTTAAAATGTTTTTTTTTTGTAATATGCGCATACCCGATTGCATACTGTAATATGCACATACCCGATTGCATACTGTAATATGCGCATACCTGACATGAAAATATGAAAAATATATATACTTATACTGAATATTAATGTATTTATATGAGTATACATCTGTAAATACATATATACATGTATTAATACATTAATACATATGTATACATATATAGACATATATATATATATATATATATATATATATATATACATGTTTATTAATGTATCTGTATGTATCTCTATGTTAAAGTACTTTTTAGCCTGTATAACTCTTTTGTGTAATATTTTTTGTGAATTATTATTATTAGACAGTGTTATTATGAGTGTAACAGTGCTTTGTAATGAATTTTTTATGTGTTTTGTGCAACTTTTTAATTTAGGAAAACAGTTAACCACAGCTTTGAGATTGTGGTAAGGATTCTCGCGTAAATCAAGATTGCACTAGCGATTGCGTTCATCTTGTAATATCAGCACAATGAAAAAGGCTTGCAAAAAGGCGATATTGCTTGCGCAAAACTGTTTGCTCCTCACTTGTTATCTAGCCTTAAGAGGTTTACATTTTTGATTTAGAATGTCCTTTTAAACATTCACAAAATCCCAATCAAATAAGAATTCTGATTATACATTGGTTTTTAACTTAAAACTGGGATCAAAGTAATACAGTAAATAATTTGACACTGACACGGTTCTCAGAATTCTGGCTCTGTACGCCATCACAATGGATTTGAAATGAAACAACTGAGATGCAATGTTAGTGCTGACTTTCATCTTTAATTTAAGGGTTTGAACAAAAATATTGTATGAAACATTTAGGAATTGCAACCATTTTTATACACAGTGCCCTTATTTCAGGGGCTCAAATGTCATTGGACAAATGAACACAATCATAAAAAAATGTTCATTTTTAATACTTTGTTGAGAATCCTTTGCAGGCAATGACTGCTTGAAGTCTAGAATGCATGGATATCACCAAACCCAAGATTTCCTCCTTTGTGATGCTTTGCCAGGCTGTCTTCAGTTGTTGTTTGTTTGTGGGTCTTTCTGCCTTAAGTTTTGTCTTCAGCAAGTGAAATGCATGCTCGTTTGGTTTGAGATCAGGTGATTGACTCGACCATTGCAGAACATTCCACTTCTTTGCCTTAAAAAACTCCTGGGTTGCTTTTCAAAGAATGTTTTGGGTCATTGTCTACCTGTAAAGTGAAGCGCCATTCAATCAGCTGAATTTGGCTGAATCTGAGCAGAAAATATATAACTACACACGTCAGAATTCATACAGCTGCTTCTGTCTTCTGTCACATCATCAATAAACACTAGTGATCCAGTGTCATTAGAAGCCATGCATGCCCATGCCATCACACTGCCTCCACCATGTTTTACAGATGATGTGGTATGTTGGAGATCATGAAACATCCTCCATACTCTTTTCTTCCCATCATTCTGGTTAATTTTAGTGTCATCTGTCCAAAGAATGATGCTCCAGAGCTGGGCTGACTTTTTTAGATATTTTTTGGCAAAGTCTATTCTGGCTTTTTTATTCTTGAGGCTTATGAATGGTTTGCACCTTGTGGTGAACCCTCTGTATTTGCTCTTGTGAAGTTTTCTCTTTGTGGTAGACTTGGATAATGACATGTCTACCTCCTGGGGAATGTTCTTCACTTGGCTGGATGCTGTGAAAGGGTTTTTGTTTTTCCATGGAAAGGATCCTATGATCATCTACCACTGTTGTCTTCCATGGACATCCAGGTCTTTTTGTGTTGCAGAGGTCACCAGTGAGTTCTTATTTTTCTCAGAATGTACCAAACTGTTGACTTGGCCACTCCTAATGTTCCTGCTATCTCTCTTATGGATTTTTTTTTTTTTTTTTGCAGCCTAAGGATGGCCGTTTCACTTGCATTGAGAGTTTCTTTGAACACATTTTGTGGGTTAACAGCAACATTTTCCAAATGCGAATGCCACACCTGGAATCAACTCCAGACCTTTTATCTGCTTATTTGATGATGAAGTAACAAAGGAATAGCCCACACCTGTCCATGAAACAGCTTTTGAGTCAAATGTCCTATTATTTTTTGTCTCTTAAAAGAAAGAGGGGGTTGCATATTAAATAGTTGTAATGTTTTCTCCAATTTGGATGTGAATACCCTCAAATTAAAGCTGATAGACTGCACTTTAAGCCCATATTCATTATTTAACTTTTTTTGGTAAACAGCTAAAATAACAAAACTTGTGTCAGTGTCCAATCATTTACAGACCTAACTGTATATTTCGCTTTCTACTAAATAAAAAATAGTGTGTTTATTGCCATGTGAACTGAGCAAATGCAACAACTAAATAATGAAAAGAATGCTCTGCAGACATGTAAGAAATCTAGTTTTAAGCAGGTCAAAACAGAATTCTAAAGCTCATTGCTTTATAATATAACATATATATATATAAAACAATATAAGTCTAAACATTCCATGAAAAACTACTGGAAAAGTCTTTGTTGGGTTAGAGTTCCATTGTTGAAATGCCCCATGCATAAGAAAACCTTGTGAAAAATTACAGCAGGGTTTTCAAATATGTTGGAATGTCTTCACGTGGGAATGTGGGTTATAATCAGTTAAACAAAATCTGCAACAATATAAACACACAGGGGAGTCACATGGCATAGCACAGTCCAATCAGGAAAAGCAAAGCAATAATGTATAAGACATACAGTCATGATTCAAGAGCTAAGGGTCCATGTCAGGCAGGCTGGATCATTATAGTCACTCAGCAGACTGGAACCTCTGGTGTCAGTCCCTCCGTTATCCGTATGAGAGAAGCAATTTGAAGTCTACAAATCTCCAATGATAGACTGGCAAAATGATGTCATGAATAAAAAGCACATTTATTAAAACTTTATTAGTTGCACAGTGATGCATTTCTCAGCTCTTGGCTGTTTCCTCGGGTTTCTTTTAGCCCAATTGTGCTTTTCACAGAGGAAAACTTTCCTGAAATGTATTAGTCTGACTCTGATCCAATTTCAAAAGGTCAGTCCAGCCCCAAAATGCCTGGCAATTCTCCTCTGAACAAGGGAAATAGCAACACCAGACAATCATTTCGGCCTCCTTTGGGCCCCATGAGTGAAGTGCAGCCATAACCCTTTAAGTACATTGGGCAAGGAGACCATGTCTCTTTTCCGCTTTCCCTAGGTAAAGTCTCCTTAAGGATGATGGAGGAAAACAGATGTGGACTCTTTGCCCAATGTGCCTAGAGGGTTATGGCTGCACCTCACTGACGAGGACCAGCATTGCCTGGTATTTCAGGGCTGACCTGAGCCATATACTTCAGGAGCATTTTCCTCTGTGAAAAAAAAGAAAAAAAAGAAAAAGAAGCTACTCTCAGGTGGTACCCGGGTCATAGAACAAGCCACTGAGCTGTTGTTCGTTCCTGGCAAACTGCTTATTTTTTTGTATGTACTTATTTGAAGGAGGCAATCTGGGCTTCAGTCTAGCTACTGTCATTATGTTAGTATAAACTGAATTGTATTGCAGTTGTTATCAGATAAAGCCAAGTGGGTAAATATGTGGAGCAGGATTAGCCTGGAGAATCTATACTGTGCATTTAATGTTGTGACACTTTGAAAATCCACAATTTTCAGAGCTAATTTACATGACAATGGGGCAAAATAAATAATGAAGGTATATTGCAAAGTTTTTGGTTAAGCATAAAAAAACATTTTATTTGAATCTCAAATTGTTTACTGTCCCTTTAAGTTAGTTATAGATATTAATTAAAACAACTTTTAAACATAATTGTCACATTTACATTGCTGGTGCAAAAACATACCCTATTTGAATCATGAAAGTTTATTTTGAACTTGACTGTCCCTTTAACCTGTGAGTGACCCATCTGTGATAGACACACAAATATATTCAAAAATATGTAATAAACAATTAACAATACATCTGTGTCAAACCCCTATGTTTAATTAAAGGGACACTAAAGTAATACAATTCAGTTTGTTTCTTTCTATCATCAATCAGTTTATATACAGAGTTTACGTGGCAGCAGCTCCTAGCATATTCACAGCATATACATTTATGAGTTTGTGATTGGTTGATGGCTGTCACAGGGGCAGGAAATAAATTGAAATGTTGAATTTAGCTGGAAAAAAATATCTACTGCTCTTTAAGCATTTGTTGAATGTACAGTTCTGCTGTGTTTAATGTTCCTTTAATAAACTTTTCCTTATGGGTTTAAACAATATCGCCTAGATTTAGAGTTCTGCGGTAGCCGTCAAAAGCAGTGTTAAGGGCTCCTAACGCTGCTTTTGGACCGCTGGTTTTTATAGTCAGCCAGGAAAGGGTCTAACGCTCACTTTCAAGCCACGACTTTTCCATACCGCAGATCCCCTTACGCCATTGCGTATCTTTTCAATGGGATCTTCCTAACGCCGGTATTTAGAGTCTTGGCTGAAGTGAGCAGTAGACCCTCTACCGACAAGACTCCAGCCGCAGAAAAAAGTCAGTAGTTAAGAGCTTTATGGGCTAACGCCGGTTTATAAAGCTCTTAACTACTGTGCTATAAAGTACACTAACACCCATAAACTACCTATGTACCCCTAAAGCAAGGTCCCCCCACATCGCCGCCACTATAATAAATTTCTTTAACCCCTAATCTGCCGACCGCACACCGCCGCCACCTACATTATCCCTATGAACCCCTAATCTGCTGCCTCTAACACCGCCGACCCCTATATTATATTTATTAACCCCTAATCTGCCCCCCCCAATGTCACCGCTACCTAACTACACTTATTAACCCCTAATCTGCCGGCCGGACCTCGCCGCTACTCTAATAAATGTATTAACCCCTAAAGCTAAGTCTAACCCTACACTAACACCCCCCTGAGTTAAATATAATTTTAATCTAACGAAATAAATTAAATGTTATTAATTAAAGTATTCCTATTTAAAACTAAATACTTACCTATAAAATAAACCCTAATATAGCTACAATATAACTAATAGTTATATTGTAGCTATTTTAGGATTTATATTTATTTTACAGGTAACTTTGTATTTATTTTAACTAGGTACAATAGCTATTAAAGAGTTATTAACTATTTAATAGCTACCTAGTTAAAATAATTACAAAATTACCTGTAAAATAAATCCTAACCTAAGTTACAATTAAACCTAACACTACACTATAATTAAATAAATTAAATAAATTACCTACAATTACCTACAATTAAATAAACTAAACTAAATTACAACAAAAAAAAAACATTAAATTACAAAAAATAAAAAAAGATTACAAGATTTTTAATCTAATTACACCTTAATAAAATAACAAATCCCCCCAAAATAACCCCCCCCCCAATCTAAATTACAAAAGTTAACAGCTCTATTACCAGCCCTTAAAAGGGCTTTTTGCGGGGCATGCATCAAAGTAATCAGCTCTTTTGCCATGCTCAGCCCTGGGTGCTCATTCATGGCACTCACAGTAAGCTGTGCTGTCCCCAGAGTCACAGGCAGTTAACCCCAGACAGGTCTGGGTGCAAGAACCATAGGGAAAATTACAAAACAAATTAATACAACACACAGAGAAAGTCCAGCACTCACTTACAAGCTCTCAGGTAAGATTTAAAGGGTGCACAGGCTTATGTAATCACCCCTAGACATATACAAAACATGGAACGGGACTGCACTCCTATACCGGACCAGGTACACATCCCATGACCTTGCAACATGCTCAGCCCTGGGTGTCCAGGGTAATTACATAAGCCTGTGCACCCTTCCCTTGTTCCTAGTTTGTTTGGATTTGAGAGCTTGCATTGTGTGGCTGTTTTAGGGTCCCAGGTATTGGCAAGGACCTTGACGTGGTACCTGGGCTTGTCCCATTTGGCCAGATGCAGTAACTAACCTTTCCATTTTTTGCTTTTAAATCTTAGCTGAGAGCTTGTTAAGTGAGTGCTGGACTTTCTCTGTTTGTTGTGTATGTATATATATATATATATGTATATATATAAAATAACATTTGAACCTAAGGGTTGTGACAAGCAAGCATTTAAAGCACAATACACATGGTGTTTCCAAGCATTGTTTTTCTTTCCAAAACTAATATTTTCCTCAGGTAACTGGCGTTGTGTAATTTTATTGGGTACAGTAAACTTTTTCACTTATAATTAATTGATACTAGTGACTTTATGAATATACACTATTGTAAAAAAGTGTCATTTTTTTGCAAAATAATGTTACATTTTATCATGATAAATGTCATATTTGATTATACAATGTTACAGATTATGTTTTAAAAAACAGCAGAGAATTAAAAAGCAATCCATTTTCATATTTTTTATTATATTTTTAATAAGAAAAATAATGTAATAAACTTCTTATATCAATTGTATCAAACAAATGTTATATCATTAATTATGCACAGTACATTAATGCCGAATACGCTTTTTAATGATTTATATTGACAAATTAAAAGAATGCATTAAAATAAATGAAGAGTTTAGATTGTATCTGCAGTAAAGTATATTATAAATATATTATCATTGTGTGAATTAGTTTTTTGTTTTTTAAGACATTATCAAATGTTTTCTTTCATTTTCTTTTAAGTCTAATTTTATATACACAGATTCTATGATTTTTAATTGGTAGAGAATGTATCCCATAATGTCATAATTTTTTTTAAATTATTATTCTTATGATCACACTGTATTGTGTAGTTAACGGCAAATATTGTTTAGAAAGTGATTTATTACATATTCACAAGAGGATAACACTGTGAATGTAACAGTAATATTTGTTAGCAATTAATAAGATTCCATGCCAGGCTTCAGTCCCAGGACAAACAAACAAAAAGTGACACAACATGAGGTTGGGACTTATTTGTGGTGTGACCAGTGTTGGTTGTTTATTCATATAAGCCAATAGTAATGTGTTGAAATGGGAATGTGATTAAAATCTGTATTCATGTTTCAACATGTCTGAACTTGTTGACAGTTTCTCCAGCCACATCTCTGTTATACTGGGTATTGCAATTAGAGGTATGTCTTCAGCAGCAAAAACAATGTGAAATCAACTTCTGTTGTAGAAGAAATGTATTTGCAGAATAAGGAAACAAATAATCAATCTCTTCATAGTAAAGATCAGTTGTATATATGAGATACTGGAGTGTACTCCATCAGAGCTTGCTAGCATGGGCATGTATACAACAAAGAGTACAGATACTCATTTTCTTTTATACGTTGCTCTCATTTTATAACTACTTATAATTTCCATGCCTGGACATTATAAGTAGTTATAAAATGAAGTATATTGTAGAAATTGTAGAGATTACCCACTTGATTTCTTCTTCTAATGAGATTGACATATTTTTATGTATTGTATTTATCCCTTTTCCACCATAACTGTAATGAATTTCTTCTAAGTCAAATTTTCACAAGATCCATTACAAGTCAGTTGAGATCTGTACATTGACTCCCAGAAGGATTGCAAGGTAAGGTGAGTAAACGTATTGGCCTACTTTATAATTTTGCTGCTAAAGGCATCTATTATTAATTTTTTACACTTAGCATAAATCACTGATAATTTAAAGCAAAATGAAAAACTAAATTAATGCTAAATAAATGACGAATACGATTTTCCTGACATTAATATGTAGATGCATTTTTTAAGTTATATAACTTGTTTACATTTTTGAAAAATAAAAGTGCAAAGAGTCCATAAAGCAGTGACTGCCACCATGTTGTAACCTAGGTTTCCTTTTCTGCTGAGGCCAATAAGGGACAGTAATTAATAGAGATGTTCATTCATTCGGAAACAAATGCAAAAATAACAAAAAATGTGATATTCGTTTCATTCTAATGGACTAATTAACAAATCACCATATGAACAAATAAATGAATGTTTGAACAAATTTAATTCCAATATTCATTCATTCATTCATTCATTCATATTCTTTCTATGAAACATACAGGTGAGAAGCCAATTACAAGTCATCAGGAGCGAGATTACATATACGGCGCTGGCTTCGGTGCAATTGCTGAAACCCGATCCGCCCCGTAATTTCACAGGCAGTTCATAAAGTGCCGTAAGTCGGTTAAACTAGCGAAGTTCAGAAATGAGCGTACAAATTTCTGGAGTCGCTAGTGACTTACAGCACTTTAGAAACTGCCGGCACCTAAGAAAAATAAAATATATATCAAATCTCCCAGTAAAAGTCTAACCCGCCTCCCAAAAACCCCTATAGCCACCATCAAACCCACATCGAAACTAATAAAAGTATTAACCCCAAAACCGACAACCCCCCCCACAATGCAATATGCCTAATTAAACTATCAACCCCTATATCCGCCAGCAAACCCACATCGCAAGTAATAATTCAATTATTAACCCCTATATCCGCCATCAAACCCATATCGCAAGTAATAATTAAATTATTAACCCCTATATCCGCCATCAAACCCAACATCACAAACTACATAATGTATTAACCCCTAATCCACCATTAACCCACACCGCAAACTACATATTAAAACTATTGACCCCTAAACCGCCATGCCCCACAACACAAATAAATAATTAAATAACTAAGCCCCCTAACCTAACACCCAAATTACCTAAATTAAAAAATACTAAAGTTACTAACTAATAAAATAAAAAAAAAACTAACATTACATTAAAAATAAAAAAAAACTGAGCTTAAATTAGGCCAAAATTACAGAAAATAAAAAAATCTAATATTACAGAAAATAATAAACAAATTATCAAAAATTAAAAAATTAAACATAATCCCTATGAAAATAAAAAAGCCCCCCAAAAATATAAACACCCCCTAATCTAATGCTAAACTAACAATAGCCCCTAAAATGGCTTTTTGCAGGGCATTGCCCTAAGTTAAACAGCTCTTTTG
This sequence comes from Bombina bombina, assembly GCF_027579735.1. Classification (NCBI taxonomy): domain Eukaryota; kingdom Metazoa; phylum Chordata; class Amphibia; order Anura; family Bombinatoridae; genus Bombina; species Bombina bombina. Next base: position 80,056,815 of record NC_069502.1, read on the forward strand.
CAGTTACACAAAAGTCTAAATTCCCTCCTAACAGTAAAACCCACCACCCACATAACCTCTCAAAGTAAGGGAACCTAACACTAAAAAACCTAAACTACCCATTGCCCATGTATGGGCATTGCCCTTAAAAGGGCATTTAGCTCTTTTGCTGCCCTTAAAAGGACATTTAGCTCTTTTAAGAAGTGCCCATCCCTAATCTAAATAAAACAAACCCCACAAAAATAAAAAAAAAACTAAGTCTAACCCCCAGGTTGGTACTCACGGTTCCTGAAGTCCGGCAGAGAAAGTCCTGTTCCAGGCGGTGAAGTCTTTTTCCAAGTGGCAACCTCTTCTTTCTTCTTCCAGGAACAAGCCGGAAGACTGATGACCGCCAAGCTGAAAACTGGCAGCCCTGGAACTGAAGACCGGAAACCCTGAAACTGAAGACCGGCGACCCTGGAACTGAAGAACGGCGACCACAGAGCCATGGAGTGTGGAGGATCCTCTTCGAAAGATCTCTTTCGTACACTGAATAGTGAATTCAAGTTACGCTATTAAAGATGGTGTCCCTTGAATTCCTATTGGCTGATTTGATTCTTCAAATTCAAATCAGCCAATAGGATGAGAGTTACTGAAATCCTATTGGCTGATTTGAACAGCCAATAGGATTTCAGTAGCTCTCATCCTATTGGCTGATTTAAATTTGAAGAATCAAATCAGCCAATAGGAATTCAAGGGACGCCATCTTTAATCGTGGGTGATGCCGCATATGTTATCTGGCCCCAGGAAGTACTACATTGATAGATTGCTTAAAGGATCATGAAACCCAAAAAAATAATTTAATGATTTAGGTAGAACATACAATTTTTAACAACTTGCTAATTTACTTCTATTTTCTAATTTGTTTCATTCTCTTGGTATCATTTGTTGAAGGAGCAGCAATGCACTACTGGTTGCTGACTGAACACATGGGTAAGCCAATGACAATCTGTATATATATATGCAGCCACCAATCAGCAGATAGAACGTAGGTTCTTTGCTGCTCCTGAACTTTCCTAGATGAACCTTTCAGCAAAGGATAACAAGAGAAGGAAGCCAATCAAATAATAAAGATTTTTAAAATTGCATTCTCTATCTGAACCATGAAAGAAAAATGTTGGGTTTCATGTCTTAAGCAGCCTATCAGCGTCAAGGGTGATGTTTTAATACAGTTTTTTAATTATAGTATTAGGTAATACATTTGGACTTAAATGACCCAAAGTGTAAGTGTTTCTTGTCGTCTTGACATACAGTTACTTTATTACATGTACTAGTAGGCTGCAATCCAACAATCCTGCATGTAGCTTTAATTCTCATACAGTATTATTAATTTAAATATTAAATGAATTATTTCATTTCTAATTTCTCATGAAATAAGTTTTTATGTGTTCTGTAACTATTATTTGCATGAAATGAATAATTCTTTTAGTTTTACAGATTCTTTAATGTAAGTTATGGGGTCAAATTTGTTGCATATTTTGCTGCCCATTGAAAATAATAGTGAGTGAATATTCATCTGAAACAAATGAGCAAATGAACAAATTGTGGACAAAACAAATAATTGAAAAAGAATTAAAGGAATATTTCGGGCAAAAGACATTCTCTGATGGTGCACATGTTTAGTGATTAATAAGTCACTAGGGCAACCAATGACCATGTAGAATAAGGCAGGAACAGTAGCGTCAAAATTAAACTTTTGAGATTTCGATATAGCATGCAATTGTAAATAATAATTTGCTTTAGGCTTAGGAGCAGTTACTGAGTGCTAGCTGCTGATTGGTAGCTGCCTCTTTTCATAGGCTCTCTCTGTATGTTCAGATAGCTCCCAGTAGTGCATTCCTACTCCCTTAAAGGGACTTGAAACCCAAACAAATTATTTCATGATTTAAATAGAGAATATAATTTTAAACAACTTTACAATTTACTTCCATTATTTAATTTGCTTCATTCTCTTGTTATTCTTTGCTGAAAGGTTTATCTAGGAAAGTTCAGGAGCAGCAAAGAAGCTAGGTTCTAGCTGCTGATTGGCGGCTGCATGTACTGTATATACAGATTGTCATTGTCTCATCCATGTGTTCAATCAGCAACCAGTAGTGCATTACTGCTCCTTCAACAAAAGATACCAAGAGAATGAAGCAAATTTGATAATAGAAGTAAATTGGAAAGTTGTTTAAATCATAAAAGACACATTTTGGGTTTCATGTCCCTTTAAGAAAGGATAACTATAGAATTAAGCAAATTTCATAATATAAGAAACAACTGTAAATTTGTTTAAAATTGTATGTTCTATTTGAATTAAACATTTTGGGTTTTGTGATGAAAGCAGGAAGTGATGTCACTAGTTTTGGGGGCGGGGCTTAGGTTCAGTAGTCTGTGTCGCAGTTAGTTAGAGAAATCAACCTGACTAGATGTATGTTTCCATGCTCTACAATAAAATAGAGTTGTACCATCATTGCTGTGTCCTGCATATGTCCTGCATCTCATGACATGGTATCAGAAGTTCTTGCCTGCGCTTCTGTTCCTGATCGATGACAATGTCAAAGTTTACCCCACCTGAGCCTTTTGGCTTCTCTCAGCCTGCAGCTTGGCCCACATGGCGTCAGCGGTTTCAGCGCTTCAGGATTGCTTCCAAGCTGGACAAGGAGAGTACAAGTTAATTCTCTTTTATACTCTATGGGGAAAGATGTGGAGCCAGTGTTCAATGCTTTTACTTTCCAAGAAGGGGAAGAATTTAACTTTGATATAGTTATGGATAAACTCAGTGCCCACTTTGTGCCCAAAAGAAATGTGATTCATTAGAGAGCTTGTTTTCACAAACGTAATCAGCGTGTGGGAGAATCTGTGGAGTCATTTGTGCGCAGCCTGTATGAACTAGCTGAATTCTGTGAGTTTGGTGTTGCTAAAGAAGAGCAAATCAGAGACAGAATAGTTATTGGAATTGCAGATGCTGAAGTCTCACTGAAGCTGCAGTTAGAGCCTGATTTAACATTAGATAGGGCTATTAGGATGGCCCACCAGAGTGAACTGGTGAAAAAGCAAAGTGCTGATCTGAGGTCTGAGAGTATTGTGGATGAAGTGCAACAGTCCAGGAAAACTGCTAGTGAAAGGCACCGTGTGAGCGGTAGATCTACAAAAATGGATAGACCTAGAAGTGGATGGGCGCAGCATGCCCGATGCACATGGTGCTACCAAGCCCATGATCAGAGTGTTATATGCCCGGCCAGAGATAAAAAGATGCAGAAAATGTAATAGAATGGGCTATTTTGAAGTGGTGTGTAAAACTGAATACATTAAGGAGATGCAGGCGGACAGTGAGCAGGAGGGTCAGTAAGTGTCTTTTGTGGGGTCTGTTGTGGAACGGCCAAGCTCAGAGGAAGATTGGAAGGTTACTTTTACTGTAATGGGAGCCAAAGTTGATTTTAAGATTGACACAGGAGCAGATATCACTGTAATGTCTCTCGCTGCATTTATGAAACTGCCTCGACAGCCCCAGCTGGCGAAGGTTACTACAAATGTCCATAGTCCTGGTGGCCGCATTGATTGTGCAGGGAAATTTCTTGCCAGCTGTAAGTACAAGCAAAGGAAATTCACCATGTGGGTGCATGTGATTCGAGGTCAGTGTGTTAGCAATTTATTGAGCAGAAAAGCAGCCTGTGACTTGGGTCTAGTGGCCATAGTGAAAGAGATCTCTGAAGGTATGTTTGGTGAATTGGGCCTACTGAATTGCAACCCAGTCCGTATAGCACTTAAAAGTGACGCAGTCCCAACAGTATTTCTACTCCCCGTAGAATTCTGTTCCCGCTCATGCCTCAAGTGGAGAAGGAGCTTATGCGCATGAAGTCTATGGGGGTTATTGAAGAGGTTGTTGAAGCAACTGACTGGTGTGCCCCCATTGTTCATGTTGCAAAGAAAAATGGAAAGGTGCGCATCTGTGTGGACCTGAAAAGGTTGAATGAGGCCGTGAAGAGAGATAGAGATTTGTGCTGCCGACTTTAGAAGACATAGCTCCAAAGTTGGCTGGGGCGAAGTTCTTTTCCACATTGGACGCTTCTAGCGGCTTTTGGCAGATCCCCCTAGATCCAAAGTGCCACAAACTGACTACCTTTATTACACCGGTAGGTCGGTTTTGCTTCTGCAGACTCCCCTTCCGGATATCCTCTGCTCCAGAAATTTTTCAAATGGAAATGAGTTCTCTCCTAAGAGACCACGTGGGCACGGCAGTCGTCATGGACGACATTCTAGTGTATGGGTCTACAGTGGAGGAGCATGATCAGCGTTTAAGTTGTGTGCTGCAGGCTATTAAAGAGTCTGGGCTGAAGTTAAATAAAGAAAAATGCCATTTTAGGAAAACTGAATTATGTTGCTTTGGGAATATCATCAATGGGGATGGCATCAAACCAGACCCCGAGAAAATTTGTGCTATTGAACACATGAAAAGTCCTTCTGATGTACATGAGCTGAGACAAATATTGGGCCTTGTAAATTATGTGGGCAAGTTTCTTCCATATTTATCCACAGTTCCTATCACAGAGTTGCTAAAGAAAGATGTTGCCTGGGTCTGGGGACCTTCACAAGAAAAATCTTTCATGCAGGCCAAGTCCCTGCTGGGGTCTGCCCCAGTGCTGGGGTTCTACGACCCTTCTAAAAAGACTGTGGTTAGTGCTGATGCAAGCAGTTATGGGTTGGGGGCTGCTCTCCTGCAGTTAATGAAAATAAACTACAGCCCATCACCTACTGTTCCCGCACACTGACGGCTGCTGAGTCAAAATACGCTCAAATTGAGAAAGAGTGCCTGGCTGCAGTTTGGGCCTGTGAGCGCATTCAGCGTTATCTAGTGGGTTTAGATAAATTTAGTCTGGAGACTGACCATAAACTGCTAGTCCCTCTAATCAACTCTTATGATATCGACAAAACACCCTTAAGATGCCAGAGACTTTTAATGAGACTACTCAGGTTCAATGTTCAGGCAGTGCATGTGCCGGGGAAACAACTGGTTGTGGCATATACACTATCCAGGCTCCCGCTGGCTGCTGCTGAAGAATCCTCAACCGAATCCGATGTGAAAGTGTATATTGATTCGGTTCTGGCCTCAAAGTCCATTTCTTCAAGGAAACTGGAAGAAGTAAAGAAAGAGACATATTTGGACACAGATCTGCAAGAAGTTATTAAGTACATAAAAGAAGGTTGGCCCAAGAGCCGGGCAGCCTGGATGTCTTTAAGTTCTTACCATTCAGAGAGGTCACAGCTCACGGAGCTGGAGGGGTTGGTGCTGTTCCAAGACCACATTGTTATTCCTGTCAGCATGAGGAAGGAGATGTTAAACAGGATTCACGATGGCCACTTAGGCATTACAAACTGCATAGAAAGGGCAGCTACAGCTGTGTGGTGGCCTGGGATCAGCTCTGACATTGCAAATCACGTGTCTCAATGTGCCTTTTGCTGGGAACGCCGGCCTACTCAGAGAAGGGAGCCCTTGATTTCTACTCTGCTGCCTGCAGGGCCGTGGTAGAAAATAGCTGCTGATTTGTGTGAACCGCACAGGAAAAAGTTCCTTGTTGTGATCGACTACTATTCCAGGTATTTGGAAATTGCACCTTTGAATGATATCACAAGTCAAGCCGTTATCATTCGTCTGAAGAGCTTGTTTGCCCGGTGGGGCATTCCAATGGAGCTGGTGAGTGATAATGGAATTCGCTTCTACAGAGTTCAGTGCTTTCAGCAGGGAATATGACTTTGTACATTCCACGTCAAGTCCACATTACCCGCAGGCCAACAGAATGGCTGAAAGGGCAGTTCAAACAACAAAGTTCATTTTAAAGCAATCTGAGCCGTACCTAGCCCTCTTGTCCTATAGGGCGACGCCCATTCAAGCCACTGGGTTTAGCCTGGCACAGCTGATGCTAGGACACCAGATTCGCACCACTTTACCCTCAGTGGGTGTCTTCAAGCCGACTGGCTCTGTTCCTCGGGACGAAGTCCTTAGGAGGGATGAAGAGGCCAAAAAGGGCTATCGTTTCTTCTACGACAGGAGACATTCTGTCAGGCCCTTACAGGAACTAAATGCGGGGCAAAGTGTCAGAATTAAACTGGATGATGAGAAGAAATGGAAGACGCCTGCTACGGTAATTGGACGCTCTCCAGAACCAAGGTCTTATGTAGTCCTTACTGATGGAGGGATGGTTACACGCCGTAACCGAAAACATCTTCAGCCTGTACCTGAGGGTTTGGAACTGGATGCCTCAGTACCACCGCCGGTGGGATCCCCTGTTCTAAAAGGGGTGCCTTCCCCTCAGCAAGATCACAGTGGGAATATGTCTTTGCCTCCAGCGGACTCTTATTCACCTTCTTCTGTATCAGAGGATAGTTCATGCAAAGTTACATCAAGCGGAAGAGTGGTGAAACTTCCGGCCCGATATCGGGACTGACTTTCGCTAGAACAGTGACCGGAAGTATGGGCAGAAAAATCCCATGGTCACTGTGGACTAAGGTAGTCTACCCCGATGTCCAAGTCAGGATGTAATTAATGTTGTTTATTTTTCTGTAACCAATTTGCTATATACTGTTCAAAAATGTTGTTGTATGCTCTTTGTATACCCTGTTATTTGTTATATTTAAATGTATACTTCGCCCTTTGAAAAGGGGGAAGATGTGATGAGAGTAGGAAGTGATGTCACTAGTTTTGGGGGCGGGGCTTAGGTCCGGTAGTCTGTGTCGCAGTTAGTTAGTGAAATCAACCTGACTAGATGTATGTTTCCATGCTCTGTAATAAAATAGAGTTGTACCATCATTGCTGTGTCCTGGTGTCCTGCATATGTCCTGCATCTCATGACAGGTTTCATGTTCATTAAAGACTGGAGTCTGCACTTTTACTGTTCAAATCAGCCAATAGGATTTCAGTAGCTCTCATCCTATTGGCTAATTTGAATTTGAAGCATCAAAAAAACGCTTACCTTGAATTCACTATTCAGTGTACGATGGCAATCGTATGAAGAGGATCCACCACGCTCCATGGCTCAGCGGTCGCTGGTCCTGCTCCGTGCTCATCTCCGCTCTGCGCCAGCTTGGTCCTGGATGAAGAAGAAAGAGGTCACCGCTTGGACGAAGATGTCGCCTGGAACAGGACCTTCTCTACCGGACTTCAGGAACGGTGAGAACCTATTTGGGGGGGTTAGACATAAGCATTTTTTAATTTTTTGGGGGGTTTGTTTTTTTTAGATTAGGGATTTCTGGGCACTCTTAAAAGAGCTGAATGCCCTTTTAAGGGCAGTAAAAGCGCTGAATGCCCTTTTAAGGGCAATGCCCATACAAATGCCCCTTTAGGGGCAATGGGTAGTTTAGGATTTTTTAGTGTTAGGTTTTTTTATTTTGGGGGGTTTGGTGGGTGGGGAGATTTTGCTGTTAGAGGGGGGACTTAGTATTTTTTTAAGGAAAAGAGTTGTTTAACTTAGGGCAATGCCCTACAAAAGGCCCTTTTAAGGGCTATTGGTAGTTTAGCATTAGATTGTTTTTATTTTGGGGGGCTTTTTTATTTTCATAGGGATTAGGTTTAATTTTTTTATTTTTGATAATTTTGTTTATTATTTTAGGTAATGTTAGACTTTTTTATTTTTGTAATCTTAGATTAAATTATTTTTTTTATTTTTTATTTTTAAGTAATGTTAGGTTTTATATTTTAATTGTAACTTAGTATTTTTTAATTTAGATAAAATTGGTTAATTTAGGGGGTGTTATGTTAGGGGGTATAGAAATGTAATTAGTTATTTGTGTTGTGTGGGTTTGGCGGATTAGGGGTTAATAGATTTATTAGGATTATTGGGTTGTGTGGGTTTGGCAGATTATGGGTTAATAGTTTTATTAGGTTTGTTGCGATGTGGGTAAATGGCGGATTAGGGGTTAATATACTTTATTAGGTTTATTGTGATGTGGGTTAATGGTGGATTAGGGGTTAATATACTTTATTAGGTTTATTGTGATGTGGGTTAATGGCGGATTAGGGGTTAATACATTTATTAGGTTTATTGCAATGTGGGTTAATAGCGGATTAGGGGTTCATATACTTTATTAGGTTTATTGCGATGTGGGTTAATGGCGGATTAGGGGTTCATATTCTTTATTAGTTATTACGGTGGGGGATTGCAGTTGACAGGTAGATAGATATTGCGCATGCAATAGGTGTTAGTTATTTTCAGGAGGTAGATAGATATTGTGCATGCGTTAGGTGTTACGGGAGATACGGTGCTCACAAACTCAGCGCAAGGCTTGCTGCGCCTGCCTATGAGTGGCGAGGTGAAAATGGAGTAAAATTTCTCAATTTTCACTGCGTAAATCCTTGCGCTGAATATGTGATACCGATTTGCGACGGGGTTCTATATTAGCTTATGGGAGTAAAAATTGTGGCCAACGGGGGAAATATTCATGCCGCATTTATATGCGGCACTGTATATGTGATACGAAAACCACGTAAAAACCAGTGTCACCGACTTTTTGCGGGCAACACCACATATGTAATCTTGCCCTTGATATGAATGAAGACTTTAAATAAGTCAGGACACAAGATTGAAGATATAGTTTCTAACAGAAGTTTGATAAATGTGCCCTTCCTCCCATAAATTACAAGATTACTGTCTTGTTCTTGGTTTGATAAACTAACCCTTAAAGGGACAGTGTACTGTAAAATAGTTTTTCCTTTAATGTTCGTCCAAAGACTTGTTATACCAGCTGGAGAGTATAAAATGTATGAGAAAAATTGTATATGCAATAGTTGATTTGTTCTTTGAAACCACAACCCACTAAATGTGTTGAGCTTGCAGGGGAATTAGGTATCCTTTTTTTTTTTTTTTTTTTTTTAATTATTTTTATTTTTTAAAGAAAGGCCTACTGCCACATGCAACGCCTAACTTGGATGTGCAGCTTTGGAGCTTGACTACCCTACGTTTCTCCTTCAAAGGGACCCGTTGAGCTTGTTTGAAGGTTCTAGCAGGGGAGCGCAGCTATTCGTATACCCTTGGACCGAAGATCCATGTATCTCTACCGGGAGTGGCCATCCTCTGTGACCGAACGCACAGCTTCAGGAGGGACGCATATGGAGCAGTGAGGGAGGAAGGGGACATCCGCCTAGCCAACCAGATCAGCCGAATCAACCCTAGCCATCAATGGGGTAACAGATGTCGCAGCCAGATTGCCCTCACAATCAGGTATCCTTATTTTATTACTTCTATACACACACATGTTTCTTTGTATTATCTCTCTCTGTATAGCAAAGCCTGATACTTAGAGAAAACAATTACAAATTAACATCTATTACTTACAGTATCTCTCCTAAGTGAGAGAGAGTGTAATCTCTTCTGCTGGCTTTATTTACACAGCTTTTATTTGACTAATACTTAAGTATATAAACTTTCAGTATAGGTAGGGATACCACAGTCAAAATCAGCTGAAATAAGGTAAATTAACTATCTGTAACCATTTAAATACTCATGGATCATTGGAAGACTATACTTTAAGGGATCATTTCTATAGTTTGTGACTGGAGAAATGTGCTCGAAAGTGTCTGAACTCGCTAACCACGAGGAAGAGGTGTAGTGTTTACTTCTGAGCATGAAGCGAACGTTCAGTTCTGTGTTAAACAGTGGCTGCTTGCTTTTGATGATCGTTCTTGTCTTCATTGCGAAGACATGAATAGAGGAAACACAAGCTGACTGGTCAAAAAAAAAAAAAAAGGGTCATTGGGGACAAATTAAAGGGACAAGAATCCCCCAAAAATTATTTCATGATTTGGATAAAACACACAATTTTACTTACCAAATTACTTCTGTTAACAAATTTGCTTCATTATCTTGTTATCCTTTGCACTACTGGCATCTAGCTGAACACATCTAGTTAGCCAATCACAAGAGACAATCACAAGAGACAAATGTGTGCAGGCAGCAATCGGCAGCTAGCTCCCACTAGTGTAGGATATGTGCGTATTATTTTTCAGCAAGGGATACCAAGAGAACAAAGCACATTTGAAAAAAGAAGTAGTGCGGCAGGGCGCACAAAGAGAATTTTAAAATCCTGCATTCTTGAACACATTAGAAGTATAGGAGGAGACTGAATATGGCATTGAAGCCCACTTTGAAAAGTTTCATAATAAAAATCCAAACAAATTCACCTTAAAAGCCATTGAGCAAATACCAGCAAAGACTAAAAAACTACTAACAGGTTATTAGAACTCCATAAAAGGGAAACTTTTTGGATACATTTATTAAACACCAGAGAACCCAATGGTCTTAATAAAGCAATAGATTTAGCAGCTTTTCTGTGATACCGCAAGCTAAATAATACAACCTATTACTTTTATATGAAAGATTTCAGCTGAATATCAAAGAATAATTCTACAACGTAATATCTTTGAATATTTAAAATAATCTTCAAATTTGTGCTGTTTGTTCCTATACATATGTAAAATATTGATTATACACAAATATGTTAACCTTATTCCAAAAAAGATTATTTTAGATGACTGCTACATAGTTCAAAATATAAACTATCTGTTTATTTTAAAAAAAATATAGATTGACATAAACCTAAAAATACTATGGACTAGATTATGAGTGGAGAGCAATATTGCACTTACGCAAGCGTGATATTTGTGCTCCACTCAGCAATACCATCACATGTAAAAGTGCGCTGGTATTACAGGTGCGGTGCAAATGCAATGTCGCGTTCACATTCCCGAAATCAAAGCACACATGACATAGGTTCCAATGGGAGCCTCGTTTTCATGCCGGCAAACTGCCTAGTACAACACGTATATATTCTCTATAAATATATATGTATATGCTTATATGAATACAGTATATATTTGTGTTTATATGTGTTACACATACTAACACATAAATATGTATGTAAATAAAAATATATACATATATATTTATAGTGAAAACACAGTCCCCCATTGACCTCCATATAAAGGCACTTTAGGTGTCATTTTTTTCTAGCACCCCACATCCCCTCACTTTAACCCCTTATAACTGCTTTGTGCAGTTTTTTTTATAAATTTCTCATATTTATATTTCATGTTCATGTACTGTCCTGAGGTCTGGTTAATTGTGCTTAGCGTCGCAATAACCAGCCACTTGTAATGGCTGGTTATTTAATGTGCGCCTGTAAACGGGCAAATTTAAAATAGTGTCTCACTTGTAATCCAGCCCTATATGTTTAAAGTAGCTCTATCTATCAACTACTAACTGAGAGCAATACATATAACCCCAGTGAGGATAGAGAGGGATTCAAGAAAAGACCCACAAAACATGTAAGGAATTTATCTGTAGTGACGTGACTTCAGTTTTTTTGGTGAAGCCCACTTTTGCCTTCAGAACTGCCTTAATTCTTCATGGCATAGATTTAACAAGGTGTTGGAAATATTCCTCAGAGATTTTGGTCCATATTGACATGATAGCATCACGCAGTTGCTGCATATTTGTTGGCTGCACATTCATGATGCGAATCTCCTGTTCCACCACATCCCAAAGGTGCTCTACTGGATTGAGATGTGGTGACTGTGGAGGCCATTGGAGTACAGTGAACTCATTGTCATGTTCAAGAAACCATTTGAGCTTTGTCATATAGTGCATTATCCTGCTGGAAGTAGCCATCAGAAGATGGGTACAATGTAGTCATAAAGGGATGGACATGGTCAGCAATCTCCGAGGAATGTTTCCACCACCTTGTTGAATCTATGCCACAAAGAATGAAGGCAGTTCTGAAGGCAAAAGGGGGTCCAACCTGGTACTAGCAAGGTGTACCTAATAAAGTGGCCAGTGAGTGTATATGGTCCAGAGGAGACCCCTGGATTTATTATCATATTTCAGTAGAGCTCCTGTGACTGAAAATCACTTTTATTTAATTTATTCAAATCAAATTAAATTAATACAAAATCTTTCTGCGCTTTTTATTTTCTATTTAACATTTTATCAGTTTTGTCAAATTATTTAATGTATTTTCCAAAAGTATTTTCTTTCACATTTAAACATAAACTAGCAACTTCTATTTGTATCATATCAAACCAAGCTTAATAGGATTCATTTCAGATCTAATTGATTTTAGGTTTGTCTTACTTCTGCCAGCCACAAAGTCTGTCTAAATGCCCCTCTACTAAATACAGGATCTATGAACATACCAGAAAGGTTTAAAGGTAATTAAAAACATTTTCTTTTTTTAAATCACACATGAAAGAACATTTAACATGTTTTTTTTGCATGAAACGTTAAAGACTTTTAATCTGATTTTGAAACTATCCGGAAATACATGTTTGTGCACAACTCATCCCATGATCAAATTGCTCATGGTTCATATATTGTAGGGTTACATGACCCTCGTTCATAATAACAAAAAGTACTTTTTTAGCACAGGAACTCCCATGTTTTAAAAATAAAATCCATAAAATTGTAATGCACTGTAAATGTGCTCTTAGATAAAATAAAAAAACACTTTATTGGCCATTTAAGCACTTTAAGTTGTTTCTTTGCTCATATAGTGTAGGATCCCAAGACACTCAAAACTGCTTGTGTATGTAGGATGCTGAGTCTTTGACAGCGAATACCTAGCAACAAGCCTACTTCTTATCCAGCTGCAGTTTAATATAAATGTATCTAAATTGTGATATCATTAACAGTACAATGTCATAAATGTATAAACTTTTTCACTTATTAATATATGTTTTGCTCCAATTGCTGCATCTCATAACTTTAAACTGATTAATGGTGCATTGAAGCCTCTTGCTTTCCTACAATTAAATACAATTAAATACATACAACTTGATATATACAAGACATTTTAATTAATGTAAATGAAAAAATATGAATCACCTTTGATTTTAAAAGTATATATAACATACATAATTAGATAATGTATAAATGGAAAAAAAAAGTTGAGGGACAAAAGACAGATAAAGGTTGTCATAATTGTGAAATTATTGACAAGTTTAAAAAAAAAATATTCTAAAAAAAAAGGTTTCTTAAAGTATTGGAACCTCACCTCTTTCAAATTATTTTTAAAAAAAACCTTTATGGCACTCAGTGCTGCTAATCCACATTTCTATCCTTATTTCAAATATATACATCCCTCTCCTCTGTAAAACAATGCATACGATTTTAAACAACTTTCCAATTTATTCCTATTATCAATTTTGCTTCATTCTCTTGGCATCCTTTATTGAAGAATCAGCAGTGTCTGGTTATATATGTGCAGCTACCAATAAGCAGCTAGCTCTCAGCTCCTGAGCCTAATTAGGTATTCTTTTCAACAAAAGATCCCAAGAGAACAAAGCGAATTAGATAATAGAAGTAAATTGGAAAGTTGATCAAAATTGTGTATTCTATCTGATTTGTCAAAGAAAATGCTTGGGTTTCATGACCCGTTAAAAGCGTGTTGTGGTGTAAATATATTGCCAGAGCTACTTAGCCCCTAAAATACTTTAAGGAGTTTTCCCATTTATGTGTGTTTTAAAAAAGCTATGTCTTTTTGTAGGGTAAATCGACTTAGAAATCTGCACACTTTATTAATCCAAAGTGCTGATGTTAGATCATAAGCTGTTTGGTGTATACCCACCCTACATGTTCTTGCTTTCATCAGTCATCAGTCAGTCAGTCTCTGTATGCTCTGAGATCACATAAATGTATTAAACTTGGGGAGAGAGAAAAACCTACAAAGAGTCTTTTTGACAAATGTAAATGGGAATATTTTTTACAACATTTTATTTGTTTCACTTATGCTATGTGTTTTATTCTGCCATCACACATGCATCCAATAATCTGCATCCGCTGGACCACCAGTTTCTTTAAATGGAGCTATGTACTGTAAATAGACTACACTTTTGTTTAAAAAAAACTACAGCGTGTAACATTTCTTTTATAAACATAAACTCAACATGTATGTAAAAGAGTGGATCTGTGCATTAATAACACCAAAGTAATATTATACTGAAATTTTTAAATTGACTTATACAATATCTATATCTGTCATTTGACATGCAATAAAATTGACATATGATTGTTTAAGGAAACACTAAGCAAGTGTATCTCTACAATACACCTGTTTTACTCAACCAGTCAGTGCCATACTTAGGTTTTGTGTTGCCCTAGGAACTCACAATTCTGCTGCCTCCCTATAATATGCCACCATGTTTTATGCCTTTTTTGTGTCATAATATTTTTTAGTCAGGCAGTAATGTGATTCCTCCACCCCTCATTTCCAAGATGAAATATGTACACACACAGACACTCGGTCACAGACACACACACATAACACACACACACACATCTATCTATTGCTGCAATATATGTAAAAAACAAACAAACTCAGTTTTCTAGAAACCATACTTCCCCAAACACAAGAATTACTAGATGCTAAAAGCCAGCACAACTAAAGGCAATAGCTAGCTGAATAAAGGAAAGGTTCAGAGCTACTGCTAAACTGTAATACCTATATATACTACTTTTAAAAGAAATGTATGCTTCTTACAAGCATAGCCACAAAAAAGTGCTGCCTCTTCCCAATCTGTATCCCTAGGCAAGTGCCTTGCTTGCTTAGGCCAAGGGACCCAAATTTAAAAAACCAATAAAAAAAACCAATAAGCTTTATATTAAATATGTATTTTTAGTGACCAAGAAATAAATTATTCTAATCATTTTTAGTCACAAATTGTACCAAGGAATTGTTTTATTGTAAATAAAGAGAGACAGAGAGCTATAAATGTTTAAAATAAGGAAGACAAACGATTCAGGGAGAATAATAAAACAGTAATTTGGGGAACTATAGGTGAGGAAAAAGTAAAAGAAAATACAGGAAATGTGTTAAAATAAGTGGGGGGAAAAGATGAAACTTAACTAATAAATGAAACAACTGAGGAAAGGAGCTTGATAGAAAGAGGAGGGAGATAAAGAAGGGAAAAAAAATAAACAAGGACAAAGTTAAAAAGGTATTAAAAATAGACATAGTAAGATGGAGACAAGAAAAGAACCTAAATAATGTGCATTGAAACATAAATGAAAAATGAAGAAAGGGGAAGAGAAAAATATAGGGAATGTTTAGTTAATTGAGCGTTTAGTGGCTCAAATACACCAGTGGTGGCAGCAAAACTTACTCCCACAAAGATCAAATGCAGGAAGAGTGGCAGCACATATTACTGATAATGAACCATGGTTCAAATACACTAACAGTGGAAGCAAATTTTTCTGACAGTGTACCATGGTTCAAACACACCAGTACTGGCAGAAAATACTGCTGACAGTGTACTATGGTTCGAATATAAAAGCAGTGGCAGCAAATACTGCTGACAGTGTACCATGGTTCAAATACACTAGCAGTGGAAGCTAATTTTTCTGACAGTGTACCATGGTTCAAACACACCAGTACTGGAAGCAGCAAATACTGCTGACAGTGTACTATGGTTCAAATATAAAAGTAGTGGCAGCAATTACTGCTGACAGGGTATTATGGTTTGAATATAAAAGTAGTGGCTGCAAACACTGCTGATGATGTATCATGGTTTAAACACACAAGCAGCAGCATATAATACTGATAGTGCACTATGGGTTAAATACACAAGCAGTGGCAGCACATACTACTGATAATTCACTATGGGTTAAACACACAAGCGTCGGCAGCATATAATACTGATAGTGTACTACGGGTTAAACACACAAGCGGCGGCAGCATATAATACTGATAGTGTGCTATGGGTTAAACACACAAGCAGCGGCAGCACATACTACTGATAGTTCACTATGGGTTAAATACACAAGCAGTGGCAGCATATAATAATTATAATGCTCTATGGGTTAAATACACCTGCAGTGGCAGCACATACTACTGATAGTGCACTATGGGTTAAATACACAAGAAATGGCAGCATATAATTCTGATAGTGCACTATGGTTTAAACACACAAGCAGCGGTAGCACATACTACTGATAGTGCGCTATGGTTTAAATACACAAGCAGCGGCAGCACATACTACTGATAGTTCACTATGGGTTAAATACACAAGCAGTGGCAGCATATAATACTGATAGTTCACTATGGGTTAAATACACAAGCAGTGGCAGCATATAATAATTATAATGCTCTATGGGTTAAATACACCTGCAGTGGCAGCACATACTACTGATAGTGCACTATGGGTTAAATACACAAGAAATGGCAGCATATAATTCTGATAGTGCACTATGGTTTAAACACACAAGCAGCGGTAGCACATACTACTGATAGTGCGCTATGGTTTAAACACACAAGCAGCGGCAGCACATACTACTGATAGTTCACTATGGGTTAAATACACAAGCAGTGGCAGCACATACTACTGATAGTTCACTATGGGTTAAATACACAAGCAGTGGCAGCATATAATAATTATAATGCTCTATGGGTTAAATACACCTGCAGTGGCAGCACATACTACTGATAGTGCACTATGGGTTAAATACACAAGAAATGGCAGCATATAATTCTGATAGTGCACTATGGTTTAAACACACAAGCAGCGGTAGCACATACTACTGATAGTGCGCTATGGTTTAAACACACAAGCAGCGGCAGCACATACTACTGATAGTTCACTATGGGTTAAATACACAAGCAGTGGCAGCATATAATACTGATAGTTCACTATGGGTTAAATACACAAGCAGTGGCAGCATATAAAATTATAATGCTCTATGGGTTAAATACACCTGCAGTGGCAGCACATACTACTGATAGTGCGCTATGGTTTAAACACACAAGCAGCGGCAGCACATACTACTGATAGTTCACTATGGGTTAAATACACAAGCAGTGGCAGCATATAAAATTATAATGCTCTATGGGTTAAATACACCTGCAGTGGCAGCACATACTACTGATAGTGCACTATGGGTTAAATACACAAGAAATGGCAGCATATAATTCTGATAGTGCACTATGGTTTAAACACACAAGCAGCGGTAGCACATACTACTGATAGTGCGCTATGGTTTAAATACACAAGCAGCGGCAGCACATACTACTGATAGTTCACTATGGGTTAAATACACAAGCAGTGGCAGCATATAATACTGATAGTTCACTATGGGTTAAATACACAAGCAGTGGCAGCATATAATAATTATAATGCTCTATGGGTTAAATACACCTGCAGTGGCAGCACATACTACTGATAGTGCACTATGGGTTAAATACACAAGAAATGGCAGCATATAATTCTGATAGTGCACTATGGTTTAAACACACAAGCAGCGGTAGCACATACTACTGATAGTGCGCTATGGTTTAAACACACAAGCAGCGGCAGCACATACTACTGATATGAGAACAAGAGAAGAGGGTCCAATGGCATCACGAAGGCAAAACCTATAATTCACCTCCCACCAAGTATAATCAAACTTATTATAATAACCAAAAGGTCTACATAATAAGCAGCACACCGGCTGCAAAAGTCGAAAATAGAGCTAACTTTAATCATTAATGATTTTGTTCTCATACTATGCAGCACATTGAGTGCAGACACTCCATACAGACCTGATATCCAACAAGTAGCAAGGAATGTATCTCTCTGGTATAAGAACCATCAACTCATAGCACTTAATTAATGGTGCTGATATTAATGTAGTGGACTAGAGTATATTCTCATATATATACATGGATATCTATTACACCAATTTCGTGTGCATCATTGTCTGAACCACACACCAGCAACTGAAATTCATTCTAACACAATTAGGAGTATTAGCTGTTTACCAGTATGTATAGCAATAGTCACAATTAATTCTCTGAAGAGATTTGAACATTAGCTTGCTATACCTGTGGTATTACTTATCACTACTATTAATCTTTATCTGACTGACACGCAGATCCATGCCCCCCCCTATCCGTAGTTTTAAATCGTGTGTCATGTTTATGTTGATGTACAGTTTTTAACGTAGTATGAATAAAAGTTATATTTTAATGTGCATTTCCTCACGTCTATCTATCCTGACCCATTTGCCTTAGTGGACAGTAGTATATTGTGAATAGTTATATTGATTGATACTATTTATGTGACAGAACTCAGGAGTGCTATATGTGTATTCTTGTTGAGGTGGGTGTCAACTCCCCTCAAGTTTAGCAAACATACTACTGATAGTTCACTATGGGTTAAATACACAAGCAGTGGCAGCATATAATACTGATAGTTCACGATGGGTTAAATACACAAGTAGTGGCAGCACATACTACTTTTAGTTCACTATGGGTTAAATACACAAGCAGTGGCAGCATATAGTACTGATAGTGCCCTATGGGTTAAATACACAAGTAGTGGCAGCACATACTACTGATAGTAAACTATGGATTAAATACACAAGTAGTGGATGCAAATACTACTGATAGTTCACTATGGGTTAAATACACAAGCAGTGGCAGCACATACTACTGATAGTGCACTATGGGTTAAATACACAAGCAGTGGCAGCATAGAATACTGATAGTGCACTATGGGTTAAATACACAAGTAGTGGCAGCACATACTACTGATAGTTCATTATGGGTTAAATACACAAGCAGTGGCAGCACATACTACTGATAGTTCACTATGGGTTAAATACACAGGTAGTGGCAGCATATAATACTAATAGTGCACTATGGGTTAAATATACCTGCAGTGGCAGCATATACTACTGATAGTGCACTATGGGTTAAATACACCTGCAGTGGCAGCACATACTACTGATAGGTCACTATGGGTTAAATACACAGGTAGTGGCAGCATATAATACTGATAGTGCACTATGGGTTAAATACACCTGCAGTGGCAGCACATACTACTGATAGGTCACTATGGGTTAAATACACAGGTAGTGGCAGCATATAATACTGATAGTGCACTATGGGTTAAATAGACCTGCAGTGGCAGCATATACTACTGATAGTTCACTATGGGTTAAATATGCAGGCTGTGGTAGCATATAATCCTGATAGTGCTCTATGGGTTAAATACACCTGCAGTGGCAGCATATACTACTGATAGTTCACTATGGGTTAAATATGCAGGCTGTGGTAGCATATAATACTTATAGTGCTCTATGGGTTAAATACACCTGCAGTGGCAGCACATACTACTGATAGTGCACTATGGGTTAAATACACTTGCAGTGGCAGCATATAATACTGATAGTGCACTATGGGTTAAATACACAAGTAGTGGCAGCATATAATACTGAAAGTTCACTATGGGCTAAATACACAAGCAGTGGCAGCACATACTACTGATAGTTCACTATGGGTTAAATACACAAGCAGTGGCAGCATATAATATTGATAGTGCACTATGGGTTAAATACACAAGCAGTGGCAGCATATAATACTGATAGTGCACTATGGGTTAAATACACCTGCAGTGGCAGCACATACTACTGATAGTGCACTATGGGTTAAACACACAAGTTGTGGCAACATGTACTACTGATAGTGCACTATGGGTTAAATGCACAAGCAGTGGCAGCATATACTACTGATAGTGCCCTATGGGTTAAATACACCTGCAGTGGCAGCACATACTACTGATAGTGCCCTATGGGTTAAATACACAAGCAGTGGAAGCATATAATACTGATAGTGCACTATGGGTTAAATACACAAGAAATGGCAGCATATAATTCTGATAGTGCACTATGGTTTAAACACACAAGCAGCGGTAGCACATACTACTGATAGTGCGCTATGGTTTAAATACACAAGCAGCGGCAGCACATACTACTGATAGTTCACTATGGGTTAAATACACAAGCAGTGGCAGCATATAATAATTATAATGCTCTATGGGTTAAATACACCTGCAGTGGCAGCACATACTACTGATAGTGCACTATGGGTTAAATACACAAGAAATGGCAGCATATAATTCTGATAGTGCACTATGGTTTAAACACACAAGCAGCGGTAGCACATACTACTGATAGTGCGCTATGGTTTAAACACACAAGCAGCGGCAGCACATACTACTGATATGAGAACAAGAGAAGAGGGTCCAATGGCATCACGAAGGCAAAACCTATAATTCACCTCCCACCAAGTATAATCAAACTTATTATAATAACCAAAAGGTCTACATAATAAGCAGCACACCGGCTGCAAAAGTCGAAAATAGAGCTAACTTTAATCATTAATGATTTTGTTCTCATACTATGCAGCACATTGAGTGCAGACACTCCATACAGACCTGATATCCAACAAGTAGCAAGGAATGTATCTCTCTGGTATAAGAACCATCAACTCATAGCACTTAATTAATGGTGCTGATATTAATGTAGTGGACTAGAGTATATTCTCATATATATACATGGATATCTATTACACCAATTTCGTGTGCATCATTGTCTGAACCACACACCAGCAACTGAAATTCATTCTAACACAATTAGGAGTATTAGCTGTTTACCAGTATGTATAGCAATAGTCACAATTAATTCTCTGAAGAGATTTGAACATTAGCTTGCTATACCTGTGGTATTACTTATCACTACTATTAATCTTTATCTGACTGACACGCAGATCCATGCCCCCCCTATCCGTAGTTTTAAATCGTGTGTCATGTTTATGTTGATGTACAGTTTTTAACGTAGTATGAATAAAAGTTATATTTTAATGTGCATTTCCTCACGTCTATCTATCCTGACCCATTTGCCTTAGTGGACAGTAGTATATTGTGAATAGTTATATTGATTGATACTATTTATGTGACAGAACTCAGGAGTGCTATATGTGTATTCTTGTTGAGGTGGGTGTCAACTCCCCTCAAGTTTAGCAAACATACTACTGATAGTTCACTATGGGTTAAATACACAAGCAGTGGCAGCATATAATACTGATAGTTCACGATGGGTTAAATACACAAGTAGTGGCAGCACATACTACTTTTAGTTCACTATGGGTTAAATACACAAGCAGTGGCAGCATATAGTACTGATAGTGCCCTATGGGTTAAATACACAAGTAGTGGCAGCACATACTACTGATAGTAAACTATGGATTAAATACACAAGTAGTGGATGCAAATACTACTGATAGTTCACTATGGGTTAAATACACAAGCAGTGGCAGCACATACTACTGATAGTGCACTATGGGTTAAATACACAAGCAGTGGCAGCATAGAATACTGATAGTGCACTATGGGTTAAATACACAAGTAGTGGCAGCACATACTACTGATAGTTCATTATGGGTTAAATACACAAGCAGTGGCAGCACATACTACTGATAGTTCACTATGGGTTAAATACACAGGTAGTGGCAGCATATAATACTAATAGTGCACTATGGGTTAAATATACCTGCAGTGGCAGCATATACTACTGATAGTGCACTATGGGTTAAATACACCTGCAGTGGCAGCACATACTACTGATAGGTCACTATGGGTTAAATACACAGGTAGTGGCAGCATATAATACTGATAGTGCACTATGGGTTAAATACACCTGCAGTGGCAGCACATACTACTGATAGGTCACTATGGGTTAAATACACAGGTAGTGGCAGCATATAATACTGATACTGCACTATGGGTTAAATAGACCTGCAGTGGCAGCATATACTACTGATAGTTCACTATGGGTTAAATATGCAGGCTGTGGTAGCATATAATACTGATAGTGCTCTATGGGTTAAATACACCTGCAGTGGCAGCATATACTACTGATAGTTCACTATGGGTTAAATATGCAGGCTGTGGTAGCATATAATACTTATAGTGCTCTATGGGTTAAATACACCTGCAGTGGCAGCACATACTACTGATAGTGCACTATGGGTTAAATACACTTGCAGTGGCAGCATATAATACTGATAGTGCACTATGGGTTAAATACACAAGTAGTGGCAGCATATAATACTGAAAGTTCACTATGGGCTAAATACACAAGCAGTGGCAGCACATACTACTGATAGTTCACTATGGGTTAAATACACAAGCAGTGGCAGCATATAATATTGATAGTGCACTATGGGTTAAATACACAAGCAGTGGCAGCATATAATACTGATAGTGCACTATGGGTTAAATACACCTGCAGTGGCAGCACATACTACTGATAGTGCACTATGGGTTAAACACACAAGTTGTGGCAACATGTACTACTGATAGTGCACTATGGGTTAAATACACAAGCAGTGGCAGCATATACTACTGATAGTGCCCTATGGGTTAAATACACCTGCAGTGGCAGCACATACTACTGATAGTGCCCTATGGGTTAAATACACAAGCAGTGGAAGCATATAATACTGATAGTGCACTATGGGTTAAATACACCTGCAGTGGCAGCACATACTACTGATAGTGCACTATGGGTTAACTACACTTGCTGTGGCAGCTAATACTTCTGACAGTTTACCATGGTTCAACTACACCAGTAGTGGCAGAAATTGTTATTGATCACACATAATGACTCACATTAGAGGTAACAGACAGCAGTCATGCACCATGTATCTAACACATCATTAGTGACAGTAAGTGATTATTTATAGTGCTCCATAGCTCTGATACAGTATATAGATAGCAAATACCCATTGGGCACTGTAGTATAACTGGATAAAACTCTAACAGCTGATAAAAAAAGGAAATGTTACAAGGCTACAAAACACCACAAATCGGCATTCTCTCCTCTAAAATGTATCTGAGCGTTTCTGTAGATTGCACCTAAGTAGACATGCAGCCTTTTACTTTTAGTGCACAGCATGGAAGTCTTCACTGCAAACATACGCCACTACATTATCTACCTTATCATGTGGAGCTGATTCACTAAAGTGTGAAATAGCTCTATAGATTAGTGAAGTCATTCAACGGTGCAACATAGAAATTGGAGAGATTTTTATCACTAGGAAATTCTTTGAAATTTTAATACATCCTGTGATCAGGTCTCTGAAAGATGAAAAATAAACCCCTTGTCATCCAAAACAGGTTGCTGCGACACAACACATTGCAGATAAAGAGTTAAATGCCCTCTCCCACCATCTATTGCTGACTGCCGCTTCGCTTCAGCTGAGCAGAGACAAACAGTGCCATAACATTTGCATCTCAACAGAAAGTGTTTACAAGCCACGTGCCTTGCACTTGTCTTATACCACTGAAAGCTTTGACTTTATCTTCTGCTTCCCAACATAGGACTCTGAATGAGGAACATTTGTTAGTGTTCTAAGCACTGTAATGAGCGATCGTTAGCTGAAAGCGAGTTGAGGTGTTATCTGTGCACACACAGATGTGGAATCTATACATTAGACAAGAGGCAAAGAACAAGAACTGCTAGGGGTCCTCGCAAGCTGCCCTCACTTCTCTCCTGCAGACTTCCCATTAAAATCTCTTCATGTGTCTCGCCTTTGTTTCAAGAATAACACAGCACTGGTGTAGCACTTGTCTGAATGCGGGAATCTTTAAAACATCATTTTCAGTCAAACAATTCAAGATAGTGGAACCAAACCCTCAATATCTCTGAGGTACGCCTCATTATATATTTATGGGGAAAAATCCTTATAGTGTACCAGACATGGTACTATTAGATGTATTTGCATTTACACAAAACTGTATGTATACAGACCAGTCAGATATAGTTTACTGGTTCACCTCCTCTCTTTGGTCTATACACTTACTGGATACGTACATAGAGGTGTTTGTGAGTATGTGTTTGTGTATACAAATATATATTTATTTATATATATATATATATATATATATATATACAGACACACCACATTATAGACATATAGATTTACAAATGTATACTAAAAAATCTTCTGTGTATGTATCCAGTATACAAACTAGAGAGAGACAGTTCACCAAACAATCAGAGAACTCACAATCTAAGCATAAATATAAAATGGTAATTTTTTGAACATCTGATATCTTTTTCTTTGAATTTTATTCACAGGCGTACCTCAGAGATATTGCGGGTTTGGTTCCAGACCACCGTAATAAAGCGAATATAGCAATAAAGTGAGTCACACAAATTTCTTTGTTTCCCAAATGCATATAAAAGTTATTTTTACTCAATACGGTTGTCTTTTAAGTGTGCAATAACATTATGACTAAAGAAACAATGTAAATACCTTCATTAAAAAATACTTAATTGCTAAAAAAAATGCTAACCATCATCTGTGAGTCATAATCTTTTTTCTGGTGGTGTGTTTATTTGTGTATTTATGTGTTTATAATATGTGTATATATGTTGGAAAAATGGTGCCGATACACTTACTTGACACAGGATTGCCACAAACCTTTAATTTGTAAAAAAAAAGGAGCAATAACTGTGAAGCGCAATAAAGCAAAGCTCAATGAAACGAGGTATGCCTGTACACCATATATATATATATATATATATATATATATATATATATGTGTGTGTGTGTTTGTGTGTGTGAGAGTGTGCATGTGTGTGTATATGTATATTTATATATATATATATATATATATATATATATATATATATATATATGTACACACCGACACTCATAACACTTATATATTTATATACATCAACATGCTAAATATATGTATATTATTTATATCATATTAAAATATGTAATTCTATGATATGAGACAAAAACAACATATTTTTAGATGTGTCTGTGTTTAATACACACATATGTTTATTATATATATTTATGTATATATATATATATATATATATATATATATATATATATATTAAAATAAGTCTTTTATATAACTCAAAAACAACTTAAATTTATTTAACAGTAAAAGGTTATATAAATGTGTATGTGTGTGTATGGATAGATAGATGGATAAATGATATCTCTCTAGATAGATAGATCGATAGATGATAGATAGATAGATAGATAGATAGATAGATAGATAGATAGATAGATAGATAGATAGATGATAGAGACTGAGAAACAAAATAATATTAAATAATCATTAACTGTAGATTTAGGTAGCTGAACAATGGTATAAAACAGTACAATATATGTAATTAAATCAGACAGTTATCTAGTGTGATACTTATTGTAACTGTTATAAGATCAGCTACTGTTGCACATTAGTGTGTGAACAAGGTTTATTATCCCCACTAAAATGTGAAAGTTAAAGTTTTTAAGTGATTTCAAATATTGAGATTATTTTGTGGACTAATTATTTTATATTAATATTAAAAATGTGCTATTCTGGTATTTAGATCACATTTCATTAGTCTTCTTAAAACAGTGTTCCTCTGCATCTCTTATTTTGGTTCACCACTTTTTATATGAAATAAAAATACCATAAAGAAAGATATTTACTTATGCTCAAATATAAGTAAAAATATCCAATTAAAAGAGTTTATGCTAAAAAAAAATAATATTAATTAAACAGAGTTTATGCTCCAAAATAGATAATATTCAATTAACAGAGTTTAAACTCAAACATAAGTTTTATGAGAGATGTTGCATATTTTTTAACTCTATACAATAATTCTCTCTAATATCCTCGGCTGACTTTGCTGGGTGCCTCAACAAATTTGTTGTGAAACAATATCTTATGATATACTCTAAACCCCCCATCTGCATCCCAACACACATTTTCATGATTATCCACAGAAGAAGAAAAATTAAACAGAAAGCTTTACATTTAACATGTTGCAAAACAATACAAACCTATGTTTGTGTCTTCAGAGGAAAAACATTTACTGTTCACCTATCTGGAATATGTTTAATAAAATCAGAAAACCTATCATAGTACAAACAAGCAAACATTCACTACAAGAATATTCCTACTGTAAGTTATGTGATAAGGCAAGTTACCCTCCTGAAATATCGCAAGCTCATGCATTGTTAAGAAAACACATCTGCAAATCAGTATTTGTGCATTTAACATAGTATTTTATTGCAAAGCAATTGCCTACCTCAAGTGTTTTCAGTAGCAGGACTTCTGATATGTGACTGTCTCACTGTACACTGAGGTATATTTATACACACATGCTCCCCCACCTTTCTCACACACACACACTCACATATATTGCTAGGATGTATCCACCCCCTTGTGTTTCTTGACTGACAGACTAAAAAAGAAAGGAAGACCAGGACAGACCTAAACACCCTTTTGCTATCATTAAGAAAAATCTACGTCACAAGAAACCTTTTAATGGAACTATGTAATATAGACAGAAATTCTGAGTTGAAGCTGGTGTGGTGCCTTTTTTGTCACTGGTTAATAGGAGACGACATTAAGTCATATAAAGGCTATTTGCTGTGTTCCTCAGTAGAACATCAAGCAATTAATTAGGCTGATCACAGACCCTTTCCCAAGAGAGTAGTGCCTTAATTCTTCATGCACCAATTCCAAAAACAGTTAATGTACTAAGCAGAATTAATAATAAAAAAAAAAGAAAATCGGAAATGAATAGGGGGAATAAAGACAGAATGTGAATACACAGAACAAACAGAAATGTCTAAGCAGCATCAGCTAAGATTAAAGTGTCTTTACCTATATTAAAGTGATTTTCATTTACAATGAAACATTAGAAATTGTCTTTTTTTTCTCACTCACTAGTTAGTAAAATTGTAGCAAGTATGGCCTTTTAATTCAATGTGCAGTGCTAAATTGTAGTGTGCATAAACAACTAACTGCGCTTTTGTCCTTGGTCAAGAAAATGTTGATCTTTATCTAATGCAATAAACATAGATTGCAAGCTCTTTTGGTTAAGAATTTAATCTGATCTTTTGGGTGCCTTGCAGGATATCATTCTATCAAGTTGAGAGAAGTGTGGACTGTAGATAACATTTCACAGACCATTTATAGAACAATGAAATTGGTCTATTCTGTAATTAGCTGACTGCAAAAAAAGGAAATACGATTGTTTAGCCTGCAACATGCGCAGTGTTGTGACCCGGTATTGTTTCTCTTCAGGTTCAAAGACCACCTATACTCATCAGAATTCATCTTTCCATACCTATAAAAATTACTATGATTTCATTTGCTTTTTAAAGTCTAAGGTATTAACAAAGGGGTCTAAATATGCTGTTTTCTGTCATTGGCATTAGAATTTATTGGTACTCATTACCTATATAAGCAGTTGACATTTAACATTTAAAAAAAAATAATTAAGGATTTGCATCTTTTAAAGCCAATGGTTTTTAATGCATGCAAAACATGTAAGGAAGATTATTTAGGGTGCATATTTAATATAATAAGATCATTTGGGTCTTAAAAGTTATTGAGTATTCATGGGGTGGTACCAGAGGCTTAAAGGAACCTAAAAGTCAAAATAAAATAATTATAAAATTGCCTGCTCACTTCATAAATAAAATAACTGAATTATATGCCATGTATTTTTAATACCATGACTGGAATCTTATTTATGGTGTGAGTAGGCGTTTGCGCACTTATGGCTCGCTTCCATTGAGCCATAAGCTACCAAAGTGGCTAACAGCTAAAAGTAGTTTATGGCTCCATTTTAGAACCAAATTTCTATTTAAATATTTTGCACTTTGCGTGCAGTCACTCTTTTTATGTAGGTGTAAGTTAAAGTTGTGTTAACGCTTCCATCCGACGTCAGATTTCTTGAAAATCAATTTAGTTTCTATGGCAACTCGACCTTACAATATAAAATGTACGTTTAACGTCTGCGCTCCTTATCTGTGATCACCTCTAAAGACAAACAGAATGTATTCCCATATGAAACGGATCATGGACTCTCGCCACCATGCAAGAAATTAATTTCTCAGGCAAGTATAAATGATGTTTTTTATTGAATTCTGTTTTCTACTTTATAAATATATATAATATGTATTGCTGCCCTAGACATAGGTCTAGTTTGTATTTTGTAGATATGTGCTTGCATATATTTTTATATCTAAATACATACTGATGTTTCCATAGGAACATAAGTGCAAATATTCCTATACATGGGACAACAATAAATATTACATTTTACATTTTTTTTCTACATTGAAACACTAATTTTTTGCAAGTTTTAGAATTTCAATGAGAAATATGTCTCAAAAAGTTTATTTTTCCTCTTTTACACCTAGTTGAGCACGGAGTAATTTTTTTAATGTATCGACAGCCTCCGACAGTGTATTAATGGTTTGTGATTTCATTGGAAACCTGGTATAAGGACCTGATATTGAGGTGTATAACACGTCAATGGAAGCAGTCGATAAACAAAATTGCTTCAGACAACATATTTGTCAGTTTACGAATTTGCGCAAATCCAATTGAAACAATCCCTAATTCTGTTAAATACTATAGTTGAGTTGGTTGCTTTTGAGCTATCTTTCAGTGCTGCACGTAGCGTGTGATATACAGAAATTTAATTATTACTATGAGCTGCATCTGACTTGGTCATATTTCTACCCTACTGCACAAGGATATATGTGGACATAGATGTGGAAGTTTAATAAATGGACAGGATTTTTAGGCGGCAATACTGGGTTTCTCTTTAAAGGGACAGGAAACCCCAACATTTTCTTTCATGATTTGGATAGAATATACAATTTTAAAACACTTTCCAATGTACTTCTATTATCAAATTTGCTTCATTCTTGTTATCCTTTGCTAAAGGAGCAGTACTTCCCTACTGGCAGCAAGATGAATACATCTAGTCAGCCAATCAGAAAAGACAAATGTGTGCAAGCACCAACTAGCAGCAGCTTCCACTAGTGTAGGATATGTGCATATTCTTTTTCAACAAGGAATACCAAGAGAACAAAGCACATTTGAAAATAGAAGTGAATTTAAAAGTGTCTTAATATTTAATATACTTAATATAAACCCCCGCCCCCTGCATCACTAACACCTAAATAAACATATTAGCCTCTAAACCGCTGGCCCCCACATTGCTACTACTATAATAAAACGATTAACCCCTAAACTGCCGGCCCCCCACATCATTACTACTATAACAAAACTATTAACCCCTAAACCGCCGGGCCCCCACATCGCTACTACTATAATAAAACTATTAACCCCTAAACCGCTGGCCCCCCACATAGCAACATACTAAATTAAACTATTAATCCCTAAATCTAACTATCCCCAATACTTTAAATTAAATTTACAATATAACTCTTAAAATAAATAAAAACTTACCTGTGAAATAAAAAAAAACTAATATTAAACTATAAATAAACCTAACATAACTAATTGAAGAAAATAAAATAAACTAAAAATAAAAAAACCTAAATTACAAAATGAAAAAAACCTAACACAGTGAAAAAATAAAAAAATCTGACATTACCAAAAAAAAACCCACTAAAATTATGAAAAATTAAAAAACACTAAGATTACAAAAAAATAATAAATTAAATTATCCAAAACAATAAAAATTAAACCTAATCTAATACCCCTATAAAAACAAAAAACCACCCCAAAATAATAATACCCCCTAACCTAACAATAAACTACCAATAGCCCTTAACAGGGCCTTTTGAAGGGCATTGCCCTAAGTTAAACAGCTCTTTTACCTACAAAAATGACAAATTCCCCCCTAAAAGTAACCCCCCATCCAACTAACCCCCAAAATAAAAAACCTAAGTCTAAAAAAAAACCTAAAACTACCCATTGCCCCTAAAAGGACCCATTGCATTGCCCTTAAAAGGACATTCAACTCTTTTGTGCCCATTAAAATAAAAAAAGCTCTAATCTACAAAAAAATACCCCCAAAAATAAAATCAAAACCTGACACTAACCCCTGAAAATCTACTCACCATTCCTGAAGTCTGGAAGTCAAGGCGGCAAAGATCTTCTTCCAGGGCGGCACCATCTTCTATCTTCTTCCCGGAGGTGTGGAGCAGTCTTTGGCGATGTGCGGTTCCGGAGTGCTAGTCATCATCGGGAGCCCTGGTCCTCTTCAGCGGTGGCGGTCTTCAGCGACGTGGATCCTCCTCTTCATGCGATCGTCTGCCGCACACTGAAGCTTGAATGCTAGGTACCCCTTTTATATTGGGGTACCGTTGCATTCCTATTGGCTGAAATATTCAAATCAGCCAATAGGATGAGAGCTGCTTAAATCCTATTGGCTATTTTTGGTCTTTGATCATGGAATGGATCGCTAGCATTATAGCTGGACCACACAACCGCAATGAAAATCCCGCACTCAAAAGTCATTATTTGAGTGCGGAATGGAGAGTTGCATAAAGGCTAAAGCGTTAGTGGTATAAATGTACCACCGTGACTTGTAACACGGAAGACCTGAATATTCTGCGTGTATTGGACAATTTTTCAACTGTATAGCCATACTGCAACACTTGTAATCTTGCTGTATGTTATTGTATTTCATCCTGTTCTTGCAGCTCTTTACAAATCAGTTCTCACATTATAATAGCTTAAAGGTGCCATGTGCTAAAGCTCCGCATTTTCGTACTGGGTGCTGCCATCTTGGAGCAGAGGTATTCTGACAGAAGCTGTGCACACTCACAGATCAGAAATAGAAATAAATCAGAATACCTCTGCTCCAAGATGGGAGAATACCTGAGAATACCTGAGTTCTAAGATGGCGGCCCTAAGTACAAATAGGCGGAGCTTCAGAATCTGGAGCTTCAGTATCTGGAACCTTTAAACTATTAAAACGGGAGACCTGATGTGTAAAGAGGTGCAGGAACAGGATGAAATACAATCACATAGTGAGTAGTTACCATTCTAGGGTAGTTGTGTCCAGTAGTTTAATGTCCCTTTAATAAAGGAGCCCCTCATGCATAACATTGTTATAAACACTGCTGCCATATAGTGCTTTCCTGAATACTTCTAAGCCTACCTCAGTAAACTTTCAGCAAAGGTTACCAGCTCTGATATTGGTATGTGGTGCACAAGGGCTTTGCCCAAGATGCTGCCATGTTTGTTATGAGTCCAACAAAATAATAATAATAAAAAAATAACCATACCAGTTTTACAAAACTGAAAAACCCCCAGATAAAGCAATTAGGAAATACACAACAAAATAGTATAAAGCAAGTTTATGGGAAAATAGATAAAATAGATAATTATACTAGTGTACCTACACCTAGCTCTGCAACGATGAGTCTTCCATTGAACACTTTTTGTTCCCATGTTTCAAAAACATTTACAAGGTGATAAAGCAGAATACAGATACATCTGTTGTAGATGTATGTATGTCCAACAACAAAGCCTGCAAAACTACTCTGCACATACTCACATATTTTTCATACAGAGACTTCTATTTGTGGAATATATTTATAATCTGAAATTGTTACAAATGGAGTTTGAATGTCATGGTAAGGTTTTATGATTTGGTCAAACCAGTGTTAAGATATTTCTTCTGTGCTGAAAATTGTATAAGATCCTAATTCCAGGAAGTCTCCCTCTAGACTACTACAAATATGCCAGAAAAAAGAAAGTTAGGCAAAGGAGCGCTAAGCTGCTAATACCATATATAGAAATAGAGGCACTGTAATATATAAGGATTAATAACCACCTCACTGAAAATTGGAAAGGATACTTCTATATCTATAGTGTAGGCTTTGATATAAAAGTGCACAATATATAAACATATAATCCAAATATTTAATATATAACAGCACAATGTGAGAATCAATACAAAAAACACTTTAAAAAGAAAAAAAGTTAATATAAAAGGTTGGCCAACCTATAGCAAAAAAAGTCCAGATAGAAATCGATATCATGTAATGCTCCCAAGGCAAAGGGATATAAAAGGTGTAAAAAAACTTTTATGATTTGGAAAGTTTTAATGAATAAAATTGATGCAATTGATTTAATTTTTTCCATTGCCCATAAATAAGAGAATATTTGTATCTCATTAAACATGGTGTAGGGATGTAGGTTCAGATATTGTGTAGGAACACTGTAACTGGTTACTAGAAGGATATTTTGAAATAATTCTAAAAATCCCCCATTATATTTGCTTTGAGGATTACTTACTTACCTATGGCTTATTTTGCAAAAAAAAAAAAAAAATGGTATGGGACAGTAAGACTGGACAGAGCGTGTAAGGCCTATCTTTTTAGCAGCTCTGGGTATGTGAATGAGAGTACTAGGTACAACTAGTAGCAGTAGTTGGGCAAGAGTGAGAGAGTTTCAGCCCCTATTTAAGTTTGGCCAGTAAATAGAGGATGGTAGAGGCTAGACCAGTGAGAGAGATGGAGGAAGAGGGTTGGGTCAATGCATATTGTTGAGAGAGGGACAAATGTGCATAAATGGTACATCCTTCCTGGGGTAGAACATAGACTAGCAAATGGCCTGTTTAAAAGATTTTTCTTCAGGTATTGAGGGATATGGAAACTTTGGAATTTTGTAAAAATTTGTAATCACCCTTTGTTACCTCCGCAAGTTAAACTCTATTACAATCATTGCATCTCGTAACAGTTCACAGCAGTTAAAATTGCACAAGCAATTGTATCCAGTGCTCTTACGCAACCAACTGTTTGAGAGAAGGGCTTGTTATTCATCTCAATCAGATATGGTCAGGATGATTTAATTTCACCACTTTTGAGTTAGCCAAGAGGATAAGTAGCTGCGGCCTTAAGACCAAAGCTACTTAGATTGCGCAAGCCTTCAACACTCGGGCCCCCGTCTACAGATTCATAAATGGGGCCTATAGAGTCTGGATATATTCAGCATGGGGGGCCTAAATATAGGAGGACAATGCCCACCATGCCCCTACAATGCTCTGGAACACCAACGTCGAGCCCCTCTTTTATTCTATCCAGCAAAACTACTTTACCATTACATTGCAGACATGCAAATGTATTGCAGTTACAATCACTTACATAAACTATTTTGCAAGTTGCCATTGTTGTTTTTCTGCAGTTTGTGAGGCTTCATGTCTTGGGCTTGTTGCACCATTATTGATGTAAATGGCAGAAACGGCCAATAAAGCGATGCTGGAAATTATAGGTTAAGCAATTCTCAATGAATTTAAAATATGATCTCGATTTTACTATGAGACACATTGACAACCATGTCTAGGTCAAGGTCTCAGGCAGTACATTTGTAGATAAGGATGTTGAACTTTATTGTCCAAGAGTTTGAAAAGATTCCAGGTGTATAATGAATGTTTATGCTGCCTTCCCTGGAAAAAGCCATGACTCATTCAACCTGCATCACTCCTCCCTTTTTTAGGTTTGTGATTTTCCTAAAGAAAAGTTATTTGGAAAGTTATTTTAATTTTATATTTATAGGTCTTACTTTGCATGACTCACAATATACATCTTTACTTTTATTCACCCTTTATATTTGCTGAAGTATATCCTGAAACAATTAATTTCCCTTGTATTGAATTTTGAAAATGTCAACTTTAATGTTTTATTGAAAATTAAAGGTAAATTACATTCATTTTCAAAGTCATATGCATATAGTCTATTATATATTGAGAACACATTTTCTCAAAGTAAGCTAAGTAAACTAACAAATAGTAAAACGTTTGTCGGAGATGTCAGCAGGACACTGTGTAGACAAAAAGTGTTTTACAGTAGAGACTTTCACACATTGCAGGTGTTCAGAAGCTGTTTTTGCTTGCTTTAATTCCCTAACAGGTAGATTACAAGTTATGGGTGCAACGGGGTGCGAAACGAACACAACAAAAGTTGCGTTATTTCACACTCCATTGCGCTGCCATTTCAAGTTTTCAAACAGCCGGCTTGTGCGTGCGATATGGTTGCGTTGAGCTCTATACCGCACAAAATACAAGCGCTGTTTTGACGTTCTTGTGCACGCTTTCCCCATAAACATCAATGGGGAGAGCGGGTTAGAAAAAAACACCTAAGGCGCGGAATGAAAAGCTCTGTAACGCAGCCCCATTGATGTCTATGAGAAAAGAAAATTACGTTTAAACCTAACACCCTAACATAAACCTCACATCTAAACACCCGTAATCTGCAGCCCCCGACATCGCCGACACCTACATAAACTTATTAACCCCTAATCTGCTGCTCCCGATATCGCCACCACCAAAATAAATCTATTGACCCCTAATCTACCGCTCCCGATATCGCCGCCACTATAGTAAAGTTATTAACCCCTATTCCCCTGCACCTCAACATCGTCCACACTATAATAAATCTATTAACCCTATTCTGCCGCTCCCCGACATCTCCGCCACTAAATAAAGTTATTAACCCCTAAACCTCTGGCCTCCCAAATCACTGCCACTTTATAAACCTATTAACCCCTAAACCGCCAGCCCCCCACATCACAACAACCTAAATTAAACTATATTAACCCCTAAACCTAACCAGAAAACCGTAACCCTAACCCTAACACCCCCTAACTTTAACATAATTAAAATAGAGCTAAATTAAAGTTACAATTATTAACTAAAAAATATTGTTTTAAAACTAAATACAAACTTACCTGTGAAATAAAAACTAAGCTAGCTACAATATAACTAATAGTTATTTGTAGCTAGCTTAGGTTTTATTTTAATTTCACAGGTAAGATTGTATTTATTTTAACTAGGTAAGACTAGTTAGTAAATAGTTATTAACTATTTACTAACTACCTAGTTAAAATAAATACAAACTTACCTGTGAAATAAAACCTAAGCTGCCTTACAGTAAAACCTATCATTACAAAAAATATAAAACACTAAAATTACAAAAAATAAAAAAAACTACCATTACAAAAAATAACAAACAAACGGCTAGATTTAGAGTTCTGCGGCCAAAGGGGTGCGTTAGCTACGCATTCTTTTTTTCCCCCGCACCTTTTAAATACCGCTGGTATTTAGAGTTCACAGAAGGGCTGCGTTAGGCTCCAAAAAAGGGAGCGTAGAGCATATTTACCGCCACTGCAACTCTAAATGCCAGCGTTGCTTACGGACGCGGCCAGCTTAAAAAACGTGCTTGTGCACGATTCCCCCATAGAAAACAATGGGGCTGTTTGAGCTGAAAAAAAACCTAACACCTGCAAAAAAGCAGCGTTAAGCTCCTAACCCAGCCCCATTGTTTCCTATGGGGAAACACTTCCTAAGTCTGCACCTAACACCCTAACATGTACCCCGAGTCTAAACACCCCTAACCTTATGCTTATTAACCCCTAATCTGCCGCCCCCGCTATCGCTGACCCCTGCATATTATTATTAACCCCTAATCTGCCGCTCCGTACACCGCCGCAACCTACGTTATCCTTATGTACCCCTAATCTGCTGCCCCTAACACCGCTGACCCCTATGTTATATTTATTAACCCCTAATCCGCTGCCCCCGCTATCGCTGACCCCTGCATGTTATTATTAACCCCTAATCTGCCGCTCCGTACACCGCCGCAACCTACATTATACCTATGTACCCCTAATCTGCTGCCCCTAACACCGCCGACCCCTATATTATATTTATTAACCCCTAATCTGCCGCCCCCAACGTCGTCTCCACCTACCTACAATAATTAACCCCTAATCTGCCGACCGGATCTCACCGCTACTCTAATAAATGTATTAACCCCTAAAGCTAAGTCTAACCCTAACACCCCCCTAAATTAAATATAATTTAAATCTAACAAAATAAATTAACTCTTATTAAATAAATTATTCCTATTTAAAGCTAAATACTTACCTGTAAAATAAAACCTAATATAGCTACAATATAAATTATAATTATATTGTAGCTATTTTAGGATTAATATTTATTTTACAGGCAACTTTGTATTTATTTTAACCAGGTACAATAGCTATTAAATAGTTAATAACTATTTAATAGTTACCTAGTTAAAATAATTACAAAATTACCTGTAAAATAAATCCTAACCTAAGTTACAATTAAACCTAACACTACACTATCAATAAATAAATTAAATTAAATACCTACAAGTATCTACAATTAAACCTAACACTACACTATCAATAAATTAATACATTAATACAATACCTACAAATAAATACAATTAAATAAACTAACTAAAGTACAAAAAATAAAAAAGAACTAAGTTACAAAAAATAAAAAAATATTTACAAACATTAGAAAAATATTAAAACAATGTTAAACTAATTACACCTACTCTAAGCCCCCTAATAAAATAAGAAAGACCCCCAAAATAAAAAAATGCCCTACCCTATTCTAAAATTAAAATAGAAAAGCTCTTTTACCTTACCAGCCCTGAAAAGGGCCCTTTGCGGGGCATGCCCCAAAGAATTCAGCTCTTTTGCCTGTAAAAAAAACATACAATACCCCCCCAACATTACAACCCACCACCCACATACCCCTAATCTAACCCAAACCCCCCTTAAATAAACCTAACACTAAGCCCCTGAAGATCTTCCTACTTTATCTTCACCACGCCGGGTTCACCGATTGATCCAGAAGAGCTCCTCCGATGTCTTGATCCAAGCCCAAGCGGGGGCTGAAGATGTCCATGATCCGACTGAAGTCTTCATCCAAGCGAGAGCTGAAGAGGTCCATGATCGGGCTGAAGTCTATCAGCCAATCGGAATTAAGGTAGGAAAATTCTGATTGGCTGATGGAATCAGCCAATCAGAATCAAGTTCAATCCGATTGGCTGATCCAATCAGCCAATCAGATTGAGCTTGCATTCTATTGGCGGCGGTGTATGGAGCGGCAGATTAGGGGTTAAAAAATGTTAATAGAGTGGTGGCGATGTGGGGGGACCTCGGTTTAGGGATACATAGGTAGTTTATGGGTGTTAGTGTACTTTAGAGCACAGTAGTTAAGAGCTTTATGAACCGGCGTTAGCCCAGAAAGCTCTTAACTACTGACTTTTTTCTGCGGCTGGAGTTTTGTCATTAGATTTCTAACGCTCACTTCAGCCAAGACTCTAAATACCGACGTTAGAAAGATCCCATTGAAAAGATAGGATACACAAATGGCGTAGGGGGATCTGCAGTATGGAAAAGTCGCGGCTGCAAAGTGAGCGTTAGACCCTTTCCTGACTGACTCCAAATACCAGCGGGCGGCCAAAACCAGCGTTAGGAGCCTCTAACGCTGGGTTTGAGGGCTACTGCCAAACTCTAAATCTAGGTCAAATTTATCCAAAACAATAAAAATTATTCCTATTCTAATACCCTTTAAAAAAAAAAAAACACCCCAAAATAAAAAACCCTAATCTATATTAAACTACCAAGGGCCTTTTGTGTGGCCCTTAAAATGGCCTTAGTAGGGCATTGCACTAAAGAAATCAGCTCTTTTTCTACAAAAGAAAAACAAACACCCCCTAACAGTATACAAACACCCACCCCCCAAACCCACAAAATAAAAATAAAAGTAAAACCTAATCTACCCATTGCACTGACAAGGGCATTTGTATGGGCATTGCCCTTAAAAGGGCATTCAGCTCTTTTGCTGCCCATTAAAAATAAAAAAAATACTATTCTAAAAAGAAAAACCCACCCCAAAACGAAAAAAAAAATTACACAAGAAAACAAATTATCCAAAATAATAACAATTATTCCTTTTCTTATACCCATTTTAATGAAAACCACCCCAAAATAAAAGAAACCAATCTAGAACAAACTACCAATAGCCCTTAAAAGGATCTTTTGTAGGGCATTGTTCTAAAGAAATCAGCTCTTTTTCGAAACAAAAATACAAAGACCCACTAACATTACAAACCCCCACACCCCAAACCCACAAAATAAAAAACTATCTTCATCCCGGCGGCGTCTTCTATCTTCTATCTTCTATCTTCATCCAATAGAAATCAGCCAATAGAATTTTAGTAGCTATCATCCTATTGGCTGATTTGAATTTCCAAAATCAAATCAGCCAATAGGAATGCAAGGTACGCCATTTTGAAAAGGCTCTGTTGCATTGAAGATTCAGTATACGGCGGTGACTGTATAAAGAGGATGCTCCGCGCTGGATGTCTTCAGGATGGACCCGCTCCGCGCCACAGGGATGAAGATAGGAGATGGCGCTGGGATGAAGATAGAAGATGCCGTTTGGATGAAGATAGAAGACGCTGCCAGGATGAAGATAGAAGATGCCGTTTGGATGAAGATAGAAGACGCTGCCAGGATGAAGATAGAAGATGCCGCTTGGATGAAGATAGAAGACGCCTGGATGGATGAAGACCTCAACGCCTGGATGAAGACTTTTCGCCGCCTAGATGTCCAGACTTCAGAAACTGTAAGTGGATCTTCGGGGGTTAGCGTTAGGATTTGTTAAACTCTTTTTTGAGTGCGTATTTTTTTTAGTTTAGGGTTTGGGCTTTTCTTAAAAGAGCTAAATGCCCTTTTAAGAGAATGCCCATGCAAATGACCTTTTGAGGATAATGGGTAGCTTAGGTTTTTGTTAGAGTTATTTTTTTTATTTTGGGGGGTTGGTTGGGTGGTGGGTTTTACTGTTATTGGGCTATTGGTAGTTTATTGTAGGCTAGGGGTTTTATTTTTATTTTTTATAGGGCTATTAGATTAGGTGAAATACTTTTTTATTTTTGATAATTTCGTTTGTTATTTTTCGGAATTTAGTATTTTTTATTTTTTGTAATTAGATACTTTGTAATTTTTATAGTAGTGTTAGGATTTTTTAATGTGTATTTTAGATTTCTTTAATTGGTATTTAGTTTAATTTTAGTTTAATTTTAGTTTAATAGTTATATTAGTTTTATTGTTAGTTTAAAATTAGTTTTTTTTAATTTGACAGGTAAGTTTTAATTTAATTTAAGATAGGGAAATTGTAATTTTAATATAAAGTTAGGGGGGTTTGGTTTAGGGGTTACTAGTTTAAATTAGTTTATTGTAATGTGGGGGCTTTCGGTTTAGGGGTCAATAGTTTATTTTAGTATATTTTGTAGTGGGGGCTTGTGGTTTAGGGGTTAATAGGTTTATTATAGTGGCGGCGGTGGTGGGGAGCGACGGAATAGGGGTTAATAACTTTAGTATAGTGGGGCAATGTGGGCGGATGGCAGATTAGGGGTCAATAATATTTAAATAGTGTTTGCGATGCGGGAGGGCGGTGGCTTAGGGGTTTGATAACTTTATTATAGTGGTGACTATGTCGGGGAGAATAGGGGTTAATAACTATTATATAGTATTTGCGATGCGGGAGGGCATCGGTTTAGGGGTTAATAGGTAGTTTATGGGTGTTAGTGTACTTTGTAACACTTTAGTTATGAGTTTTATGTAACAGTTTTGTTGCGTAAAACTCATAACTACTCGTCTCAGATGGCGGTACGGATCTTGTTGTTATAGGGTGTAACGCAAGATTTTTAGCCTCACCGCAAAACTTGTAATGGCAGCGCTATGGAAGTCCCATGAAAAAAATTTTGGCTAGATTTAGAGCTTTGCGGCCAAAGGGGTGCGTTAGCTATGAGTGTTTTTTTTTCTAGCGCTGCTTCTAAACAACGCTGGTATTTAGAGTTCTCTGAAGGGCTGCGTTAGGCTCCAAAAAGGGAGCGTACAGGCATATTTACCGCCACTTCAACTCTCAATACCAATTTATTTATTGATAGTGTAGTGTTAGGTTTAATTGTAACTTAGGTTAGGATTTATTTTACAGGTAATTTTGTAATTATTTTAACTAGGTAGCTATTAAATAGTAAATAACTATTTAATAGCTATTGTACCTAGTTAAAATAAATACAAAGTTGCCTGTAAAATAAATATAAATTCTAAAATAGCTACAATATAATTATTTGTTATATTGTAGCTAGTTTAGGGTTTATTTTACAGGTAAGTATTTAGCTTTAAATAGGAATACTTTATTTAATAAGAGTTAATTTATTTCATTAGAATAAAATTATATTTAACTTAGGGGGCTGTTAGGGTTAGGGTTAGACTTAGCTTTAGTGGTTAATACATTTATTAGAGTAGCGGCGAGGTCCGGTCGGCAGATTAGGTGTTAATACTTGAAGTTAGGTGTCGGCGATGTTAGGGAGGGCAGATTAAGGGTTAATACTATTTATTATAGGGTTTTTGAGGCGGGAGTGAGGTGGTTTAGGGGTTAATACATTTATTAGAGTAGCGGCGAGGTCCGGTCGGCAGATTAGGGGTTAATAAGTGTAGCTAGGTAGCGGCGACGTTGGGGGGGACAGATTAGGAGTTAATAAATGTTATGTAGGTGTCGGCGATGTTAGGGGCAGCAGATTAGGGGTTTATAGGGATAATGTAGGTGGCGGCGGTGTGCGGTCAGCAGATTAGGGGTTAAAAAATGTTATTATAGTGGCGGCGATGTGGGGGGACCTCGGTTTAGGGGTACATAGGTAGTTTATGGGTGTTAGTGTATTTTAGAGCACAGTAGTTAAGAGCTTTATAAACCGGCGTTAGCCCAGAAAGCTCTTAACTACTGACTTTTTTCTGCGGCTGGAGTCTTGTCGGTAGAGGGTCTAATGCTCACTTCAGCCAAGACTCTAAATACTGGCGTTAGGAAGATCCCATTGAAAAGATAGGATACGCAATTGTCATAAGGGGATCTGCAGTATGGAAAAGTCATGGCTTGGAAGTGAGCGTTACACCCTTTCCTGGCTGACTCTAAATACCAGCGGGCTGTAAAAATCAGCGTTAGGACTCCTTAACGCTGCTTTTGACGGCTAACGCAGAATTCTAAATCTAGGCGTTTATTTTTACGAGTGCGGGACTGATGTTGCGTTACAGGCTAAAAGGTTTGCGGTACAGCAATACCGACAAGACTTGTAATGGCTGCATTGCTGTTTTAACGCTGAAATTACCATTTTTTCAGCGTTAAAACACGAATGCAAAACTGTGCATATTTTAAGCAAATTTTATTTTATTGAGGTTGAAACAAAAACATATCCACTAATTAAGGTCAAGGTACAAAAAGGAGTCACATTTCTTGAGTACTACAGAATCTCACAACAATGTCAGAGGTATAGGTAATGACAGTGCATAAACAGCCCTGTAAAACAATACCAGAAACATAAGTGATAATACTCATGTCAGTCTATGACCTTTATCTTTAAAACCTCTTTTTTATTTTGTTTAGCTTCTCTACCATGCTAAAACCACTTTTGGACTTTCATTTCTAATAGAGATGACACTGGCTGGAGGATGTTTGAGGGTGTTGGGCCACTTAAGGACCTTCAAGTAGGATTTAAAATTCTAAACATTTACACAATCTAGTTCTAGAGTAAAATAAACTGCAACTATAGGAAAGATAAATGATGGTAAAGGCATATCCTCTTAGCAGCAAAATCCTATGTCTTAAAGTTCAGGTTGGACCTGGATACCTCCTTAATACACTATGTGAGAACTGCAGTGTCTACCAAATATATACATTAACATTTATATTCACTTTTTGCTAATGGTAAATAAGATCTAGATGTATACTCTCAAAGAGAGCTACTGTTACATAACAAATTGTGAGAAGAGATGGGTTTTCAAGTTCTTTTGTACAGAATAAGAAATGGCAGCTCAGCTATATTATACATTACAAACGCCACATTGGATAAGGTTCTATACAGACAGAGAAATCTCAATTATTTTTTTTTAAATATCTTTATTTTTTGTGTGCCACATACAGGATGACCAATACATCAAATATTCAGTACAAACATAGAATAATAATTCAACAACATTCTTGCCAATTTGAGAGGACAGTCTGAACCGATTGTGCCTTCAGCTGCGGAGCAGCAAAGGGCTTTATGATGAATACAGTACCACTCAAAACAATAACTAAGAAATCTCAATTTTAACATATAAGACCCTACCATGGAAATATTGTTTATATGAACCAGTAGTAAATATGCTGCGTTATATCTTCTATGTCTGGAAATCAAATAGCTGAAGTCATGTCATATATATGAGGAGAGAAAACATCTGTCATGACAGCGATATATAAACATTAACACTAGTAAAAGAAACTTAGGTAGCTTAATTAAGTCTAAGAAATCCCTAGTTCATCTAGCCTAAGATTGTCATTAATATAGATTATTCTTTATAGTGATTTGAAATTTCTAAAAAGTTAAGTCCCACGGGAATCAATATAATTTGTATGCCAATTACACCAAAATCTTCCTCTCTGCACCAGACCTACCTCCTTCCTTACTAACCTGTGTCACTAACTGTCTTTCTCATATCTCATCTTGGATGTCCTCTCACTACCTTAAGTTAAATCTCTCCAAAACTGAACTCCTTATTTTTCCCCTTTCTTCCAAAATCTCCACCCCCCAATTTTCTATAACTGTTGATAATTCCATCATTACCCCTACCCTGCATGCCCGATGTCTTGGGGTCACACTTGACTCAGACCTTTCCTACACTCCTCACATTCAGTCCTTGGCTAAAGCCTGCCACTTCCACCTTAAAAACATCTCTAAAATTAGACATTTCCTTACACAAGACACAACTAAGATTTTAATCCACTCTCTCATCCTTTCCCATCTCAACTACTGCAACTCGTCCTCTCTGGTCTACTTAGCTGCCGCCTAGCTCCTTTACAATCCATAATGAATGCCTCTGCCAGGCTCATCTTCCTTACACATCGCTCTTTGTCTGTTGCACCTCTGCCAATCCCTTCACTGGCTTCCTCTGGCCTCCAGGATTAAACACAAAATTCTCACGCTGACATATAAAGTCAACTGCACTGCTCCCCACTACATTTCAGACCTTATCTCCAGATACTCTCCCTCCCGTCCCCTTTGCTCTGCTCACAATCTCCTACTCTTCTCTCTTGTTACTTAGTCACATTCCATTTACAGGACTTCTCCAGACTGGCCCCCATCCTGTGCCTCGCTCCACAAGACTCTCCCCTAGTTTTAACAGCTTCAAGCACTCCCTAAAGACTCTACTATTCAGGGATGCATACAACCAACACTAACCTTTCCTAACTCCATGCCTTTTCCCTTGAAACCCTTAGAATGTAAGCCTATGAGCCCAACTGTTTGTAGATCACCTTCATGAGAGCCAACTACAAAAGTGCAACTCTCGTCAGGGCCCTCTACCCATT
The DNA here is from genome assembly GCF_027579735.1 of Bombina bombina. Classification (NCBI taxonomy): domain Eukaryota; kingdom Metazoa; phylum Chordata; class Amphibia; order Anura; family Bombinatoridae; genus Bombina; species Bombina bombina. The sequence continues at coordinate 80,099,648 of NC_069502.1, forward strand.
TGATCCCTATAAATGTTATCCTGTATACCAACTATGTTTATAGTGCTGTGGAATCTGTTGGCGCTCTACAAATACCTGTTAATAAATAATAAATAAAGAGGTACTCACACTAGCTGGAGCTTCAATAGCACTAAGGTATGTGTTCAGCTTTATTTAAAAACAATACCATACATAAAAGGTCAAACACAATCACTCTGAGGCTATTCACACATAATAAGTCCCATCTTTAAAACTTAAAAAGCGCTATACCTATAATGCTTGGTGCTCCACATTTAAATGCCGACCGGACCACGCCGCTACTATAATAAATGTATTAACCCCTAAAGCTAAGTCTAACCCTAACCCTAACACCCCCCTAAGTTAAATATAATTTTATTCTAACAAAATAAATTAACTTTTATTAAATAAAGTATTCCTATTTAAAGCTAAATACTTACCTGTAAAATAAACCCTAATATAGATACAATATAATGAATAATTATATTGTAGCTATTTTAGGATTTATATTTATTTTACAGGCAACTTTGTATTTATTTTAACTAGGTACAATAGCTATTAAATAGTTATTAACTATTTAATAGCTACCTAGTTAAAATAATTACAAAATTACCTGTAAAATAAATCCTAACCTAAGTTACAATTAAACCTAACACTACACTATCAATAAATTAATTAAATAAATTAACTACAATTACATCCAATTAAATAAACTAAACTAAATTACAAAAAAAAAAAGATTACAAGAATGTTAAGATAATTACACCTACTCTAAGCCCCCTAATAAAATAACAAAGCCCCCCAAAATAAAAAAAATTCCCTACCCTAATCTAAATTAAAAAAGTTAACAGCTCTATTACCTTACCAGCCCTTAAAAGGGCTTTTTGCGGGGCATGCCCCAAAGAAATCAGCTCATTTGCCTGTAAAAAAAACACAATTCCACCCCCCAACATTACAACCCACCACCCACATACCCCTACTCGAACCCAAAACCCCCTTAAATAAACCTAACACTACCCCCCTGAAGATCTCCCTACCTTGAGTCGTCTTCACCCAGCCGAGCACCGATGGACCAAAAGAAGACATCCGGAGCGGCAGAAGTCTTCATCCTATCCGGGCAGAAGAGGACATCCGGACCGGCAGACATCTTCATCCAAGCAGCATCTTCTATCTTCATCCATCCAACGAGGAGCGGCTCCATCTTCAAGACCTCCGGCGCAGTACATCCTTCTTCAATGACGACTACCCACCCCCCAATTTTCTATAACTGTTGATAATTCCATCATTACCCCTACTCTGCATGCCCGATGTCTTGGGGTCACACTTGACTCAGACCTTTCCTACACTCCTCACATTCAGTCCTTGGCTAAAGCCTGCCACTTCCACCTTAAAAACATCTCTAAAATTAGACATTTCCTTACACAAGACACAACTAAGATTTTAATCCACTCTCTCATCCTTTCCCATCTCAACTACTGCAACTCGTCCTCTCTGGTCTACTTAGCTGCCGCCTAGCTCCTTTACAATCCATAATGAATGCCTCTGCCAGGCTCATCTTCCTTACACATCGCTCTTTGTCTGTTGCACCTCTGCCAATCCCTTCACTGGCTTCCTCTGGCCTCCAGGATTAAACACAAAATCCTCACGCTGACATATAAAGTTAACTGCACTGCTCCCCACTACATTTCAGACCTTATCTCCAGATACTCTCCCTCCCATACCCTCCGCTCTGCTCACGATCTCCTACTCTTCTCCTCTCTTGTTACTTCCTCACATTCCATTTACAGGACTTCTCCAGACTGGCCCCCATCCTGTGCCTCACTCCACAAGACTCTCCCCTAGTTTTAACAGCTTCAAGCGCTCCCTAAAGACTCTACTATTCAGGGATGCATACAACCAACACTAACCTTTCCTAACTCCATGCCTTTTCCCTTGAAACCATTAGAATGTAAGCCTATGAGCCCAACTGTTTGTAGATCGCCTTCGTGAGAGCCAACTACAAAAGTGCAACTCTCGTCAGGGCCCTCTACCCATTTGATCCCTATAAATGTTATCCTGTATACCAACTATGTTTATAGTGCTGTGGAATCTGTTGGTGCTCTACAAATACCTGTTAATAAATAATAAATAAAGAGGTACTCACACTAGCTGGAGCTTCAATAGCACTAAGGTATGTGTTCAGCTTTATTTAAAAACAATACCATACATAAAAGGTCAAACACAATCACTCTGAGGCTATTCACACATAATAAGTCCCATCTTTAAAACTTAAAAAGCGCTATACCTATAATGCTTGGTGCTCCACATTTAAATGCTAGGCGTGTTCAGTCTATTTCCTAAAACTCCAGAGTCAGTTTCTCCTCTCAGTGTGTGAGATTAACCTATTGTAACCCAAATCCATTGTGATAACAAGTTAAATATATGAATGCCATTTCTATATAGACATGATGGATATACAGGGCATGTCTGAATAATTATTATATTGAAACTTTAAATATTTTAAAAGTATTTTTTTCTCAATATTTCCAATTATTGATTGAAAAAGCACCTTTTTCCAGTTTGGAGAGATAGAGTTCTGAATTCAAGAAGAGCACTATGGGCTTCTATTAGAAGTAAGTGGCTGCAACTTATCTAATCTCCTTAAATGGGATTTTAACAGTTCTCACACTGTATACCTTGAAACTGCTACAATAAAGTAGTTGTAAAATTGTTGTACAAACTGGATTTTACCTTCGTAACCAAACTTTCAAGAGGAACCGTACCTCTGTGACCAGGCTGTGAAGAGGAACTATACCTTTGTGACCAGGCTGTCAAGAGAAACTGTACCTTTGTGACCGGGGTTTCAAGAGGAACGGTACCTTTGTGACCAGGCTTTCAAGAGAAACTGTACCATCATGACCAGGCTTTCAAACAGGATCATGCCTTCACGACTGGGATTTCAAAAGGAATTGCACCTTTGTGACTGGGCTTTCAAACAGGATTGCACTTTTCTAACAGGAATTTCAATAATGTAGACAAGATAAATATGTGTCACCCACAGCCCTAAGAACAAAATCAGCTGCAGTATATCAAAATGTGATTTAGACAGATAAATTCAAAGTTCAAATTTCACAATGTTGGATGTGTGTAGTACACACAAGAGTCTAACTAATGTACAACTTCAATCGGTGAAAGAACTGTCCATAGTCGGTAAAAGAGAGTTGATCTTGCAGATCAAAATATGTAAGGGTATGTAAGGGTAAATATATGACAAAGTTTGAGATGAGCTGTTAGTATACTGTTTGTGTAAGCGGTCACAAGTGTAGTAGTTCAGTTACCTTGTCTGGCAAGTTCAAAGGGACTCACAGAATAAGTGGATGCTAGAACGGCATGGCCCAGGTGTATGCCCAATGTCTGCACTTGTTCCGGTATCCGCCGAAGGGAAAAGACAATCCAAAGCTGGGGGGTAGAGTCCCCCTCAAGAACCTCTGATGATCACCCCTAGTCTTCTAGACCATGCAGCAAATGTATTTTAATCTATCTATCTTTTGTGTTATGGAACATATAATATACTGTACATTATTTTATTGATTTTTTTTTTATTTAATGTTTATTATTTCATATAGTATTTGTTGTTTTCAGTGTGCACAGACAATTATTCAGTAGTAGACTCAATTTTACTTGACACCCCTCCATATACTGGCTGATCTCAGAGGGGTAGCTATCTCTAAAGAAGTATGCTGTTTCTAAAAGAAAATCTTGCATATGATATGTTTTGCTATATCTTTCCAGTTTTGTTTGTGGATAGATAGACAGCTAATCAGAGAGGCAGAAAGACAGATACATAGATTGGATAAATAGATACCTTTATTTATTGGAAATTACCTTTATTCTATTGTGAGTGGTGATGTAGGGTACTTACCAGATACCAGTGCACCAGCCACCCACAGGCTAATGAGACACCATGCAGAACATTACATCAGTGAGACAAGAAGTGAGGTAACAGCACTCTGGCTGTGCAGAGATAAGGCTGAAATCTCCCAGCATAACACCAACTAATTAGATTAAGTGCACAGATGCTAGTCTTGTTTTCTGAACTTTAATATTTCTGTTAGAGAGGTGCAGGGAATAAAATTTCACAGCAAACAAAATTTCCCAAAATATTCGTTGCCTGTTCTATTCGGTTTTCATTTAGTTTAAAACGAAACGAAAATCAAATTTCTGTTAAACTGTTAGGTTTGAATTTATTGAGAATAAAAGTCCTTGGTATATGTTATTGCTGCAATAAACAGAATCACAGCTGCAGACTTATAGAGAACAGAAAGAAGGAGGATTTGCTGATTTTAGTGTTAGCAAATATATGGTTTAGTACTAATTGGTTACAGGAGAGAAACCTGCTTAGTTCTTATATCAGAAGGAAGTAGATGAGAAGAGATGGTCTTGATGATGATAGGATGGAAGAATAGTTCAACTTAAGGCAATCCTTTGTTGCAGAGAAATCTGCCTTGCACTGCTTACACAGCGTTACTCTTGATGCTGTAGTGATGTCACAGGTGGGCGTAACCGTTTTACGCTGCAGAGAGGAGCAAGCCTGTCACTCAGTGTGACGCAACTAGCAGGGGTGTGAGTTAGATTTCTGAGAACCGGCGTTATCAATCTTGCAACCGATCTTACCGGAAACAAAGGAGACGACTGAAAGAAGGTTAGTTCAGTTTGAATGAAACTATTTCTTGATACTGGCAATTCCGGAGGATACACTCATAGGAATAAGTGAACAGTTCTTTCTGGTTGTTTGTTGTTTTACCGTAACTGAATAAATCTGTAGTGTTGGAAGATTGTAAGTCCGGTGAAGCACTGAGTTAATGTAACGCTCAGGATGTCAGTTCTTGGCTGTGGAAATGTAGTTACGGTAAGTTGCGGTTTAAACAACAGTAGAAATCCAAGGAAGTTCCTTAGCACAAAATATAACGGTTGGTAGAGAATCAAGTGTAAGTTTAGCTTGTAGGAATAGTGAAGGTATTTGTAAATCCTCTGTAGATACGAAGAGAGAGCTTCTTTAGCGTGAGAGCTGTAGCAATGCCACAACTACCTGCATTAATTAGCAGCTGCTGCTGGGAGAGACAAGCTTTTAACAGACAGAGTTAAAGGGACATACAGCAGAGAACATATACCTGACATAAACATTTACATTTGTTTTCATTAAATGAATATTAATGCTTCAAAGCTACAGGTGAAAAGTTTACCTGTAGCTACAAATACTATACCTGCGCTAACAGGAAGCTTAGCCGTTCGGCTCCCGGACCTGCACTAAAGTTAGTGCAGATCCTGGGTGCTGAGCGAGCGAAGCCTCCTGTTAGTGTGGACAGGGACCTGGCAAGAAGAAGATCAGGTTAGCGCACTCTCTTTAGAGCAGCTAATTTTCACAGCAGTATATAATAACTAACGTTAAACAGATAGTGATACTAGTGAAACATAATGCTGTTTGAGCCCTTTTACTATATTGCAGTGAACCTTCTCATATTTTGGATAATCCTTTACCATTTCGCCATTTGTATCACACTCACACTGTTAAATACAATAAAAATAGTATTTGCATATTATAATATGTGTGTTCTATGTGTTTACGCTTATTTATGTAAAACAATTTCCCTTTGGGTGTTTTTAAATTTCTTCTGTAGAATCTGTGATAAGCCAGTAAAAATATACTGATTAAAACCAACAAACATGTATTAGTCAGTTTATTCAATCAGCAAACATTATACTGTATATTGATTATATCACAGCCTAAATCACCCAACTTGCATGCAATGATTTCGCACTTATTTTTTTATATAATTATCTTTTTATTAAGTTGCCTTGTTTTACATACAATGAAGATAAAAATAGCAAAATAAACATCAAACATATCAGGGCTATGGGAGCAAGGATATTAGTTTCTTCTTTGGTTCGGGTAGTATCTTTACCAGAAAACACATAGTCTTCATTATCCCTGAGTTTTGAAGTGTTCTTATATACAGTTTCTGGTGGCTTCTCGTTGGTAGGTGAAGTGACATTTTTATATTGAAGATCCAGCTTAATGGAAAGTCATTATCCTTTTCACACAACTTTTTGATTTTTTTTCTTTTTAAAATTGATTTCTTTCTTAATAACGAAATAATACCAGTTTTATACCCCAAATTATACATATGACATGACTGTTTGGGTTTTCCAAATTAAACTTTATTATATCAAATTTACCATTCAATCGGCTAGATTGCGAGTTGTGCGTTAAGGTACAAAAGCAGCATTAACAGGTCCTAACGCTGCTTTTTTTACGCCCGCTGCTATTACGAGTCTTGCAGGTATAGGTGTATCGCACACTTTGTTGGCCTTACTGCAAACTGACTTAATATAAACTTCGCAAACCCTTTTTTCTATGGGACTTCCATAGTGCTGGTATTATGAGTCTGTCCTGGGAGGCCAAAAAGTGAGCGGTACACCCTATACCGACAAGATCCTTAACGCATTCTAAAGTCAGTAGTTATGAGTTTTACACTACAATGCTGTAGCATAAAACTCATAAATAAAGTGCTAAAAAGTACACTAACGCATAAACTACCTATTAAACCCTAAACAAAGGCCCTCCCGCATCACAAACACTATAATAAAATTTTTAACCCCTAATCTGCCAATCCAGACATTGCCACCACTATAATAAACATATTAACCCCTAAACCGCCACACTCCCGCCTCACAAACACTAGTTAAATATTATTAACCCCTAACCTGCCGCCCCTAACATTGCCGCCACCTACATTATACTTATTAACCCCTAATCTTCCGCTCCGTACATCGCCGCAACCTACACTATATTTATTAACCCCTAATCTGCTGCCCCCAACATCGCCGCCACCTACCTACATTTATTAACCCCTAATCTGCCGTCCCCAATGTCGCCACCACTATTCTAAATGTATTGACCCTTTAAACTTAAGTATAACCCTAATAAAATTACTAACAATTGGAGAGGTGGTGATCTCAATAAAAAGTTGCTACGTGCTGAAGCTGAATTGATATTTCAATTCAAAACCTTAGAACCATTTGGTTTAAATGCAGAGCTAGATTTAAATTCTGTAATGCATTAATAAATCCCATGTAATTAAATAACAAATTAAAAACTTTCTTACATATTATATTTGTGTTTCAAACTAAGCATTATAATTTAATGTTTAAAATGAACATGATTTTTCTTTTTTTCTTTTTACTCATTTTTTACTTACCATTGATTATTTATTTATTTATTATTAACTACATATTCTTACAATAGACAATAGAAAATACTAAAAACTAATTTACATCTTTAAATAGCTAGTAAGTCTAAATGAGTTATGGGTTTATACACTATTAAGGGAGACCATTTTTAAGTATATAATCTTTCCCAATCATAATACTCACTAAACACAAGATTAAAATGAAATCACTAGATTATACATTGCCGTAATATATATATTTTTCACATATTGGCAATATAATTTTTTCTTTATACATTAGATATTTTTCACTCTTATTTATTATATATCAATTACACTGATAAGATTAGCTATCACAATTTATCTAATTCATTAAATTTATTAAATTTATCAAATTTATAAATTTATATAAGTCTTTGTAATTATTTATTTACAACACAATAAGGTCCAATTCACATTATAGATCACTGTAAGATAAACACATGTTTTTTCCCCAGATATGAACTTGATAAGGAATTTTATATTTATGTTTATTTATGTATAATTCACCATAACAGTATTTGCTTTATATTCACATCTTTTATACATGTTATCCATACATGTGTATATATATCATTTATGTTCTTCTTTTAATAATGAGATTCTGTTGGAAATGGAGAGATTGTTTTAACCATGGAAAGGATATATCCCTTTAAGAAAAAACTGAACACCTAACAAGGAGGAGTCCTAAACAATTATCCTCAATAAAAGGAGAGCAGCAAGCAGTCAGAACTCATCTTGAAAAAGGCTACATCAGCTGAAACGCGTTGATCCGCAACACTGTGATTGTTTTACTATCAAGTCAATACTAACATACAGAGCGCTCTGTTGTTTTCCACTTTGGAATTTTATGAAAACAATCCTAACTGCAATGTAACATTGTTTCCTATGTTCTATCATCAAGCTCGGCTAACTGTGACTCTTAGAATCTGCAGACATCATCGACACGCTGATCTACAGACCACCCGGTAATCCGTGCATCTGATTGGAGCAAACTATCACGTGACCCCGCATACGTTGCACAATCCAGCAAATCACAGTATACGTTGGAGCGATACTGTTCACCTGAAAGGTAATCTCCTGTCTATCAAGGGTCTAACATGTTCACATCTAACCAACTACATTTGTACACGGAGAAGCATAACAGAAAATAGCTTCGTATTCTGGGTGAGTCAATCTTGTAAAATGAATCATCTATGACACAGACTTTTCCACTTGTACGCAGATTGTCCTTTTAGCCACCCACAGAGCTTTAACTTGAACGTTACATTGATCCAGCTACACAGACTGACTTAGCTGCTTTCCATGTTTTCACTGAACTCTGCTGTTTTTTTGCCTGCATTTTTCAACCACTGAACTTTGTTTTTTTGGATTCGTTTTTTTGGATTCATTTTTTAAGCCCACCACGGACTTTTATTTCTATCCCCCATCCTCCTACCACCGGTGGTTTTTTATTTTACCCATTTATTTTACCAATTTATTATGTATTTTTAAAGTTAGTTATCATGTATTAGGGTTTATATAAATATATTAAATATATTTTATTGAATGTACACAATCTATGAGCTATTCCTTACCATTAGCTTATTCTTATATCTATCAGCTTTATCCTATCCTCTATTTTATCATATTAGCAGCTTTCACTAGCGCACCCTGTATTTGGTTTTTAATAGTTATTGTTTAGAGGTAATGTGGAACTAACCTCTTTTTTTCAGGGTAGCCATTTTTGTGCTAATTTGCAGACCTCCTTTTTCACCTGTAAGTATAACCCTAACCCTAACACCCCTTAACTTAAATATAATTTAAATAAATCTAAATAAAATTCCTATAATTAACTAAATTATTACTATTTAAAACTAAATATTTACCTATAAAATAAACCCTAAGTTAGCTACAATATAACTAATAGTTACATTATAGCTAGCTTAGGGTTTATTTTTATTTTACAGGCAAGTTTGTATTTATTTTAACTAGGTAGAATAGTTACTAAATAGTTATTAACTATTTAATAACTACCTAGCTAAAATAAATACAAATTGACCTGTAAAATAAAACCTAACCTAAGTTACACTAACACCTACCACTACACTACAATTAAATAAATTACCTACATTAAATATAATTAAATAAATTAAATTAGCTAAATCACAAAAACCCCACTAAATTACAGAAAATCAAAAACAAATGACAGATCTTTAAACTAATTACACCTAATCTAAGAGCCCTATCAAAATAAAAAAGCCCCCCCAAAATAAAAAAAAACCCTACCCTAAAATAAACTACCAATAGCCCTTAAAAATGCCTTTTGCGGAGCATTGCCCCAAAGAAATCAGGTCTTTTACCTGTAAAAAAAAATACAAACAACCCCCCAACAGTAAAACCCCCCACCCACACAACCAACCCCCCAAATAAAACCCTAACTAAAAAAACCTTAGCTCTCCATTGCCCTGAAAAGGGCATTTGGATGGGCATTGCCCTTAAAAGGGCATTTAGCTCTATTGCTGCCCAAAACCCTAACCTAAAAAATAAACCCACCCAATACACCCTTAAAAAATCCTAACACTAACCCCCGAAGATTCAGTTACCAGGAGAAGTCTTCATCCAGGCGGCAAGATGTCCTCCACGAAGCCGGCAGAAGTGGTCCTCCAGATGAGCAGAAGTGGTCCTCCAGATCGGCAGAAGTCTTCATCCAGATGGCATCTTATATCTTCATCCTTCCGACGCGGAGCGGCTCCATCTTCAAGACATCCGGTGCGGAGAATCCTCTTCAAACAACGTCTTCTTCGGAATGAATATCACTTTAAGTGACGTCATCCAAGATGACGTACCTTAGATTCCGATTGGCTGATAGAATTCTATCAGCCAATTGGAATTAAGGTAGAAAAAATCCTATTGGCTGATTGGATCAGCCAATAGGATTGAACTTCAATCCTATTGGCTGATCCAATCAGTCAATAGGATTGAGCTCGCATTCTATTGGCTGATTGGAACAGCCAATAGAATGCCAGCTCAATCCTATTGGCTGATTGCTTCAGCCAATAGGATTTTTTCTACCTTAATTCCGATTGGCTGATAGAAATCAGCCAATCGGAATCTAAGGGACGCCATCTAGGATGACGTCACTTAAAGTGATATTCATTCCGAAGAAGATGTCGTTTGAAGAGGATGCTCCATGCCGGATGTCTTGAAGATGGAGCCGCTCTGCGTTGGAAGGATGAAGATAGAAGATGCCGCCTGGATGAAGACTTTTGCCCGTCTGGAGGACCACTTCTGCCCATCTGGAGGACCACTTCTTCCGGCTTCGTTGAGGACTACCAAAGGACAACCTCATCAAAAACAAAGATATACTAAGCCCGCCACCACTACACATGCTAAAATCGCTGAACATATTTGAAATTATTCAGACTTAATTTGTAAATGCAAATGCAGTTGCATAATGAAAATTTTAGCTCAACGATGATGTTGTCAGGGCCGGACTGGGAAATCAGACCGGCCCTGGAAATTTGTATAGACCGGCACAGCCCCGCCCCTGCAACCCAGCCCCGCCCCCTCCAGTCCAGCCAACTTTGTTACAGCAAAGTACCAAAAGTGTGTTGACTGGTATGTTTTACCCCTTTGCTGCTGTAGCGATGCATTACATCTCTTCCTGGCAGCCAATGTGTTAATCGTTGAAATCAAATTCCAGTCTGCTATGGGACACTGCTTGGGAATATAGTATGAATTGCCATATATTGCTAAGGTCATTAGCGGGTAATGCCTTACTCTCAGGGCTCAGTTCCAGCTGAAGCATTGTAAAGACTGGTGTGAGTCTGACTTGTTTATGCACTGCACAACTTATATTTAATCAATACAATGTGCCAATAAAAAGGTATAACTACTGCATATAACCCTTCATGAACATACAAAATATATTAGCACCTTAAATATCAAAGGGCTGCAATGCATTACTTAGCTATGGTACTTGCGTTTGGTTGTGATTTAGCTGCATGTAACATGTGATGTGGATCATGTTGGCTGACCTGGGGCGAAATCTTTCTCGACAGTCAGCGCCACTTAATACCCTCTGTGTTGCTGGAGCTTCTTACAGGTAGTGCTGCTTCACAGTCAACGTCTCGCACAGTGTAGCTCGAGGGGCAGGTCAACTTTCCTGCATCTCAGTATTAGTTTGCTGCTTGTACAGGAGTGCCTGTGCTGCAAATAGTAGATGATATTCCGTTTTTTGATGCTTCTTGTGGTAACTGTGCATTGTCGTTTAAAGAGGCACTAAGTTCTGCAGCTCAAAAAGCAGGTTGTTGGCCACTGTGCTGCGGCGCTGCCTGTGCTGTGCTGCTTGCTCTCCACACACTGTGTGCTTCTGCCAGCCCACCAGCTTCCAGCCCACCGGGATTTTTCCTGGTATCCCGGCGGCCCAATCCAGCCATGGATGTTGTTAAAGAAGCTTCTAAGGACCAACTAAAACAGGCCAATGTACTGTATGAACAGATCACCTAGATAAGCTTTTAAACACTTTACAAAATGACATGGGTCTTGTGATGAGAGTGTGAGGTGACATCACCAGATGGGGCGTGGCTTATTGTCGTTATTGTCTATGTAGCAGTTAAAAAGTTAGATGTGTTGTACAAGCTGTATACTTCAATGTTCTGCAATAAAATAGCGTTGTACCTTCTATGCTGAGTCCTGCCTCTCATGACATGGTGTCAGAAGTACTATACCTGAGCTTTTTTATGTCTCTCAGCCTGCAACTTGGCCCACATGGTGTCAGCGGTTTCAATGCTTCAGGATTGCTTCCAAGCTGGACAAGAAGAGTGGTGAAGTACAAGTTAATTCTCTTTTATACTCTACGAGGAAAGATGTGGAGCCAGTGTTCAATGCCTTTAATTTCCAAGAAGGGGAAGAATTTGACTTTGAAATAGTTATGAACAAACTCAGTGCTCACATTGTGCCTAAAAGAAATGTGATTCATGAGAGGGCCTGTTTTTACAAACGTGCTCCGTATGGGAGAATCTGTGGAGTCATTTGTGAGCAGCCTGTATGAACTAGCTGAATTTTGTGAGTTTGGTGTTGCTAAAGAAGAGCAAATCAGAGACAGAATAGTCAAAGCAATTGCAGATGCAGAGGTCTCACTGAAGCTACAGTTGGAGGCTGAATTAACATTAGATGGGGCTATTAGGATGGCCCGCGAGAGTGAACTGGTGTAACATATGCCTGCCTGATATCACTGTCCCTTTAAGACTGCCTTCCCTGCTACTCACAATCATGCTGGTCTGGGCAGTATCTGCATTCAATTTATCTGCCTAATTAATCATTCATGCACCTGATTCCCTCAGCCTCTTTTTAAACCACCTCAGGCCTAAAGTGCATTGCATTAGCTTTAAAGTTTTGTTCCAGAACAACAGAGGTCTGTGACTGTTTCTGCATGGATTTTACCAACATATTCATGCTACAGCCATTCCTTTTAGCTATGCTTAAAATCATCTAATCGCAAGTATCCATATAATTCCATTTTGTTTCCTGGACACTGCTACTTAACAAACTCTGAACTTTATTCTAAATTACAAGTATGCATTTGGTTATAATCATTCTCTAATTACTACAACAGCATCTTACTCAGAACTTTATAACTATTATCTGCTACAAGTTGTCATAGCTGAAATATCCTCCTCCAAATATGTTAATATATTCAGAACTCTGCATCTATGTGTTAAGTTAAAAGCTTTCATGTGATTCTCCAATATATGCACAAACAGTATTTAATGCCTTAAACTTGCAACATGTCTATCACCTGTGCTGCTTATTACTGACATACAGCTCTATATAATAGTATGTACTGCGAACCTGCAATAAACCTTAGTTTGCATCTATGAGTCAATCTTCTACCAGTTTTCTCTCAAGAATCCTGCTGCTACTCCTATTAACTAACTATAAGTCACAGTGAAGCCAGAATATATTGTATGTATATGTTGCACTCTCCATGAATTCTACAATAATTTCTTGCAACTATGAATCACAGAATATCATCTATCCACGTCCAGTATACTCTTCCCCGGGTCAGGGGTCGGTGTCTCCAATTCCCTACCACTGCCCCGAGGGTCTGTGTCCTGAGAGCATGTACACCTGAACATGACAACTGGCGAGAAAGCAAAGTGCTGATCTGAGGTCGGAGAGTATTGTGGATGAAGTGCAGCAGTTCAGAAGAGCTGCAGGTAAAAGGCACAGTGTGAGCGGTAGACCATGGGCAACAGATAGGCCCAGAAGTGGATGGGCACAGCAGGCTCGCTGTATACGGTGTAACCGTACTCATAATCAGAATGTCGTATGTACCGCTAAAGATAAAAGATCTAGAAAGTGTAACCGAATGGGTCATTTTGAAGTGGCATGTAAAACTGAATACATTAAGGAGATGCAGGTGGATAGTGACCAGGAGGGTCAAGAAGTGTCCTTTGTAGGGTCTGTTGTTGAACGGTCTGGTTCAGACGAAGATTGGCGGGTTACCCTTACTCTAATGGGAGCCAAGGTTGCCTTCAAGATTGACACGGGAGTAGACATCACTGTAATGTCCCTTGCAGCATTCATAAAACTGCCTCGACAGCCTTAGCTGACGAAAGTTACAACGAATGTTCATAGTCCTGGTGGCTACATCGATTGTGCGGGGAAACTTCTTGCCAGCTGTTAGTACAAGCAGAGGAAATTCACAATGTGGGTACATGCAATTAGAGGTCAGTGTGTTAACAACCTATTGAGCAGGAAAGCAGCCTGTGGCTTGGGTCTTGTCGACAGAGTGAATGAGATTTCGGAAGACATGTTTGGTGAATTGGGTCTACTGAATTGCAACCCAGTCCGAATATCACTTAAAAGTGATGCAGTCCCATACAGCATTACCACTCCTTGTAGAATTCTGTTCCCGCTCATGCCTCAAGTGGAGAAGGAACTTCTGCATATGAAGAATATGGGAGTTATTGAAGAGGTTGTTGAAGCAACTGATTGGTGTGCCCCCATTGTGCCTGTTGCGAAGAAAAACGGGAAGGTACGCATCTGCTTAGACTTGAAAAGGCTGAATGAGGCGTTGAAGAGAGAGAGATATGTGCTGCCACACGCTTGAAGACATAGCTCCAAAACTGGCTAGGGAGAAGTTCTTCTCTACACTGGAGGCTTCCAGCAGCTTCTGGCAGATACCTCTAGATCCACGGTGCCACAAACTGACTACCTTTATTACACCGGTAGGTCGGTTTTGCTTCTGCAGACTCCCCTTCGGGATATCCTCTGCTCCTGAAATCTTTCAAAGAGAGATGAGTTCCCTCCTAAGGGACCACGAGGGCACGGCAGTCGTCAAAGACGACATTTTAGTGTATGTGTCTACATTGGAAGAACATGACCAGCGATTGAGCTGTGTTCTGCAGACTATTAGTGAGTCCAGGCTGAAATTAAATAAAGAGAAATGCCATTTTAGAAAATCTGAGTTATGTTACTTTGGGCATATCATCAATGGAGATGGCATAAAATCCTTGCTATTGAACAGATGAAAAGTCCTTCTGATGTACACAAGACACATATTGGGCCTTGTGAATTATGTGGGCAGGTTCCTTCCAGATTTACCCACAGTACTACACTCTATCACAGAGTTGTTGAAGAAAGCTTCCTGGGTCTGCGGTCCTTCACAGGAAGAAGCTTTTGTACAGGTCAAGTCACTGCTAGGGTCTGCCCCAGTATTAGAGTTCTACAACCCTTCTAAACAGACTGTGGTTAGTGCTGATGCGAACAGTTATGGGCTAGGGGTCGCCCTCCTGCAGCTGAATGATAACAAACTACAGCCCATCGCCTACTGTTCCCGTACACTGATGGCTGCTGAGTTGAAATATGCCCAAATTGAAAAAGAGTGCCTGGCTGCAGTTTGGGCCTGTGAGTGCTTCCAGTGTTACTTAGTGAGTTTAGAGAAATTTAGTCTGGAGACTGACCATAAAGCACTAGTCCCTCTAATCAACTCCTATGATATTGACAAAACACCACTAAGATGCCACAAACTTCTGATGAGGCTGCTCAGGTTCAATGTTCAGGCAGTGCATGTGGCGGGGAAACAACTGGTAGTGGCAGATACACTTTCCAGGCTCCCGCTGGCTGCTGCTTAAGAATCTTGATGTGAAAGTGTATGTGGATTCAGTTCTGGCATCCAAATCCATTTTATCAGAGCTAGAGCAAATAAGAAAGGAGACATGTTTAGATACAGACCTTCAAGAAGTTATTAAGTATATAAAAGAAGGTTGGGCCGAGAGCCAGGCAGCCTGATATCTTTAAGTTCATACCAGTTAGAGAGGTTGCAGCTCATGAAGCTGGATGGGTTGGTGCTGTTCCAGGACCGCATTGTTATTCCTGTTAGTATGTGACAGCAGTAATGCTAGGTTTCTTTGTTCACCTGGCAGTTGATCTTTACTATAGCTTAAATCTGTATATACAAGAAGGCTTGAACCAGATTATTACTTACCACATGAGTTTAGTGTTTATTGTTTGGTCTCCTTTTATTTTTTTTTAAACATTGATCAACCCATTTTTATACATTGAATTAAAAGTTATATTTTATGTACATTTTCCTACCCTTTTCTGCCTCCATAGTCTGGGCATAGAGTGCTAGAGTTGAATTATTTCAGTGGATTTCTTCTTTATCCACAAATTCTTTTGTATATATTATTAATGCAAAGCACCACCCCACACTCAAATCTAATCTAGACACAGGTATGCAGTAATTTAGCTTGATGCAAATTGCACCCAATAGATATGTACTAGTTGGGATTGCATTCAATAGTGCCATTGTTCATTGTCCTTTCTAATAATAGGATATTATGCACCAATCTCAAACTCTATCACCAATAAGTTCTCTAACAGCTGTGCAATTTACCTGAGGTGACATCCAGTGTTATATAGCAGCAATCCCAGTTTACAGACACTTTTTGGTGACTACAAAAGCAAACAACTTTCTTGGAGGCTATAGGTGATAAAAAGAAATATAGACATATTTTTAAAACATTTTCTATTTATGGTTACGATTTTTCACTATATAATTTAACTATATTTATATTTAATATATAATATTCTATATTCCCAAATTACAATAATTTATAATGTTATAATCTTTATGTTGCAGATATGTTTATTTTGTTTAGAAACACTTTTGTACAAAATAGCAATATTTTAATTTTTTATGTAATGTGACACATTTATCAAAGTTATTTGTCTGTTAAATTATAAAACAATCACTGGTTTTGAAATCAACTTAGCGCTGTGTATAAGCATCTGACATATCTTAAAAAGACAATAATCATCTTAGAATTATTCAACATTTCCATTGTCTTGCTATACAGTAACATAACAGACAATTCTAAACATTTTGTAAATCAAACTAAGTTCTTGTTTGCTGCAATCATTTTTAAAAGCAAAAATCATACCAACACTTGTCTTATTTGGATGAGACATTATATCTTATCATATGAACCATAATTTGACTATCCCAGCCATTGTTTGGCATCTCCACTGGGCCTTGTTAAAAGCTTGCTCCACTGGACTAGGATTGTGGATGATGGGTGTGTGCAGCCAGGTACTGCATCCATATCCTGTGAAACCTAGAAGAGGGGGAAAGCTGTGAGAGGCCATATCAGTTAGGAAGGACTGGAGTGATTTGGTGGGCAGGAACAGACAGCACCTTGGATGCAAAGGAGAACCATTGGGTGAATCTCATGTGAGAGCGCTAGACCATGTGCATGTAAGTTGATGAGTCTGGGAATGGAAGTTATTGAGCAGGATGCAGGATATTTAGCATGCAAGTGGGGCTGAAGATGGCAGATTAGGATGTAATGAACCAAAGAATGTTACGGCATGAATGCACATAGTGAGAGGTTGTATGGATTGCAAGTCTAAGTGTGCAGAGATGTGAGGATTTGTGAGGGCAAGGAATGAAAGCCAAAGTAGTCATTTGTGTTAGTGAATGAGAGACCTCATATATGAGGTGACTTACCCAGGAATCATTCAAGTCAAAGAAGGCTGAATGATGTAGGATATATGAGCCACAAGCACTTTCAGGGAATGCTGCATTGAGACTTAAAGGAATATTCCAGCCAAAATTGGAAACCACATGGGTGCATTTCAATATTGAACAGAAGAAGTTTTGTAATATACATGCATTAGCAAAAATGCTTCTAATAAAAGCTATAGCTGTTTCAAAAATGTATTTAAGTATGCACCATGCACCAGAACTATCTAGCTATGCTTCACGTGCATGTGCAGAGAAAAATGTTAACACTAAAAAAGTGATAACTTTTACTAGAATCATTTTTGCCAATACAAGTATGTTGCAAATATGTTTCTATTCAAAGATGTAATAAATCTATGTGCATTTAAATTTTTGACTGGAATGTCCCTTTAATGCATATAGAATGATCACAAACTACTTTCACATTGATATCATGGAATTGCTTTGAGGTTCCTCTTGATCTTGGGGTGGCCAGAGTGCAACATGGGTACAATCTATAGCATCTATGACATTGGGAAATTTTCTGTTGGTAGAATCTTCTCTTGATGCTACATCAGGCCTCAGGAGTTGAAGGAAATAAAATAAATATCTGGCTGCAATCGGGAAACAGGACTGCGCCTTTGATCAGGTTAACTATACCATTGCACTAAGGCTCCAATTCATCATTGGTCAGTTTGTATAGGTCATGGAGATACCTCTAAATTATTTCCATGTTACTCAAGGTGTGAAGCTCTGATGTACAATTGTAGGGATGTTTCTACCTCTCAGATATTCAAGGGCTCCCATTCTATCCTGCACTCCAGGTTGCCAAATTGCTATCACCAACTGGACACCCATGTTCTCCAGCTTGCCCAGAAGCTCTCACAAACTTGCAAGACTTCCCATGCTCTCCAGTCTAGTCAGCAGCTCTCAAAAACTGGACAGGCCTCACATGCACTCTCTCATGGCCAGCTTATCCCCTATGCAGTCTTTTCTGATCAGCAACTCTCACCTAGCTGACCATGCCATTCATCAATATTTCATGGTCCAGGATTCTTTCCTGTCCTAGCATTCTCCTCCTTCTGCATTCCACTCACCAAATCTCTACAGCCAGTCTCCAAATCCACACAGCCTCTATCATTGAATGCTTCATTTTATAGTGGGTTAATTTGGTTAATAGAATGCATGCGTGTGTTGCTATAGGATGGAGTTGTGTATTTTTTATAACACAAAATTTAATTTTCTGATAGGTATCCATCGGTAGTGATACCTGTATTGATTTTGCAACTATCAATATATTGCTCATATGTTTAATACTTGTTTTTACATTGAATTGATGATGATGATGATGATGATGATGCATTCAGTATTGTTTGACATTTGGAAAACTTCAATGTCATCAAAATGGCTATCACCATCGTCGGCAAGATTAAATGCCATCTGGTTTTTCTGTGTGTTATTGTTCAATCTGAGGGTGTTGATAATTTATCAAGTGCCTTAGTTTTTACAGATTAGAATGGATTAGAAAACGATGTAATTTCTTTTTCACATAGACTGCCATATAATTATTATGTGTGTGAATTCACTCTGCCAGTCAACCTCACCTATGATAGAAACTGTGACAGTTCATCAAGTACTTTATCAACTTACCCTTAGGATAAAACGGAGTAAAACATGGGTCAAAACGTAAAGGAAATCAGAAATTGAAGACATGTAAAACAAAGCTGAGGACCAGGACAGGAAAAAAAATCTTTTTACTTGAAAAGTTTTCCAAAAATAAAGCAAAAAGCTAATGTTCACACATTGGGGCATATGTATCAAGCTCCGAAACAGCAGTTATGAAGCAGCGGTCACAAAGACCGCTGCTCCATAACCTGTCCGCCTGCTCTGAGCAGGCAGACACACCTCGCCGGAAATCAACCCGATCGAGTATGATCGGGTTGATTGACACCCCCCTGCTGGCGGCCGATTGGCCGCGAGTCTGCAGGGGGCGGCGTTGCACCAGCAGCTCTTGTGAGCTGCTGGTGCAATGCTGAATACGGCGAGTGTATTGCTCGCCGTATTCAGCGAGGTCTGTCGGACTTGATCCGCACTGTCGGATCAGGTCCGATAGACCATGATAACTAGAGGCCATGTAATGTAATAGTTTAGCCACTAAGTTACCCTACTAGACTCATCAGCAGTGTAAACTATTTTTGAGGTCAACAAACTTATTTTATGTTTTGTAATGTATAAAAAACAGGGATGGCTAGCTGGAGACCTGAAAGCCACAGGGGGACCTTTGCCCCAGTTCTTGCAGACCCTGGGAAAAAAATAAACCTGAAAAAGTAGAACCATTGTTTATGGGGCCCCCAGAACTAAATATGTGTGCTTTGAGGTGGCCACAACACAAAAGCACCCTCTGGTGGTTAAATCAGCAGGTATATATGTACCTAAATCTGCGCTACTGGACATTTTTAGAAAATATTATTTGCGTTTAAAAGCCATACATTTATATGTGGCCTTTAAGGAATTAGGAGGTTGATTATCACTGATTCTCAGCAAGAGTTCCTGTATACCCTAAGGTTTCACAACCCTTAAAGGGACACTGTACCCAAAATTTTTCTTTCGTGATTCAGATTGAGCATGAAATTTTAAGCAACTTTCTAATTTACTCCTATCATCAAATTTTCTTCATTCTCTTGGTATCTTTATTTGAAATGCAAGAATGTAAGTTAAGATGCCGGCCCATTTTTGGTGAACAACCTGGGTTGTCCTTGCTGATTGGTGGATAAATTCATCCACCAATAAAAAAGTGCTGTCCAGAGTACTGAAACCAAAAAAAAGCTTAGATGCCTTCTTTTTCAAATAATGATAGCAAGAGAACGAAGAAAAATTGATAATAGGAGTAAATTAGAAAGTTGCTTAAAATTGCATGCTCTTTCTGAATTCCAAAAGAAAAAATTTGGGTACAGTATCCCTTTAACATCAGGAGTTACATGTAGCATAACTACAGAATGCATAATTGATCATCATATTGATATATGCAGTAGAAAACAATATTTCAATAACTCATTTTTTTAAGATGTAGGAGACTGTAATGTACTGACAAATTGTATGCAATGGGGTTTAACACAGTTTTGTACCAGGATTTTATTGCTAATCCTTAAAAGTACAATAAGCCAATCAGAAGTAGCATAATACTTATCCACAAAACACTGGCAGTTGTGTCCTTGTCCTGCTCACGAACGACACTGGTGGTTAAAGGGACAGGAAACTCCAACATTTTCTTTCATGATTTGGTAGAACATACAATTTTAAGCAACTTTTTAATTTACTTCTATTATCAGATTTGGTTCATTATCTTGTTATCCTTTGCTGAAGGAGCAGTATTGCACTACTGACAGCTAGCTGAACACATCTAGTTAGCCAATCACAAGAGACAAATGTGTGCAGGCACCAATTAGCAACTAGCTCCCACTAGTGTAAGATATGTGCATACTCTTTTTCAACAAGGGATTCAAAGAGAATGAAGCACATTTGAAAATATGAGTTAATTTAAAAGTGTCTTTAAATTACATGCTCTATATGAATCATGAAAGTAACATTTTGACTTTCCTATCCGTTTAAAAGCTCTAGTAAGAAAAGAGTATTTTATTTTTATGCTATAATGTTACTTTAATGGAGCAGGAATGTTGAATTTAAAATACACATCTGTGTACAGTAAGTCCCCTACTTACGAACGAGTTCCGTTCCGGGAGCATGTTTGTAAGTCCAATTTGTTTGTAAGTCCAATTTGTTTGTAAGTCCAACTGTATTGTAATTTGTGTAAAAAGTTTTTATAAACCTCACTTTATAATACTTGTCACACAAATTACAGTACAGTAGTACATAAAAAAACAATACTGTAAAGAAAACATTTTTAATCTTACCTTGTATAGTAAAACAGGCATGGGGGCCGAATTATCAAGCTCCGAATAGAGCTTGATGCCCCTGTTTCCACGCAAGCCTTCAGGCTTGAAGGAAACAGCCGTTATGAAGCAGCGGTCTACAGACCGCTGCTTTATAACTGGTCCGTTGCCTCTGAGGCTGCGGTCTGCAATCCGCCCGATCCTATACGATCGGGCTGATTGACACCCCCTACTAGTGGCCGATGGGCCGCGAATCTGCAGGGGTCGGCATTGCACAAGCAGTTTTGTCGAACTGCTTGTGCAATGTTAAATGCCGACAACGTATCATGTCAAACAGACATTGATAAATTGGCCCCATGGAGTGAATAAAACGGAACTAACTTCTGTGATTTGACATGCAAACATGTTTGTTTCTCTTACTTTAGATTTTATTTGTATGTCCCATTATTTGCTTAATCTGCTAGCTAAATATATTAACTGTTCCAGTGTATTATTATAAGAATGAGTTGAAAAAACATTGCCACTAAATAAATAGCTGGTCTCGACCCTTAAAGGGACATAAAACAAGTTGGGATAGAGACAAACTATAATAATATGTACTTTAATTACCTTACCTGCAAATTTATGCTGTAGTGTTTCACCATTAACTATTTCTTTTAAGTTTCCAAATTGTACAGCTCTAACTCCCCCCACACAATTCCTTCTATGGCTTTATCTATATCCACCTTTGATTTGGTAGAATACAAGACTTTAACACTCATTATCTACTGGGGCATGCCTAGAAGTAAATAAGATGCTGTAAACTCAGTTGAAACACAATGCCTGTGTTTCTGATGCTAAACACTGATGGGGGGGGGGGGGGTCTGACTATTCCAGACAGCATGGCTATGCCAGTCATTTTGCTATATTTTGAAAATGATTTAAAAATCCTTGCCAGCAATTTTTTTTACAATAAAGTATGTAAACTATTTACTTAATTAACCCTTTTATGCTATGCACAGATCTCAACATGTTTTGTAATGATGATCAGTGGGTCCTACCATGAATTTGTCTAGTGCCCCCTGTCCAATCATGCTATAGTATTACTAATGACTGATGTTAGGGACAGGTGGTCAGGCTAGGGTTTCCATCTCAGCCACGTTTTCCTGGACACTTATGAATTATACATGCTTCAGGGTGTGCAGAGAGGAACATGAATATTGCTGTTCAGTGTGACTATTTGTGTGCTGTCTAGGGTTGAAATTTATGTTCCTACCTGCACACCCTGCCACATTTATAACTCACAAGACAAGTGTCCAGGAAAGCATGGCTGAGGTGGTAACCCTAGATCAGGCAACAAATACTGGATTTTAGCCATGCAGGAGTTGTATGTTCTTTTAACATTGAAAATAGGCTGTTTTAATTGCTCAAATCCTATAATGTAAGACTTTTGTTACTATTAAGTTTCTATATTTGTAAGAGTTTGTGGTGTGGAATCTTCTAGACAGATATTAAGCACACTCTTACATACACTTATGCTAGATAATCTGATATTACAGGTTGGATAGAGAGGAGGTAGGCACTGTTAAAGTGCCAGGGAAGATCTAAAGAGGAGATCTGATGCAGAGGGATAAGGCAGAAGAAGATTCATGAGGCCCAGGTCATTAATCCATGCTAAAGTTAGATTACAGAGAAGCAAGCAGTGGGAAGCCAGATGTTGAGGAACCAGAAGACAACAGGTAGCACAAGGCAAGTAACAGGTAGTGGAACATGAAGAACCAGGAACCAGGGTAACTAATGGCTTGTCACTAAAATAAGCAAGCAAGGAATCTTATGTTTCAGAAGCCTTTATAGGGCTTAGTTTGAAATCATCATGTTGTGCAGTTGTACCACTTGATTCGATGCTGTCTCTTAGTACACCTCTATCAGCAGGAGAGGCAGAAGGGGTTAGCGCAGCAGACACAGATTCTGGGTTCAACAGCGCCCTTAACTAGCACGCCTGAGGATTCATCAAAAGCTGGTGGCAGCTCCTGTAAAGAAGAGGCTCAGCATTAGACTTAGTGCTCCCAGAGAGGTTAGCATGGCAACCCAGCAACCACACAGGTAAGTATATCGCTGACATAGCCCCCTCCTGAAGCATCACTTCTGGGTGCATAATGGAGAAGGCTTGGCTGGGTGAGCTTTGTGAAAGGCATGCAGAAGTTGCAGAGCTGTTGGATAATCCCAGGATCTTTCTTCAGGGTCATAACCTTTCCAATGAAACAGATACTCCAAGTAACCTCTTTGAACATGGTGGTCAAGAATTCCTTATACCTCAAATTTTTCACTATCATTGACAATCATAGGAGGAAGAGAGGTAGTTCTTAGAGGGAAAAGATTGGGCTGAGACATGAAATACTGGATGGATCTTGTACTTTAGTGGTAGAGTAAGCGCTCTACAACAGAACTGATACATTTCACAATATGGAATAGTACCAATATGTACATACATACATAAATTCATATGTATATACACACACACACATATATATGTATATACACATATATTACTTTAAATATTGCTAGATGGCACCCCGCAGTTGGCTATGAGGAACAGTGAGTGCTGAATCTTGGAATTGTGTGTGTATATATATATATATATATATATATATATATATATATATATATATATACATTATACCCATTTACATGTTTTTAACTCCTACAACATTAAGCTACATCTCCACTAAATTTGTTTGCGATTGAGGAAACATGTTTACTTTCAACTTGTAATATGCACGTAAGTTAGTGCTGGTGCAATGTTGTATATTGTGACCAACGCTAACAACATAGCCCATATTTGGTCCCTAATTTCTTTGAAGGACAATTCAGGTGAAGATTGGTGGTGGAAAGCCAAACTTTATCTCCGCAGCCATAAATGGGTGTAAAAGAACGTCTCTTATCTGCTTTTTTTTAGGGTATTCTGAAGGAGAGAGAACTATTGCCAAAGAGATGTAAGATGTACAGAGAGAGATGGCACTTGAGTTTTTAAAAGGAGGATTAGGAAGAGTAGAAGGATCTTAGTGGATCTGTTGAGTTGGTTATTGAAAGCAAACTCTGCCATTGGAAATCTAGGTGTCAAGATCTAGTTGTTCCAATGAATGTTTTGTCAGTTCAGTTTGTCCATTAGTTTGTGGATGATACGCTGAGGAAAGAAGTCTAGTGATCTTGAATGTCTTGCAAAAGTGTGTCCAGAATCTTGAGGTAAATTGAGAGCCTTAATCAGAGACAATAGAATTTGGAACACTATGAAATCTGAAAATGTCCCTACTGAAAAATGATGATGTTTGACTTGCACAAGGAAGACCTTTGGAAGGAATGAAGTTTGCCATATTGGTTAGTGTTTGTACCACTATTAAAACAATGTCATATCCATTGGATGGAGGAAACTGCACTATGAAATCCATACCTATTTCTGACCATGGCCTGTTAGGAATAGGTAAGGGCTATGCATTTCGTTTCGTGTAAATTTAGTTTTTGGCCAAAATTTTTGCCAATTCGGAGATTTGAATGCATCCGAATTTCCGAATCGGCACCATAACTAAAATCCTGAAAAATTCTGAAAATTAATAAATCAGTTTCCGAATTTTCTTATCCATTATTCATATTGTTCTAATCTAAACCACAGTTCCCCGACATCTCAGACACTAACTAAATCACTAAATAAAGGTATTAACCCCTAAACTGCCGTTCCCAAACATCCTCAACACTAACTAATCCTATTAACCCCTAAACCGCAGTTCCCCGACATCGCTGACACTAACTGAAACACTAAATATAGCTATTAACCCCTAAACCGCCGTTCCTAAACATCGCCAACACTAACTAAACCTATTAACCCCTAAACCGCTGTTACCAAACATCGCCAACACTAACTAAACCTATTGAACCCTAAACCACCGGCCCCCACATCGCAACAACCTAAATTAAACTATTAACTCCTAAACCTAAGACTCCCTAACTTTAACATAGTTAAAATAGACCTAAATTAAAGTTACAATTATTAACTAACTACCTATTTAAAAATAAATACAAACTTACCTGTGAAATAAAAATAAAACCTAAGCTTAAACTAATAAAACCTAACATTACTAAAAATAAAAAAACTAACATTACTAAAAATAGAAAACCTAAGATTACTAAAAAATTAAAACTACAATTACAAAAAATAATAAAAACTAAAATGAAAAAAAACTAAAAAAAACTACCATTACAAAAAAATAACAAACGAAATTATCCAAAATAATAAAAATGATTCCTATTCTAATACCCTGTTTAAAAAAAAAAAAAACACCCCAAAATAAAAAAAAACCTTATCTACAGTACAATAAACTACCAAGGGCCCTTAAAAGGGCCTTTTGTAGGGCATTGCCATAAAGTTAACAGCTCTTTTGCAAACAAATAAAAGCACCCCCTAACATTACAAACCCCCACCCCCCAAACCCACAAAATAAAAAAACTGAACTAAAAAAAAAAACTTATCTACCCATTGCCCTGAAAAGGGCATTTGTATAGGCATTGCACATAAAAGTGCATTCAGCTGGGGGGCACCCGGGCGGCGGCCATCTTACAGTTCGCACTGAGCTTCAGCTCCTCAAGCTTTCTCCATTGTTAGCCTGCTCACCATCGCATTTTCCTTCATACCCTGCTTAAAATAGTGGGGGAGCTTGTCTGAAGAGGTCGACATTCAGGATATAGGGTTTTGGATGACGACTGGGCCTCACAGCCCTCAGTACCGGACTTTTCATTTGAGGCCTTCCCCTACAATAGAAGCCTCAGCCTGCCCCCACAACTAGCTGTGCCGTTAGCGCGCAGTTTCCAGATTGAAAAACACTTCAGACTTTGAGATATCCACACAAGTCTACTTACTTTGGAGCCTTTATCTATTAGGCATGACACACTATACTCTGAGCATGGAGGATACCTATCTGATCTCACAGCTGCAAGTACTACTCCAGGAACATGCACAGAGGCTGGAGGAGAGATTTGCAGCTCCCTTTTCCGCTGCTCAGCAGGACCAGCGGAAAACGGGCACTTTGGTTCCTGATATTAAGCGAGACTCAGCTGACAAGTATGATCATCCTACAACATTGAAAGAAGCTAGCCGGGTCATTGGCGGATTTGACATCCTGCACATGGAAGCAGTTACTTCCCCTGAACAGCAAGGCCCCGGCAAGGCTCTGATTATCTCTGTCGCAATGCCTTGTTTAAGCACTAACAGTCATATTTTCTTATAGTTCTAAATTTAATTGTTTTGGCTCAAGCATGTCCGTATGAGTTAATAGACAGCGATACTTGCTCCATAGAGATTGTATATGTGTATTTACTCCTATCTGCCATACTATTGCCCATTATATGCTGGGAGAAACAGGAGATTAATTTTTGCCCAAATATTGCTTAAAACCAGCTACATAACCTTGTGCAGCATGAACCGATGGACATATAAGCCCCTCTTAAAAACTGTTTTAGGGGATACTTACTCTCACATAACAGAAAAAAAAAAGTGCATTCAGCTCTTTTACTGCCCTTAAAAAGGCATTCAGCTCTTTTTCGGCCATTAAAATAAAAAAAGCCCTAATCTAAAAAAAAAAAAAAAAATATATCTAACACTAACCCCAAAATAAGTACTCCCAGTTTCTGAAGTCTGGTGAAAGATCTTCATCCCAGCAGCAAAGCATCTTCATCTCCATCTGTATCCATCGCGGGACCGGCATCTTCTATCTTCAGCCCAGCGGAGGCAGAGCGATTGGTGGATGCACAGAGGCGGAGGTCCAGACGAAGTCCATCGGTCCAAGGTGGAGGTCCTCTTCATGCAATCGTTTATTAAAGATTAAGGGTTTTTTATTTTGTGATGTTTTTTTTTTTAAAAAACAGGGTATTAGAATAGGAATAATTTTTATTTTTTTGGATAAGTTAATTTGCTTTTTTTTTAAATGGTACTTTTTTTATTTATTTTTTATTTTAGTGTTTATTATTTTTTGTAATTGTAGTTATAATTTTTTAGTATTTTAGTAATCTTAGGTTTTTTTATTTTTAGTAATGTTAAGTTATTTATTTTTAGTAATGTTAGGTTTTATTAGTGTAAGCTTAGGTTTTATTTTTATTTCAGACAAGTTTGTATTTAGTTTTAGTAGGTAGTTAGTAAATAGTTATATTGTAGCTAGCTTAGGTTTTATTTTTATTTCACAGGTAAGTTTGTATTGATTTTTAAATAGGTAGTTAGTTAATAATTGTAACTTTAATTTAGGTCTATTTTTAATTATGTTAAAGTTAGGGGGGTGATAGGTTTAGGGATTAATATAGTTTACTTTAGGTTGTTGTGATGTGGGGGCTGACGGTTTAGGGGTTAATAGGTTTAGTTAGTGTTGTTGGACTTGTTGGTGTACGGCCTTTATTTATACATGGTCCATAATACAGCAACAACGTTTCAAACCAGCAATTGGTTCTTAGTTATAGACATGGACATGACTAAGAACCAATTGCTGGTTTGAAACGTTGTTGCTATATAATTTATGGACCCTGTATAAATAAAGGTTTTTTATTCCTTATTTGGAGGCTGTAAATCTTTCTGGAATTTGACTATGATGTTGGGGTCTGGCTAACCCATTTTTCCGTGCCCCAAGACCTGGAGTGAGGTGCTGTCTTCCCCTGTGAATTGTTTGTTTGTGTTTTAGTTAGTGTTGGCTATGTGGGTGCACGGCGGTTTAGGGGTTAATAGGTTTAGTTAGTGTTGGCGATGTCGGAGAACTGTGGTTTAGGGCTTAATAGGTTTAGTTAGTGTTGGCGAAGTTTGGGAACAGCGGTTTAGGGGTTAATAGGTTTAGTTAGTGTTGGCAAGGTTTGAGAACGGCGGTTCAGGGGTTAATTGGTTTATTTAGTTTCGGCGATGTTTGGGAAGGGTGGTTTAGGGGTTAATAGGTTTAATTTGAGTCTGCAATGTTGGGGAACTGTGGTTTATGGGTTAATCACTTTATTTAGCGATTTAGTTAGTGTTGGCGATGTCGGGGAACTGCAGTTTATGGGTGAATAGGTTTAGGCAGTGTTGGCGATGTGGGGGTGGTGCTTTAGGGGTTAATAGGTTTAGTTAGTGTCGACTATGTGGGGGGACTGTGGCTTAGGGGTTAATAGCTTTATTTAGTGTCGGCCATGTGGGTGGCGGCGGTGGCGGTTTTAGATAATTTTGTTTCGGCAATTGCCGGCATATTATTTATGTTTAGTTAAATCGCTTTTTCGGATACTTTCGTTTTTTCGGATGCATTCTTCATTCATATACATTATTCTATTCTAAACTTCAGAATAGAATAATGCATATGAATAAAGAATAGATCCGAAAAAAACGAACAAATCCGTAAAAACTATTTAACTTAGCATAACTAATTTGCCGAAACAATTTTTTTTTTAAACTTAACTAAACTAATTTGCAGAAACAAAATTATTTAACTAATGAAAACGAAACTAAACAATTTTTTTAGCGTTGCACATGTCTGTAAAAGACCCATTGGAAGTTGAGTAATATGTTTGGACCTGACATAAA
This sequence comes from Bombina bombina, assembly GCF_027579735.1. Lineage (NCBI taxonomy): Eukaryota > Metazoa > Chordata > Amphibia > Anura > Bombinatoridae > Bombina > Bombina bombina. The sequence goes on from NC_069502.1 coordinate 80,128,328, forward strand.
TGTCACATGAAGAAACAAAGTCTCTCACATCATAAGACAGAGTTTCCCACAAGAAATAGCAGGAAATAGCCTCTTTAGTTCTTTAAAATCCTCCATGTCCCACAATGGGAAGGTCATGAAAATGTTGCCGAACTTCAAGTCTCATTGAAGGTGGTATAAAAATGTTATTTGCATGCCAATATAATCCTTGGTTTCTGGTAAAATCTTCAGGAATAGAGCAGGTTTGGCTGCTAATATGAATTTTGCCAAGAAGTGATTGCTGAGTAGCCAAAAAGTGTCCAGGTTGAAATATAATGTATTGTTCAGATTCAGATTTTTCTGGATTGTCAAAGACTTGAGATAGGGCAAATGCCTTCCAGTTTTTTGATCCATGGTGATAGATAATATGGATTGAGTGAAGAACAGGGCTCATCTAGCCTGACGATAACTTAATCTTTTAGCTGCCTTTAGATAATACAGAATTCTATGATCAATATAGATAGTAATAGGATTAAGGGATCCTTCGAGCAGGACTTTTCACACTTCAAGAGCACATTTTCCTTCACCAACATCATAGTTTCTTTCTGCTGAAGTAAGTTTTCTAGAATAGAAAGCAACCTCTTTCTCCCTGGATCTTTGAGATATGATAGCTCCTATAGCATATTCTGATGCATCAACTTCCAGGAAGAATGGTTTAAATTTGGTGTAAATTTGAATTAAAATGGGAGCCGACGTGAAAAGCTTCTTTAGCTTAAGGAAGGCTACTTGGGCTTGTTCAACTAGATGAAAGGTTAATGATTTATGTTAAGTTTAGTGATAGGATCACATATTTAAGAGTAGTTTCTAATTAATCTTCAATAAAAATGAGCAAATCCTATAAAACTTTTTATGGCTTTTTTATTATTTGGCATGAGCCACTCAAGAAAAGCTTTCACTTTTTTAGGATTAATTTCAGTTCTCCCAGAGGACAACACGAATCCCAAAAATTTAATAGACAAGGAGTTAAATTGGCATTTTTCTAGCCTGGCATACAACTTGCTCTCTTGTAGACATTGTAGAACAGCTTTTACATGGAGCACATGTTCCTCAGGAGTATTGGAGAAGAATAAAATGTTGTCTAAATATATTATTAAAAAAGTATACAGAAGGTCTCTAAAGACATAATTTACAAAGTGCTGAAATGTTGCTGGAGATGTGCACAAACTACAGGGCATGACAAGATGTTCAAAATTCTGGAGTATTTCCGGAAGGCATACCCTCCCCTTATCCAGACTAGATTGTATGCCCCACAGAGATCAATTTTTGAGAAGACATTGGCTTCTTTTACTCTATCCAATAATTCTGTAATAAGAGGTAGAGGGTATCTGTTCTTAATTGTGCTATCATTTAAAGCTTTATAATCCACGCATGGGTGTAAACCCCCCATCCTTCTTCTCCACAAAGAATATACTCGCCCCAGCAGGGGATGCAGATGGTCTAATAAACCCCTTCTTTAGGTTCTCATCTATGTATTCCTTTAAATTTTGAAGTCCAAGACCCAATGGGGACTGTCCAAAAGGAATAGGTGCTGCAGAAAAGAGGTCAATTAGGGAGTCATATGTGCTAATTTATCTGCTTCCTGTTTAGAGAACACATCTGAGAATTCTTGTTAGAGCTGAGGTATATGAAGTGAATCATCGGTGAAACATAGAACTGGGAATGAAGACTTTAGACAAATAGATAAACAGTGCTGAGAAAAAAAATGATCTTGCCAGTGGTCCAATCAATCTTAGGATTATGAAGTCGGAGGCAAAGTAGACCAAGGATCAAAGGGAATAGCTGAGAGGAGACCACATTAAACTGTACAGACTCTGTATGCTTGTCTCCATTGATGAGGGTTAAAGAATGGTTTCAAAATGGATGGGAAAAGACTTAATAAGACTTCCACATGTAACAACAGCAGAGTCTTTTTCTTTATAGGGGGCATTTGAAGGGATGATACTATTGAGGACTCGATAAAGCAACCACTGGAACCAGAGTTGATAATGGCAGATTTCTCAAATTACTTATCTTTCCACTGTAAAGACAAATGAATAGATAAATGTAGAACTTAGTGAGGAAAGCCTTGCGTCTGAAGATATGTTAAATATGCTGCAGACAGGGCAGTTGCGAAGGAAATAACCAGACTTTCCACAATAAATACATAAATTCATGGACCATCTTCTGCTTCTTTCAGCATGGGAGGGGCGGGGGCTAAATCAATCCAATCTGCATGGGTTCTGGAGAATCTATTACTACTTAGATTTAGTAACTGTGTGATGTTCAGGAGGCTGAATATGCTTTCTCTGAATCTTCTAAGGAATTCTTCCAAATTATCCACTATAGGATCATTTCATGTATGAAAAAGATTAAGAGCCCATGCTTGTGGTTTGACAGACAGTATGGATGTAATGGTGCAGAGCATGACAAAATCAGTTTTGTAGGTTCTAAATTTGACTGAGAAGAGGACCTTGCAGGAGGCAATAAAGGACTATGGTCTCTTGAAAACCTTTTCATGCAGAGGCAGGGCTGTGACTTTTAGGAGTCACAGCAACAGCTGCAGGAGGAGAGGCATTAGTTCTAGGTTGTAGGCCTTCAATCAGTTGCAACATTTGGAGTTGGCTAGCTTGCATGTCTTGCATGCTCTGGGAGAGTGTGTCCAACTGTTGTGACAGAGCATTGATAGTTTCAGCCATACCTGCGGATTCCATCTTTTGGACATGGTTATTATGTTTTATCTGAGAGTTTATGGTGTTGAATCCGCATTGAAGATATTAAGCACACTTTTACAAACACCTCTGCTAGGGAGCTTGAAGGGGCAGAGGTTGGCTAGAGAAGAGGTTAAAAATCTTCAACAAATTTAATTCTTCTGAAATGTTCAGAAATATAATAATATAAAGCATAATTTTTCATAGATAAAACTGGATAAGAAAGAGTTTCAACTAAACATAAAATACAGGACATAAAAAAAAAGAATGCACTGTCAGTGATTAGAGAGTGTGAGTTACCTCCACAGGCAAGGACATATAATAAAATATTGCTAGAGAGAATTAGCCCCTATAGTTACATATATGACAAAAATTACTTAAAGCAGCAGGTGCTTCTCTGTAGTATGATAACGCTTATCCACAGCAAAGAGGAGGTCGCTTGAAATTAAGACACAATGCTGTAGTGAGTAACTGTTAAGTTTGATGTAGCCTGGAATGTTGCCCCTTTAATAACTATTAAAGAGGATATGTTAGTGCACTGAGACAATAAGCAATAGTGCATGTGCTTTTTTACGTAGATTAACCAGTAGGTTTTCTAACCATAGATACTTAACCTGTCAGTGATATTTTTCACCCTAGGATAAAGCTAGCTGAATCTAATCATTGTTAATAGTACTTGATTTTATATTACAGCCCATATTTTTACATCATGGGTTATAGTCCTTTTTAATTTCACCTACAAAAGTATTTTAACCATAATAAATCTGAACGTTGTTCAGGGTATTTTGTCAATATGGAGATTCTTTTTCTCTTCCACTTGTTTGGATTTAACTATAGTAAAATGCTTTCATTCCTCTATTTTCTATTAATCATTAAATCAAGAAGATTTTATTTTTATTTTCTTTTATTTTTTAATCTATAGTCGGAGTCTAGAAGATTTTATAGAAAAGGAGACAAACTACGTCAATCCTTAAATCCCAGAGATTAGAAGAGGCCGTAGGTAGGAAAAATAATTTAGTCCTTCACTACAATTTAAATGTCCTATCAGACCATCCTTTGCTCACTCAAAAGCACTGGTTTTCAAACCTGTCCTTGGACCTCCCTAACAGGCCATATTTTGAGGATATCTGAACTGGAGCACAGATGAAATAATCAGCAGATTAGTAAACAACTTTATTTTACCTGCTCTCACCCCAGGTAATCCTGAAAACCTGGCCTGTTAGGGAGGCCTGAGAACAGGTTTAAAAACCAGTGCTCTAAAGAAACCTAATTTTGACAAAGACAATGCAAATATTCAGTATTAGATTATATTTGACTGGACATTACCTTGGCACACATTACAATACATTTTCCAAACAAACCAATGCGTGGCAAGCCTGGGTTTGAATTTAAAAAAAAAAAACTTCACAAAATTTAAAGAGAAAAAGCCACAAAAAAAAGAGCATAACAGTTAAAGGGACATAAACATACAATAAATATTGCACGTTATTTTGCATATAACTGTGGGGGTTGATCACAAAAAGCTTATCATATAATTTATATACAAAAAAATCCTATAGACTTTAATGATGAATTTTATGGAAAAATCATTAGATACATTTTTAAAGGATTTTTATTAACTCCTATGTGTTTAACTTCTGCGAATGAGTTAGATACACGGTTAAATTCAGCTCCAGAGCAGCAATGCATTTCTGGAACCTATCGGAACACATCTGGTGAGACAATGACAAGAGGCATATGTGTGTAGCCTCCAATCAGCTGCTAGCCCCCCATATTGCTGCTCTGGAGCTGCCTTTGTATGTATGCTTTTTAGCAAAGTCTAGCAAGAGAACTAAATTAATTTTATAATAGAGGTTATTTTTTTATAAAAAAGGTTTTTTAATATTTCATTATCTATCTGAACCTTGAAAGTTTAATTATGAATTGTAGGTCTCTTTTAGTCCATATTGACAATGACTGAATTTGAATGCAGGGATATAAAACCCAAATTTTTTCATTTTTCTCTTGGTATCTTTTGTTGAAAAGCAAAGGTGTAAGCTTAGGAGACGGCCCATTTCAGAGGCACTATATGATTGCAGTTTTGCAAGTTGGTCATCCATTTGCAAAAGCACTAGATGGCAGGACTATTTCCTGTCATGTGCTGCTCCAGCTGCCTACCTAGGGATCTCTTCAACACAGAATATCATGAGAATTAAAGGACCAGTCAACAGAGTAGATTTGCATAATCAACAAATGCAAGATAGCAAGACAATGCAATAGCACTTAGTCTGAACTTCAAATGAGTAGTGGATTTTTTTTTCTGACAATTTTTAAGTTATGTCTTTTTCCACTCCTCCTGTACCATGTGAAAGCCATCAGCCTATCACAAATACATACACGTACCATGTGACAGCTATCAGCCAATCACAAATGCATACACATACCATGTGACAGCAATCAGCCATTCACAAATGCATACACGCTTATTCTTGCACATGCTCAGTAGGAGCTGGTGACTCAAAAAGTATAAATATAAAAAGACTGTGCACATTTTGTTAATGGAAGTAAATTGGAAAGTTGTTTAAAATTGCATGCTCTATCTGAATAATCAAAGTTTAAATTTGATTGAGTGTCCCTTTAAGCAAATTAGATAATAAAGTAAATTGGAAAAAAAATTTTTTAAATCGTATGCTTTGTCTGAATCACAAAAGAACCTTTTTTAGTTTCATATCCCTTTAATCACTAATATCAGTTCATGATGTGTACAACTAATAACTTGCAACATTTTTATTAATTTTAAATGTCCAAACTCTTTATCGCAATAATAAATCAATATTCTAATGATCATATTGAATTCATAGTTTAAAAAGTGTAACTTTAGCTATATTTTTCACTTTATAATAAACACAGAAAATGCATCAGATAGTCCACTGACACAGTATAGGAAGTTTTGTCATGCCACAAACACATGAAGGGCGAGATTACATGTACGGACCAGGCTTCAGCGTAACTTCTGAAACCCGCACATCGGGGAATCACATATACTGCGCCGTCAGATGCTAGACTGGCTTAGTATATGGTAGTATATTTCAGGATGTGTGTCATTTATTAGTTTGTCAATCAGGGTGGTGGAGCATCTGACAAAATAATTGTTAAAGGCATTTGCTACTTCTAATGGGAGTTGCAGGGTTTGGTTGTCCACATTGACAGTGGAGGGTGGGGAGAGGATTGGAGGATTTTGTAAGTTATTTATGAGTTTCCAAAACTTTCTAGGGTTTGATATGTTATTGTTCAGATTTTCACAGAAATATTGGGCCTTGGCCAATTTTGTTTGTTTAGTGCATATATTTTGCCATTGTCTATATACACAGTGATCATTCATAGAGCCAGTATGCTTGAACTTTGACCACAATGAATCCCAAAACTGGTACATTTGAATGAGGTCAGCTGTGATCCAATTCAAATGTGCTCCTTTTATACTCACCTTACACAGCGGGGCATGCAAATTCCAAACTTGTAGGAGTTCAGACTGAAAGAGTTCAACTGCAGAGTCTAAATCTGGGATTAGGTTTAATCTGTGCCAGGGGAGATTCTTGATGTCATTTAGAAATGATTGAAGATTACAATTTTTGAAGGACCTGGTGATTTTAGCCTTGGGAGAGGATGTAGTTGCCTTTATTTTGCGCATGCAGTACACTAAGCAGTAGTCACTGAAATTGTTAGGGAGAACACCTGCCTCCTGGATTCGGTCAGGAGAAGTGGAGAGAATCCAATCGAGCAGGGTGTTATTATGACTTTTGATGTTTATGAGAGTTGGGGAGGAGATTAATTGCGTTAACTGTAAAGTCTTAAACAGCGAGCAACAACTATTATTTTTCAGATTCAGCCAATCAATATTAAAATCTCCAAAAACTAGGGGCGTGTCCAGGCAGCGGCCATAGCTGGTCACAAAATTAGAAGCTCCTGCATACTAACAGATAATCTGCCGATTATTTAATCATCTACTGAGAAATTAGAAGACTACACTGCAGAAGCCACCGATTGAAGCATTGCAGATTCATTTGACACTACCCTGGTTGTGACAGCAACTTTGGGAGCACTAATCTGGGCAGTTTGCTAGGCGAGGTGGCGGCCTTATTTCATCAAACCTAGCATCCCCCCCCCCCCGGTAGGCTGGGTAAAGCAGGTCCACTCCAACTACTGACAATGGATGGTAGAATGCATATACATATGAGTGAGATGCTCCATAAGCAGATTCAAGACCTCCTGACCACCATGGCCCAACAATTGCATAGTAACCTCATGGACTTAAGAGCTTTAATTGGGGCCCGTTCTTCTGAGTCAGAGAGTATAGATCCGGCTATTGCGGTTATAGCAGAGCATGATCGTATACAATCCACCCCACTACCATTAGCCTCTAAGACGGAATCAGCCCAAAGCCATATGCAGCTTACAGAGGATCCGCATCTGAGGGCACCAGTTTCTAATCGGTTCATCCAGACTTTACAAAACTCCAGTCCCACTACTATGACTAGTATCCCTGTGCATAAGACCTTTCTAGACGGCAGATTGCTAAGAGTCTGGACGAATGCGGCCGACCGTCCAGGACAGCGGATAGGAAAACACATCAATAAGAAGATCATCAACACCCTTACATCCTTCTTGTGCTCCGGAGATTGGATTGGAGCGACACTGGGGACTCATATGTCTGGCTGCTCTTGGGAACTGTGAAAAAGAGGTACCTTTAGCGCCTACTGACTACGACCCTTGGCTCCAATATGATGACCCCTAGTGGTCAAATACGAAATGTCTAAAAATCAAAAATACATCAGAGCGCCAACTTAAGAAGGCTGGGTCTTGTTGCATTTTTGTATAAAACTCTACAAATTTGAAAGATTATGTCAGTTTATTTGTTCTGCAATAAATTCAATACATTTTAAAAAATTAAAAATGGGTACAATAAAAACTCATGGATCCATGTTATTAACAATTGATAATAAAAATAAAAATAAAATTAAGATTAAAGTTGCAAACAGCATACAAACTTTGTAATTAATGGTTTGGATTTGTAATCTTTACAATAAATAATGTAACACAAATTTGATAATATACAATGAAAAAATATATGACCAATGTGGATAACGACGTACAGGCTTGAAAATAGATCAGTTGTGCATATAATTGATAATAAAACAACAAATATCAATGTTTTGAAGTGTAATAAAAGCGTTATAAACAATACTGGCCAACCTAATTTGGGCATCAGCAAAGATGTGTGTGTGTGGCTATTCCAAGAATAAAAATGATTCAAATGCAATTCACTAAAAGCTGGGTCATGGAGACAGATAGTTTTGATTACGTTATGGCAGTATTAGTGTCCCGGTGCTTTTGACCAGGTGAAAGTGCTAAGCGAAAAGAATTTGTATTTGTAGTGTGCCCGTGATTGTATAGTTGATGTTTCTAATGTCTAAAGTTGATTCCTAGGGTATGTGGCAAATCTAAAAACTTGGCTTATAGTGGTTCTTAACAAAAACAATTGTGATAGTGTGCGTAAAAAAGATAAACAATGTTGTTATAGCTGCGAAAATTAAACACTGCAAACAAATTTAACTGTGAATGGTGTCAGTGTGCCAAAAAAAAGTTTCCTTTAAAAATGAGTGAAACTCAAACTTAAAAATAATGTGGTGAAATTCAATTTATAAAATAATATACGGCAAAAAGTAATAATAAGTGACAGTCTATTCCAAAAAAGTATAACGAAAGTGGTGCCAAAAAATAAGTTCAAAAGATGTGAATTTCACAGGTTCAATGGTTCAGGACTTTAAAGTCGATTATAGCAAATTCTGTTCCACAGTTGCATATAATCTCCAGTAAAGGTAGTTTGTGTCACAGAGCGGTTCCCATGTTTATGTGTAGGCAATTCTTGAACAATGTGTACGGCTTTTCAACGTGGAATCAAAACTTGTTCCCTCTGTTAAAAGAAATACCGGTATATAATAGTGTAGATGGCTTTGACTAATGTAATAATAAGAGAGCTACTTACCAGTCAACGCATTTCGGTCATACACTGACCTTTATCAAGACTATTTTTTTGTAAAAACAGGATCTTTAAATACCCTGATAGTAATAGATGTGTTTCATAATACCGGAAGTGTTTCCTTAGGATTTCCGGTTCATTGTGGATAAATTTTGTCTAATGTTTAGTACGTGTATAGTACTAAATATTTACGTATATGACTCAAATCTTTCTCTGTAATATAGTGAAAACTGTTAAAGTTATCTTTCTTACAAATGTACAATTTTTGCCGATTTTTTGTTCCGTCTTTTAGGTATTTACTTATCTGGGAGTGTGTTAAATTCTGTTTTCTCATTGGTTAAAATAAGAGGTGTGTAAAGAAACATATATCTTGATTGGTTAAAGAAGGTCAGAGTCTCCACCTTTCTAAAGTATATAGAGTATGCTCTGTCAGCTTTTGTTTTTACGATGACAATTTCTTATATATTATTGGCCTAAAACATTTTTGTTAAATGATAGTATCCCATATTTTGGAAAGATTAGACGATAAATATATATTAAGATTATGACGTTTTCGATCTAGCAGATTTTAACAACATTTTAATTTATACATATACAGATTTTAACAACATTTTTTGTGTTTGTTTTATACATATAGACCCGTACAGAGTGCCCCCACCATTACGGTGGTTCAGTTTTTGTAATTTCGGTTGTTCTAATATTTTCTTAAAAGGGTTTTTTATTTTTTATTTTTTTATAGAAAAAAAGCCTCAGATGTTTGCCTTATCATTGTCTATTTTATAAGGTGCTCAGATGTATTTCCGATTTTTCCTTATAGTTGATAGTTTCATTTACTTAGAGGGGGTTGTTTCTTAGAAAAAAGGAGTAGGAGGATTTTCATTTTGTGTTTGATTTATGCGGCTCTAAGAAATTAGAGCAATTTTCAATTTTTTTACACTTAATTTAAGTGTTTCAGTATCTCCTTTTGAGTCAGATATTTAAGAGAGCTAGGGAGTGTATAAGTAAAATTTGTTCTTAATAGTATAGGTTCTCAAGGTGTCAATCTTACTCTGTCTAGTAAATGGACATGTGATAGCGATTTTTTTGTAATAGCGATTTCTTGTAATAGCAATTTTTTTGTGTAACAATTTTTTCGATCCCTCACAACATCTTATTTGCTAAAAGGGATGTGTTATTAGTGCAACTTTGAATTTAAGCTGGGTAATTTAAGGAAATATTTCAACTAGCCAAAATATTATTGGTCTGAGGTAATAACAATATTTTGATCCTGAAACTAATTTGTATGATTTTGTCCCAAGTAGCACTTATTAACAACACTAATTCCAACTGTCAGAATATAGGTGTATTATATTTTAATATTTTAATATGTCCTCACAATTGGGGAATATTCTTCAATGTTAGTGTATACTTAGTGAGGATTAAAAAAATTTTTTTGCCGGTTTGTAATATTGTGCATTAAAAATGTCAACTCTTTCTGATAAAATCAGTGACAGTAACTATGAGAGAATTTGGATGAAAAAGGGATTAGTGGATATATAGCAAAGTCGAAAATGCTTCAAAGTATGTTACTTTATAGTAATTTTTCACCGTAATCAAGTTGAACTTCATATATATCATATCATATATAGCATAATTTCTTTAGAGGTTCTTTAGGACGAATCTGCTATAGGGTACTTGTATGAACAGGGAAAGAATCCAAGTGCAATAGTCATAGTCATAGTGATGCCCCAGGGAGAAAGATGGATCCATATGTTCTCAATTTTGGTTATCCAATGTAGGCTAGAGTAGTTTTAATGACATGAGGCTATAGGCGATTCTTTGAAAGTTGGTGGAGTAAAGGTTATCTCTTAAGATGTTGTTTGGTTGAGATTTAAAAGATACATCAGGTCTTCTTTATTGTTTAACCCTCTCGGAAACAGACAATCTAGATAGAAAATCCATTTTGATTCTTCTGTTAATAGCTTCCTTTCATGGTTACCCCCCTCTCCAGTTTTTGGGGACTTTTTGTATCCCTATATACTTCAGGGATTTGATGTTTCCATGATGTTTCTCAGAGAAGTGCTTATATAGGGGAGTATCCTTATTGAGTTTCTCAATACATAAAAGATGTTCACGTATTCTGTCCCGTAGTGCCCTGGACATCTGCCCCACATATTGGAGCCCACAAGGACATTGAAGTAGGTAAACTATGTTCTTATCTTGACAGCGAATCAGATCTTTGATCTTATATTTCTTCCTATTATGAAAAGATTGGAATTCGGTGGCTTTTTCACCATTTTTACACGCCTTGCATGTGTGACAGGGGAAAAATCCTTTCACTGTTTTCCCAAATGCATCTCTTATCTCAGGTAGCTTCTTCTTCTGTGTGCTGGGTGCCAATTTGTTTTTCAGGTTATTGGTCCGTCTGTACACAAAAGTAGGTCTTTGGGGTAATTTTTCCCCAAGAATATCGTCATCTTTGAGGATATTCCAGTGATTCCTGAAGATGTTTTCAATAATCTTACTGATTTCGCTATATTCCATTATTAAAGGAACATTAAGAAGACCATTGTCTTTACCCAATGGAGTTTTTTCTTTGTATTTAGTTAAATCTTTTCTTTCAATTTTTCTGATTTCTTCTATCTTCTGGTCTAATGGTCCTTCCTTATAGCCTCTCTCTAGAAATTTTGTTTTTTATTATTTGTGCTTGTTCTTCCCACTTCAATGTATTAGAACAGTTTTTCTTCATTCTAAGAAGTTGACCATTTAGGATGTTGTTCTTCCAATTTCTGTGGTGACAACTTGTTTGGTGGACATAGTTGTTGCTGTCCACCTTTTTAAAATGAGTTGATGTCTCAATCTTACCTTCCTTTACCTCTATGTTTAGGTCCAAATATGTGAGTGATGTTTTACTCAGTTCATATGGGAAATTCAGGTTGGCCTCATTCTTATTCATGACATTGATGGTGTATTCTAGGTCATCTTGTGACCCTTTCCAGATCATTATGATGTCATCAATGTAATGGTGATAGAGGACCAGGTCCGTGCTTGCTGGGCAGGATTCCCAGAAGATCTCTTCCCACTTTGCCATATAAAGATTGGCATAGCTGAGCACGAACCTGGTCCCCATCGCCGTGCCACAGACCTGTCGATAGTATTTTCCGTTATTAGAAAAATAATTATGATTAAGAATGTAATTAATACTATCCAGTATGAAATCACATTGTCTTGATGGTAATTCTATATCTTTTTCTAGATAAAATCTAACTGCTTTTAGCCCTTCTTTGTGGGGTATACTCGTGTACAGAGCTGTTACGTCACAAGTAACCAAGATGTAATTCTCCTCCCACTTAATGTTTTCCAGAAGATTTATTATCTCGGTGGAGTCTCTTAAATAAGAGGGGCGCTCCCGTACATGCCTTTGTAGATGTCTGTCCACATATTCGGACAGATTACTACTCAGAGATACTATACCTGATATTATTGGTCTCCCCGGGGGGTTATTGAGATTTTTGTGGATCTTTGGCAGGTGGTATATAATTGGGATCCTTGGGTATTGAACATTAATATAGTTGTATTCTTTATAGTTCAGTATGTTGTCATCTTTAGCTCCCTTCAGGAGGTCCATTAATTTCTTTTTATACATAATGACTGGATTTTCCTTTAATTTTAGGTAGGTGTTTTCGTCACTGAGAATCCTTTCTGTTTCATTCTCATAATCTGTTTTATTCATCACCACAATCCCACCACCTTTATCGGCTGGCTTAATGGTGAGATTTTATGTATTGAGAAACTCAATAAGAATACTCCCCTATATAAGCACTTCTCCGAGAAACATCATGGAAACATCAAATCCCTGAAGTATATGGGGATACAAAAAGTCCCCAAAAACTGGAGAGGGGGTAACCATGAAAGGAAGCTATTAGCAGAAGAATCAAAATGGATTTTCTATCTAGATTGTCTGTATCCGAGAGGGTTAAACAATAAAGAAGACCTGTTGCATCTTTTAAATCTCAACCAAACAACATCTTAAGAGATTACCTTTACTCCACCAACTTTCAAAGAATCGCCTATAGCCTCAAAAGAAATTCATTTTGAAATCTGTCTCATCTTCCAAACCTCAAACAATCCAAAAATTATGTCATCCAAAAATGATGTCATTAAAACTACTCTAGCCTACATTGGATATCCAAAATTGAGAACATATGGATCCATCTTTCTCCCTGGGGCATCACTATGACTATGACTATTGCACTTGGATTCTTTCCCTGTTCATACAAGTACCCTATAGCAGATTCGTCCTAAAGAACCTCTAAAGAAATTATGCTATATATGATATGATATATATGAAGTTCACCTTGATTACGGTGAAAAATCACTATAAAGTAACATACTTTGAAGCATTTTCGACTTTGCTATATATCCACTAATCCCTTTTTCATCCAAATTCTCTCATAGTTACTGTCACTGATTTTATCAGAAAGAGTTGACATTTTTAATGCACAATATTACAAACCGGCAAAAAAAATTTTTAATCCTCACTAAGTATACACTAACATTGAAGAATATTCCCCAATTGTGAGGACATATTAAAATATTAAAATATAATACACCTATATTCTGACAGTTGGAATTAGTGTTGTTAATAAGTGCTACTTGGGACAAAAACATACAAATTAGTTTCAGGATCAAAATATTGTTATTACCTCAGACCAATAATATTTTGGCTAGTTGAAATATATCCTTAAATTACCCAGCTTAAATTCAAAGTTGCACTAATAACACATCCCTTTTAGCAAATTAGATGTTGTGAGGGATCGAAAAAATTGTTACACAAAAAAAATTGCTATTACAAGAAATCGCTATTACAAAAAAATCGCTATCACATGTCCATTTACTAGACAGAGTAAGATTGTCACCTTGAGAACCTATACTATTAAGAACAAATTTACTTTGGCTCTTATACACTCCCTAGCTATCTTAAATATCTGACTCAAAAGGAGATACTGAAACACTTAAATTAAGTGTAATAAAATAGAAAATTGCTCTAATTTCTTAGAGCCGCATAAATCAAACATAAAAAGAAAATCCTCCTACTCCTTTTTTCGAAGAAACAACCCCCTCTAAGTAAATGAAACTATCAACTATAAGGAAAAATCGGAAATACATCTGAGCACCTTATAAACTAGGCAATGATAAGGCAAACATCTGAGGCTTTTTTTCTATAAAAAAATAAAAAATAAAAAACCCTTTTAAGAAAATATTAGAAGGACAACCGAAATTACAAAAACTGAACCACTGTAATGGTGGGGGCACTCTGTGCGGGTCTATATGTATAAAACAAACACAAAAAATGTTGTTAAAATCTGTATATGTATAAATCAAAATGTTGTTAAAATCTGCTAGATCGAAAACGTCATAATCTTAATATATGTTTATCGTCTAATCTTTCCAAAATATGGGATACTATCATTTAACAAAAATGTTTTAGACAATAATATATAAGAAATTGTCATCGTAAAAACAAAAGCTGACAGAGCATACTCTATATACTTTAGAAAGGTGGAGACGCTGACCTTCTTTAACCAATCAAGATATATGTTTCTTTACACACCTCTTATTTTAACCAATGAGAAAACAGAATTTAACACACTCCCAGATAAGTAAATACCTAAAAGACGGAGCAAAAAATCGGCAAAAATTGTACATTTGTAAGAAAGATAACTTTAACAGTTTTCACTATATTACAGAGAAAGATTTGAGTCATATACGTAAATATTTAGTACTATACACGTACTAAACATTAGACAAAATTTATCCACAATGAACCGGAAATCCTAAGGAAACACTTCCGGTATTATGAAACACATCTATTACTATCAGGGTATTTAAAGACACCTGTTTTTACAAAAAAACAGTCTTGATAAAGGTCAGTGTATGACCGAAACGCGTTGACTGGTAAGTAGCTCTCTTATTATTACATTAGTCAAAGCCATCTACACTATTATATATTTCTTTTAACAGAGGGGACAAGTTTTGATTCCACGTTGAAAAGCCGTACACATTGTTCAAGAATTGCCTACACATAATCATGGGAACCGCTCTGTGACACAAACTACCTTTACTGGGGATTATCTGCAACTGTGGAACAGAATTTGCTATAATCGACTTTAAGGTCCTGAACCATTGAACCTGTGAAATTCACATCTTTTGAACTTATTTTTTGGCACCACTTTCGTTATACTTTTTTGGAATAGACTGTCACTTATTATTACTTTTTGCCGTATATTATTTTATAAATTGAATTTCACCACATTATTTTTAAGTTTGAGTTTCACTCATTTTTAAAGGAAACTTTTTTTTTGGCACACTGACACCATTCACAGTTAAATTTGTTTGCAGCGTTCAATTTTCACAGCTATAACAACATCGTTTATCTTTTTTACGCACACTATCACAATTGTTTTTGTTAAGAACCACTATAAGCCAAGTTTTTAGATTTGCCACATACCCTAGGAATCAACTTTAGAAATTAGAAACATCAACTATACAATCACGGGCACACTACAAATACAAATTATTTTCGCTTAGCACTTTCACCTGGTCAAAAGCACCAGGACACTAATACTGCTCTTGGAAACTGATGGGTTTGACGCGCATGGAACATTATCCATGTGGAGGCTCTCTTCTGCAACACCCGAGCCTCCATTTGAACTGCCCTAGCCCTGATATTATCATTACCCTGGTTGGAATAGGGTGATCTGGAGACCAACCCCACACTGGAACCCGTTTGACGGGAATGTATGGTGATCTCAAGTTTTAAATGCCAGTTTTAAAATTGATCCTCCGGTTTGATTTCTATATTGGGGACTATGTTATCCTATATTGGCAATGAGATACTATGCTCTATTGACAGGGTGACTATTGAGCCACAGTTTCAGTTAGAATATATCTGTTTTGCATGCTAGATGTCCCTATTCATATTCCCCTCTCCTTTTATTTAAATATTACTGCAGACATAAATATTCGGGAGTAATTGGAAGTATTAACACTATGGGGCAGTTTTCCTATTTATCTCAGGTACTCCATAATTGTGTTCCCTTTTATATGGTTAATGGCCTTGTAATCTGCCATACATTAATAGATCTTCAAACTACACCTAGGGACCCCTGGTAAACACCTACCCTTAAGATACTTGGCTCTTATTCGTAAAGGTTTTAGGGTTTCCCCAGATAGCATACCATAAAACAACCAGCATTATGCCACAAGGTAAACTAAGCTAGTGCTTAATTTCTAGCTATAATATTAACAATATTACCATTCAGCACTTAGCTCTTGTTCTATGTGAGCATACCTATGTACTTTATAATACATAAAAATAGCTCTTCTTTTGGAATGTCCTGTGGTATGACTACCCGTATACACAATGTCATCTTAACCAAATGTTTCAATTCCAGAAATCTAGGTGCATGCAACCTTCATCATAACGTGGAATCGGGTCCCTTTTTACAAGGTTTTTCAAACATTTCCACTCATCCCATAAAAGTTTAACTACTTCCATCCAGATATAACTTTTCATTTTATTTACCTAAGTTACAGATTAGCTGATATTTTACTTTGCATGATCTTACCACTCGCTGTACATGATTTACATTATATGTCAGACGCTAGATAACTTACTTTATCAGTGGTCCATAAGTGACCGTCATTATCTTTTGAGATCCTCCCATATGTCAATGCTGCTTATTTGGGTAGAAGAGTGACCCCGATTCGCTTGGGCGGTATTCTACCATTATATAAAACGAGATACCATTATATTGTATTCATCTATATTATTGCTGTTAACCTATATATTACATTTGATGGAACCTATTGATGAGGGAGAAAAGAGGCGCCACATAGATTAGTAGAGTTTGGAGCCCCCAGCAGTAAGTGAGCCCAGAGCCCCTAGTAGTGGCAACTCACCAAAGATGGCGGCACAACTGGAGTGCCATGCAAGACAGCACGGGACCCACAGAGTCACCTGTAGGACTCGCACAGGCATCAGGAAATGTCCAACATGATGTCAGATGACCGGATAGTCCAATCAGGAGAAGCCAAAGCATGGAGCGGCCCAAAAATAGCAGCAGTCTCGGTTAAAAACCAGGAGCAGGGGGATTGTTTAAAAAGTGTAAATTTTATTGTTACACAGTAGATAGCAATGCGTTTCTCAGCAACAAATGCTGTTTCATCAGGCTGGATAAACTATCAGATACTTGCTCCGTATATAAAACCCTAGTAGCTAATAGTTTATCCAGCCTGATGAAACAGCATTTGGATGCCTGAGGAAACGGTTGACACCGAGAAACGCGTTGCATGATATTTACTTATTGTATATGAGCGATATATGTATTTTTAATTGTTTGTAATTTTATTAAATCCTTTTTAACCATATAAACCTCATTGCAATTGATCATTCCTGAGCTACCTGTTCATCCTGAATGCTGTGGATCTTCCTGCTTCATTCCCTATACAGCCAGCTGGGTTGCTGAGAAAGCCAGCCTGTCTCTACTGGCACAATTGAGTGCCGCCACAGAATGTGAGTACCCTGCACAGATTGCAAATTTACCAGTGTACCCTTGCAGATTCACACAGTGGTGTGCCTTTGTTTGCACCTAGCTCTTGCTTCCATATTGCTGGACACATCATACACAGTCCGTCTAGACACAGAATCTTCTACCTTGGATACCAGGGATTGCCGGATCAGCCAGCTGGTGTGCTGTGAATACCAGCCCGCTCCTATAGGCACATCAGAGTGCCTCTCCAGATTGTGAGTACCCTGCACATGTTTTATATCTGATGTTGGCTGTTTCAGATTCACACATACGGCGCCTCTTTCCTTGTGTTTGATTTTAGATTTATTAACCTTTGGAGGGTGAAGATTGAGTGCTGCCTTCAGAAGACAGATACCTGTACCATATTGGACTTCCTTGGACTTTCTGTGTTTGTTATCCACCTTTGATCCAGGACTGTGGTATATAGCAGTGTGCTCACACACACCAGTATTGTATCTATGCTATACCAGTAATCTGCCGATTGATGTTCTAAAACATTTATATATGACCACGTGGGCACACATATATATTGTATACCATTCATACTAGCGCCCCCTATTGGGTTATACCCTTTGTTTTTGTTTTGAATTGGAACAACGCCTACTACAAAGAGGGTATAATAGAAAGATCATTAAAAAGGCTAGATATGAGGTCAATTCCCTATCTAGGGAACAACTTCTAAGGGATAAGTTACCCATCAGAGATAATCAAGGGAATAAATTGACCTTTGTCACAGATTATTCAGCTCAGTATGGAGAAATCTGTGACATAGTCAGAAACCACTTTCGTCTGTTAGTGGCAGATGATGCCCTTGCAGTGACTGCTAGGAATGGCTGTAGATTCTCCTATAGGAGAAATAAGACCGTTGGGAATTCAGTGTCGCCATCCATGCTTAGGAAACCAGACTCTGCAGTGGCATCATCGTCTTCCTGGCTCAGACACAGGGGTACCTACAGGTGTGGCTACTCACAGTGTAAGGCCTGTGAATATGTCCAAGTGGGGACCAGTTTCTCTTCGGTGGTGACCGGTGAAACCTTTGACATTACTTCCTGTTTGAATTGTAAATCTTCTAATTGTATCTACTTACTCTGGTGCTCAGTCTGTGAACTGCAGTACATAGGTTTGACCACCAGGGATGTCAGATCTAGGATCAGGGAACACCTGTCTACCATACGGGTGGGCAAGAGTAGTATACCTTTGGTTTCCCATTTCGTTCAGCGACATGATAAAGACTGTCGCTCCTTGAAATGGATGATTGTAGAAAAGGTTCAACCACAGAAGAGAGGGGGTGACCAATTTAAGATCTTGTCCAGACAGGAAATGTATTGGATCTTTAGGCTCCAGACTAAAAGACCTCTGGGCCTAAACTCCGAATATGATTTCATTAATCATTGGAATTAGATCTTGGTCACCTCTAGTTTAAAGGTCTCAATTGAAATATTATTCTGAAAAACAAGGATTAAATTGAAACAGTAAAATCAAAAAGGTTTTGGAAGTTTGTAATTTTTTGTACTTAATCATAATATACAAACTTATGGACTTAATGTAACAGGAACGAGAGGGCTTCATGTTTCTTTAAAGTGTAATTTTTATATGCTCTATTGTCCTCTTATTTAAAATGTATATATTAAAATTTATACATTCTCAGATATACACATATACACAATGGGATGTTTATAATATGTGATCTAATTGTATGTGGAGACTAGAGTATAAATGCCCCCTTTTTAGGTGCTTCAGGTTTATATGCTAAACTATTGACCAAAGTATATATATATAGTATATTAATTGTTTATGTTCTATAAGTTAGCGCTCCTTCTAAGTATTTTAGGTGTATATGCTGTTTAGATATTTATGTAATGCACATTGATTAATGTATAGGTATCACAATACACGCTCCATCCCCTGTGTCTTTAAATTTCAATTACTAACCCACCAATAGTATTGGAGCACTGGGTTTATAAGTCATTTTGATTTTAAAGGTTTTAGGGACTATGATTACGGCGTTCTGGGCCGAAACATGTCAGTCTGTTTAACAATAGGGGTGTCTTATCCCCTCTCTCTATATGTTTTAATTTTGTCATAATAAAGTTTATTAATTTTTAAGTTTGAGGTGCCTAGCGAATCTTTTCTCTTTTTTTGGATACTTTGTGGAATTGTCAACATAAATTACAATGCCGCCTCCTCTATTTCTATGGTATGAATACCCATGTATTGCAATGGCAGAGTCAGGTATTTTTGCTGTTAGCTACGATTCAGAGATCACAATGATTTTGGGCGTGTATTGTAAACACCAAGCTGGCAGTGCATCGATTTTTTGTAGTAAGCTGCGGATATTACAGTGCACAAAAGAGAGGCCTTTTTTAGCTGGAAGGCTAGGAATGGAATTTGTTAGGGGACCAGAGTTTGCAAGCGCAAGTAACATAAGGAATAGGAATTTGGACATAGTTTTTGTTTGGCCATATAGTGAAATAGGAATTTGGACATAGATGTTTTAATGATTGGCTGGACAGTGAGCATTTTCTGCGTGATAAATGCCCTATGTATCAGTTTCTATAGTGATTCTCTTAAATCTAAGGTTAGTGTACCAATTTCCACTCTTTTAAAACTCTGTAGAATGTATTCCCTCCTTCTCCCATAGCATCTGTGTTTTGTTCAAAGATTCACTCCCCTTGGTCTTTACCAGAAGGTCTTAAACTGGAGATACAGAATAATATGCCTGACCATATATAATCCATCATTATACTGATAGATCTGAAGGTATTATCTGTTTAGAAGAGTATTTTTTCAAGGAATTTCTAACAATTGTCTAACAAGTCCCTTGACCACCACTGTTGGAAAGGGATAGACATGATTCCTGGTAGAACATTCTGACTTGCTATTGTGCTTTCTGATACATCTGAAATTGAAATACTGTAGAAATAAAGCAAAAAAAGGTTGAATTAAGGCAAAATAAACATTGAACAAAAGGTTAAGTAGAAAAAAGGGTTGATCACTTAGGGAAGGGTATATAAATAAGATAAATAAGATAGATGACAAGTACAGCATAATATCTGCATTTTTTAATGACTTTATTGACTGCTTCTCCAAAATAGTACAAAAGGAAATCATAGAAAAGAAAACTTGGCATAATATGTCATAAACATCTCTAACCACCAGATATTCATGTGTTATAAAGTCTGTAATGTTTGAATGTCGATGAATTCCAGCAGAGAGTCTCTGAAATACGGATATGAGAAATTATATCGGAGGCAAACAAAAAAAACCTTGTAATAAGAAGTAAAAAAAAGAAAGAGGGGGACATCTTCAAAACATATGCATGCCAATCAGAAACGTCTGTTATAAATGACATTGGTATAATAATATTAAAGGGCTAAGTATTACACAACAGAACATTACACCTGAATACATAATAGGGCAGCTACTTCATAGTAAAAGTCCAATTGGTCCAATAACTGGTAACATAATTTTTAAGTGCACTTTTAATCTAAGTGATACCCAAATATAAATCACTGTAT
Source organism: Bombina bombina (assembly GCF_027579735.1). NCBI lineage: Eukaryota > Metazoa > Chordata > Amphibia > Anura > Bombinatoridae > Bombina > Bombina bombina. The sequence goes on from NC_069502.1 coordinate 80,149,140, forward strand.
TATGAAAGTTTGCTAGTAAATAGTCAGAATATGTGGAAAACAAAACCTTCCTTCTTTTTCTTTTCACTACTCTAAATAGCCTCATTCAAAGAAGGCAGGTGATATAAATTGCAAATAAAACAGAATTAAACAACAGTCCATTAATTATGTGAATTATCTGTTGGTATCTAATTGTCTCATACAAACAGGCTGGCAGGTGAGCTGTTAATTGTTAGACCAAATAAAAGCTGCTTATTGTTCATGCTCCGTCTACCGTTCTACATTATTGGATGACTTAAGAGCCGTATCTGTCAGTATGCATCACGTGCTGATTACTCAGCTAATTTAAGACGTACAGTGGCCTCGGTATGTGATCAGTATACATTTTATTTTTTATTAGAGTTTACGAAAGATGGATAAAAATGGAAATCATAAACACTCAGTGCATTTTTGTAGTGTAAATGATAATGTATGTAAAGAACCAGGATCATAAAATGTGTTGCTAGGTTCCAAAAATATCAGGGGCTATAGCCCATTTCAAAATTCATTACCCTCATCTTTCTAACTTCTCAAATCACCATCCAATATCTCTGTAAGGCTCTGCTGCAACGCGTTTCTCAGCATATCCAAATGCTGTTTCATCATGCTGTTTCATTCCTGATGAAACAGTGTTTGGATACGCTGAGAAACGCGTTTCAGCAGAGCCTTACAGAGCTATTGGAGGGTGAGCTAGCATGCCCTCGCTCTACCTTTGGTTCATACATTTGTTTTTATACCTTTTATTGGTTTTTAATAAAACTTAGTTTGAATGATTGAACCAGTGCACCCTTTCTGAGTTCTATTGCTGACAGAAGTTTTGGACCACAAAGATGGGGATTCCATAGCTTCCTGTTTCCTGGAGTTAAGCCAGCTGGATTGCTGTAAAATTCTAGCTTGTTCCTTATAACACTCTAGTGTGCTCTACGTAAATGTGAGTACCCTATATCAGAGTCTTCATATTACAACTATTGTGGCTTGATTGGTACAATGATATTGGTAGAACACACAAGCGCCAGAAAATGGCTAAAATACCCAAAAAATGGAAACAATATATTTTAGTAAAAAGGAGTAGTTTTATTAATTGCTGTATTAAATATAACAGATAAAAAAATCTTTTATGATAAATAACGAGGTTTTTACTTTTAAAACAGATTTATATCACAATGCCAGAAGTGATAGATACATTCAGGTTGGCGAACCTATAGTTAAAAATGTAACATTGAGGAATGTTGAGAAAGTGAATAATTTCCTTTGTGATTAATAAGGAGTTTCTCTCTGTATATAGGAATCACAGGTTCTCCATATCTTTATTAAACAGGGCACAAAGAATTTATTTTTACAGCAGTATATCGAAAGCAATCTTTCAAACAGTTACTATTTGTAAGTAAAATTCCCAATAATGAAAAAAGTTGCTAAGGCTGTAATAATTCACTTAATTTGCGATTTTATAATGTAATTCTCTATAACGGTGCTATAACAGTGTTTAAGCAGAGTTCTCAGACGTTCTGCAGCTAGCTACCAGTTATAGACATTAGAAAGCAGCTGAACGGTACCTTAAAGATTGAGGACAAGTGCACTTGTTAATCTGTTGCTTCCTTTGATACGAAGCTGGATGTTAAAGTCCTGGAAGATTAATTTTTTTTTGAGGCGATTATGGAGCCGATCCGATCCTCTCGGCGTTCTCCCGCTGTGAATGTACAGAGACCACGCCTTCTCCAGAAGGGGCTCTGATTGGTTCCTTCTTTGGGGGAGTTTCCACTTCAGTGGTGGATAAAGGCTCTACGGCTGGATTACTCGTAAGTCTGTTAGATCCTTAATGGTATCCTTAGTGGTATGAAGAAACAAGCAACGCGTTTCCGCTGAGATTAATCAGCCTTTGTCAAGCTACTTCTTCATACTCTTAGTGATGTTTAAATAGCCCTCTCTGGCTTCCTATTCGCTTATGCAGTTTAACTGTTTGTGTATTTGCTTAATCCTGACAATCACATTGTATAGTAAAAGATGAATAAATCAGTTAATATGCAGTTAGATCTATACCAAACATATTAAAAACTGTGCATCATTTTTCGGCATTTATTTATAATAAAAACCTGGTTAAAAAAATGTTGTAAAATATTTTCCAATGCTTATTAGAAACTTTTAATTAAAAAGCTATATTTTTAGGCTATATTTTTAAAAAGAAGGATTAACAAAAAAAAAATGTATATATATATATATATATAAATAATATATATATAAAAATATATAAATATAAAAATATATATATAATCTTGGTACTTAGATTAGTGGGTATTTTTGTTTGGTTCCATTCATTGTTTATAAATTATTCAATACTTAATGTATAAATGGGGAAGTATTAAGTGTGTATTACTTTGCTTCAAAAACTTTTTCATAACAGATGCTAATTTTGTGTGAATTTTTTCTGACTTTTTTGTTGGATAACAGTTTAGATACAACCCTATTATTAGACTGGGGTGGGGTTTAATCCTCAAACCCTAAACTTGGATTGTTTTATGTATTTAGGAAGCAATTAAGACTGAAATCTTGATTTAGCCCTTTTGGTTTTAATGTTTGGAGTTCGAAAATCCATTTTGCCTCCTTTTGTAAGAGTGCATGTGATAGATTCCCCCCTCTTTTTCTTTCATTAAGTTTAGTTATTGCTGTAAAGTTAAAATATTTCAAGTTATTATTGCAACACGTTCTGAAATGTTTTGCTACCGGAAGATCTTTATTCCTTTCTTTTTCAGAGTTTTCAATAGAGTTCAGATGTTCTCTTATTCTCTCTCTTATTGTTCTTTCAGTCTCTCCTATATATTGTTTTCCACATTTTTTGCAAGTTATCGGGTAGATCGCATTTATATCCATACATCTAATAGTCTCCTTTATTGCATATTCTCTTTTTGTGTTAGTTGATATAAAATTTTTTGTTTTATTTGCATATTTGCATGCCTTACACGTTAGGCAAGGATAGAAACCTTGTAATTTTTCCCCTAACACACCTCTAGTAGTTTTACAAGTGTTTTGTTTATAGGTGGGTGCTAGTTTACTTTTTAAATTTCTTGTCTTTTTGTATACGAATTTAGGATTACAGGTGGCCCTCGTTTTACAACGGTTCAATTTACACCGTTTCAGAATAACAACCTTTTTTTCCAGTCATGTGACTGCTATTGAAAAGCATTGAAAAGCAGTGCATTTATTAAAATAGCCAGTAGGTGGAGCTGTCCGCTTGTTTTGCAGCAAAGCCAAGCAAGCTGAAATTAATCAGTTTAACCAGACCTGAACTATTGAGCAGATTCCAAAGGAACAATATCTTCCTGTCTATAAATCAGTCCAGATTGAAATGCATAGCAAGAACTGTTTACAGAAAAATGCAAGTGAAGTCTGTGTTGTGTGATTATTTTATTAGGTTTATAATGCTGTTTAGCAAATGTTTTTGTTCATTTTACTTAGTTTAATTATATAGTCTGTGTTGTGTGATTATTTTATTAGGTTTATAATGCTGTTTAGCATTTAAAGTCTTCATTTCAAAGCTTTAAAAATAATGTATTAGGTGTTACTTATGACAATTTTGAGAGGGGCCTGGAACCTATCTCCCTCACTTCCCATTGACTTACATTATAAACTGGGTTTCAATTTACAATGGTTTCGATTTACAACCATTCCTTCTGGAACCTAACCCCGGCGTAAACTGAGAGCTACCTGTATTAGGAAGTTTTACCCCTAAATGCGGATCTGATTTTAAAATTTTCCAATGAGATCTTATTATTTTTTCTAGTTTTGACCTATCCTCACTATATTCTGTAATAAAGGGCAGAAAAATTTCATCATTAGATGCATTAACTGGATGAGTTTCTTTAGGTTTGTATTGCAATATATATTTTCTTTATTTATTCTTTAGGATCATGGACTGGATTTCATAGTCATCCGCCTCCTTACAATTTCTTTTTAGTCGCAAAACTTGACCCTTTGGAATGTTACCTTTCCATCTTTGGAGATGACAGCTAGTTTCATGAATAAAATTATTGGCGTCTACTTCTTTAAAAAATGTTTTCGTTGTTATTGCATTATTTTTTATGTTAATTTCTAAATCCAAATAGTGTACTTGCTCTTTACTGATATCTGCTAGTTGAGAATATTATTGTTCATACTATTAAGACACTCTTGTAGGTTTTCAGTACAAAAGAAAAACAGATCATCTATAAATCTCTTATAGATGATTATGTTATTTCTATAAGGACTTGGTACACACAGGCACCTCTCTTTTTATCTAGTTTTTACCACAAATTATAAAGCAGTGGTCGTACAACCACTGCTTCCTGACTTCTCTGCCACCTCAGAGGAAATGAAAATAAATCCACGCTCACCAACCTCATTTGTTCTGTGTGACTGGCAGGCTCTTGTGTGATAGCAGATGCCAGCGCTGCATTAGGAAATCACTGTTAAAGGGATAGTAAACACCAAAAATGTTATTGCTTAAAAAGATAGATAATCCCTTTATTTACCATTCTGCAGTTTTACATAACCAACACTGTTATAGAAATATACTTTTTACCTCTGTAATTACCGTGTATCTAAGCTTCTGCTGACTGCCTCCTTATCTCAGATCTTTTGACTGACTTGCATTTCAGGCAGTTAGTGCTGACTTCACGTGCATGAGCACAGTTATCAATATGAAACACATGAACTACAGCCTCTAGCAGTGAAAAACTGTCAAATGCATTGAGCTGAGAGGCGGCCTTCAAGTACTTAGAAATTAGCATATAAGCCTACCTAGGTGTAGCTTTCAACTAAGAATAACAAGAGAACAAAGCAAATATGATGATAAAAGTAAATTAGAAAGTTGTTTAAAATGACATGCCCTATCTGAATCATGAAAGTTTAATTTGGACTTTACTATCCCTTTAAGGCAGGTGGGCAGGTTCCCTAGCTGGGAACTTTTTCCATCTATCAGATAATAAATGGGGCCTTATGAATAAATTGAAGATGTACATTTTTGCATAAATAAACCTCTTCACCTTAATTGAACAAAGTAAAAAATTTCAAGGTTTCATGGGAAGCAATCAGTAATTTTGAGTGTATACACTGTCTGCCATACACCTAGAGGTCACTACTAACATTTTTGCCATTTAAGGATGTAGATGAGAGGGGGGGGGCAGTAACAGTTATTCTGTACATCTCTAGCACTTCACAGCTATGGATCTTGGTTAATGACTGTCAAATGATACAATCTGCTTCGTTAGCTGCAGTAGAACACAGGGAGGACTGAGTCATTACATGAGAATCCTAGCTTACTCCCTGAGGTTTCAAATGTTCCCTTCATCATGATTCCCTTCTATCTGTATTTGCTGACGTTGTAAATGCATTTTAACAGAACTAGTTTGTACATCACAGACTTTATGAGTTGTGATGATTATTTGCTCTGCTACGTCTATAAGAAATAAAACAAAATAACTTGTTCTTTGTCACCCTGATGCTGCATGACTTGCAGGCTGACAGACAGCTGTATGTTACCTTTCATTCAGTGATTTATGATGTGTAATAGAAACATAAATCACATCACAAACTTAATCTCTGTTTCTTTTAGTTTTAAAGGGACTTGAAACTCAATTTTTTTTCTGTCATGATTTAGAAAGAGCATGCAAATGAAAGCAACTTTCAAATTGACTTCTAGTATCTAATTTACTTCAATCTCTTTGTATCCTTTGCTGAAAAGCATATCTAAATAGGCTCAGTAGCTGCTGATTGTTGGCTGCACATAGATGCCTTGTGTGATTGGCTCCCCCATGTGCATTGCTATTTCTTCAATAAAAGATATTTGAAGAATGAAGCAAATTAAATAATAGAAGTAAATTGGAATGTTGTTTAAAAGTTTATTCTATATCTGAATCATAAAAAAGACACATTTTGAATTTCATGTCCCTTTAAGATAAATAAATATTATTTTCCATGTCAAAGTGTAGTAAACATGGTATCTGTTGGAGCAACAGTCCACTGTAGACCTGCGATTCTTCCAAAAATGTTTGCTTTGATTTTTGGAACTGGAATCACTTACATGTTGTAAAGTAAAAATTGCAGGTTACTATATAGGGCTCTTATATACAGCTTAAAGGGACATGAGACCCCAAATTTTCTTTCACAAACAATCGCCTAGATTTAGAGTTCTGCGGTAGCCGTCAAAAGCAGCGTTAAGGGCTCCTAACGCTGCTTTTAGCCACCCGCTGGTATTTAGAGTCGTGTAGGTAAAGGTCTAACGCTCACTTTCAAGCCACCACTTTTCCATACCGCAGATCCCCTTACGCCAATTGCGTATCTTATCTTTTCAATGGGATCTTCCTAACGCTGGTATTTAGAGTCTTGGCTGAAGTGAGCGGTAGACCCTCTACCGACAAGACTCCAGCCGCAAAAAATAGTCAGTAGTTAAGAGCTTTCTGGGCTAACGCCAGTTTATAAAGCTCTTAACTACTGTGCTATAAAGTACACTAACACCCATAAACTACCTATGTACCCCTAAACCGAGGCCCCCCCACATCGCTGCCACTATAATAACAATTTTTAACCCCTAATCTGCCGACCGCACACCGCCGCCACCTACATTATCCCTATGAACCCCTAATCTGCTGCCCCTAACATCGCCGACACCTACATAATATTTATTAACCCCTAATCTGCCCCCCCCCCCCAACGTCGCCGCTACCTAACTATACTTATTAACCCCTAATCTGCCGACCGGACCTCGCCGCTACTCTAATAAATGTATTAACCCCTAAACCGTCGCACTCCCGCCTCACAAACACTATAATAAATTGTATTAACCCCTAATCTGCCCTCCCCAACGTCGCCGCCACCTAACTTCAAGTATTAACCCCTAATCTGCCGACCGGACCTCGCCGCTACTCTAATAAATGTATTAACCCCTAAAGCTAAGTCTAAACCTAACCCTAACACCCCCCTAAATTAAATATAATTTTAATCTAATGAAATAAATGAAATCTTATTAACTAAAGTATTCCTATTTAAAACTAAATACTTACCTGTAAAATAAACCCTAATATAGCTACAATATAACGAATAATTATATAGTAGCTATTTTAGGATTTATATTTATTTTACAGGCAACTTTGTATTTATTTTAACTAGGTACAATAGCTATTGCAGCATAAAAGTAGCAAGAAACATTTTACTTCTATTATGTAATTTGCTTTGATCTTGTAGTTTCCTTTGTTTAAAATAATACCTAGGTAGGCTCAGGAGCAGCAATGCATTACTGGGAACTTGAAGCTGATTGGTTGCTGCACATATACAGTATGCCTTTGTTCATTGGCTCGCCTGATGTGGTCAGCTAGCTCCCAGTAGTGCAGTGCCGATACTTCAACAAACAATACCAAGAGTACGATGCAAATTGGAAAATAGAAGCGAATTGGAAAATTACAGGCTCTATCTGAATCATGAAAGAAAAATTGGAGGTTTGATATCCCTTTGAAATTGTAATACATATTAAAACAAATATAGATAACATTCCATCCAGTGTGAAATGCGTCAGTCATGTTACCTGATCAATATTTGCTGTATAAGTATTTATGAATAAAGCTGTTTTCAACCCCCATACAGTTCTCTGTGCGACCTCTTGGCTAATGTAGTTTCTAAAATTAAAGGAAGCATTATTTTTTAAAGCTAATTTTTGAAACGTACTGTAAAGAAGGCGTGTCTGTACATTTGCTGCTAGGTTTTTTTTCTTATCAGCAAAGAAAAGAGAATATTTTAAACAATTTTTGCAGTTTTTGGGTGTATTAAACTACCTTTTGTTTTAATGCTTTATACTATTGTCTATTAATATAGCTGTAGGAGTCTCCATATCAGCCACTAAGGGCTAGATTACAAGTGGAACTCTAAATATCGCTTTCACAAAAAAACACGCTAATGTACGCTGGTATTACAAGTTGAGCGCAATGCGAACACAAGCTCACATTCGCAATGGTAGGAAGCATTCCATAGGTGCGCTTCCATAAGCTCCAGTGGGAGCCTTATTCTCAAGCCGTGTCTCTAGGGCAGCAAAGGGGGTAAGTCGCACAGCGATGGACGGCATTTTTAAATATATATGTATATAAACATATTAACAACACATAAATATATATGTATATAAACATATTAACACATAAATATATATGTATATACACATACTAACACATAAATATATATGTATATACACATATTAACACATAAATATATATGTATATACACATATTAACACATAAATATATATTGAATGAACCGCAGAGATTAGACAGGAGCTGGATTCCGCCCATACAAGTATCCGAGATACTTCTTTCATAGCTTGAGGACTGTGAGTCCCACCTTGATGATTGACATATGCCACGGTCGTGACATTGTCTGTTTGAAAACAAATAAACTATTCTCTCTTCAGAAGAGGCCAAAATTGAAGAGCTCTGAAAATCGCATGGAGTTCCAAAATGTTGATTGGTAATCTCGCCTCCTGAGATTCCCAAACCCCTTGCGCTGTCAGAGATCCCCATACAGCTCCCCAACCTGATTGACTCGCATCTGTTGAGATCACAGTCCAGGTTGGACGAACGAAAGGGGCCCCTTGAATTAAACGATGGTGATCCATCCACCAAGTTAGAGATGATCGAACATTGGGATTTAAGGATATTATTTGTGATATCCTTGTATAATCCCTGCACCACTGGTTCAGCATACAAAGCTGGAGTGGTCTCATGTGAAAACGAGCAAAAGGGATCGCGTCTGATGCAGCAGTCATGAGACCTAAAATCTCCATGCATAAAGCTACCGAAGGGAACAATTGAGACTGAAGGTTTCGACAGGCTGAAACCAATTTCAGACGTCTCTTTTCTGTCAGAGACAAAGTCATAGACACTGAATCTATTTGGAAACCTAAAAAGGTTACCCTTGTCTGAGGAATCAAGGAACTCTTTGGCAAATTGATCCTCCAACCATGTCTTTGAAGAGACAACACAAGTTGATTCGTATTAGATTCTGCAGAATGTGAAGACTGAGCAAGTACCAAGATATCGTCCAAATAAGGAAATACCGCAATACCCTGTTCCCTGATTACAGAGAGAAGGGCACCGAGAACCTTCGAAAAGATTCTTGGTGCTGTTGCTAGACCAAATGGAAGAGCAATAAACTGGTAATGCTTGTCTAGAAAAGAGAATCTCAGAAACTGATAGTGATCTGGATGAATTGGAATATGCAGGTATGCATCCTGTAAGTCTATTGTAGACACATAATGCCCTTGCTGAACAAAAGGCAGAATAGTTCTTATAGTCACCATTTTGAATGTTGGTATCCTTACATAACGATTCAATATTTTTAGGTCCAGAACTGGTCTGAAAGAATTCTCTTTCTTTGGTACAATGAATAGATTTGAATAAAACCCCAGACCCTGTTCCAGAACTGGAACTGGTATAATTACCCCAGCTAACTCTAGGTCTGAAACACATTTCAGAAACGCTTGAGCCTTCACTGGATTGACTGGAATGCGTGAGAGAAAAAATCTTCTCACAGACGGTCTTACCTTGAAACCTATTCTGTACCCTTGCGAAACAATGTTCTGAATCCAAAGATTGTGAATCGAATTGATCCAAACATCTTTGAAAAATCATAACCTGCCCCCTACCAGCTGCGCTGGAATGAGGGCCGCACCTTCATGCGGATTTAGGAGCTGGTTTTGACTTTCTGGAAGGCTTGGATTTATTCCAGACTGGATTAGGTTTCCAACCGGAAACTGTTCCTTTAGGGGAAGGATCAGGTTTCTGCTCCTTATTCTGACGAAAGGAACGAAAACGATTAGCAGCCCTGTAATTACCTTTAGATTTTTTGCCCTGAGGCAAAAAGGCACCCTTCCCTCCAGTAACAGTTGAAATTATAGAATCCAACTGAGAACCAAACAACTTATTACCTTGGAAAGAGAGAGAAAGCAAAGTTGACTTAGAAGTCATATCTACATTCCAGGATTTAAGCCATAAAGCTCGTCTAGCTAAAATAGCTAAAGACATATACCGGACATCAACTCTAATGATATCAAAAATGGCATCACAGACAAAGTTATTAGCGTGTTGAAGAAGTTTAACAATGCTATATGTATTATGATCTGTCACTTGTTGCGCTAAAGCCTCCAACCAGAAAGTTGAAGCTGCAGCAACATCAGCCAAAGAGATAGCAGATCTAAGTAGATTACCTGAACATAAATAAGCTTTTCTCAAAAAAGATTCAATTTTCTTATCTAAAGAATCTTTAAACAAAGTGCTATCTGCCGTAGGAATAGCAGTACGTTTGGCAAGAGTAGAGATAGCCCCATCGACTTTAGGGATTTTATCCCAAAATTCCAATCTATCAGATGGCACAGGGTACAATTTCTTAAACCTTGGAGAAGGAGTAAATGAAGTAGCCAGACTATCCCATTCCCTAGCAATCACATCTGAGATAGCATCAGGAACTGGAAAAACTTCCGGAATTAGCACATGAGGTTTATACACCGAATTTAAACATTTAGCAGTTTTAGTATCAAGAGGACTGGACTCCTCCATATCTAAAGCAATCAAAACTTCTTTAAGTAATGAATGAATAAACTCCATTTTAAATAAATATGAAGATTTATCAGTATCAATATCTGTGGTAGAATCTTCTGAACCGGAAAAAACCTCATCAGAATCAGATAAGTCAGAATGATGGCGGTCACCTAAAAATTAATCTGAAATGTGAGAAGTTTTGAAAGACCTTTTACGTTTACTGGAAGGAGGAATAACAGACAGAGCCTTCCTAATAGATTTAGAAACAAATTCTTTTACATTAACAGGAACATTCTGAACAATAGATGTTGAAGGAACAACAACAGGTAAAGGATTATTACTAATGGAAACACAATCTGCATTGGAAAGTTTATCATGACAGCTTTCACAAACTACAGCTGGAGGAACAGTTACCACAAGTTTACAACATATGCACTTAACTTTGGTAGAACCAGCATCAGGCAGCGTCTGTCCACTAGTGGATTGAGATCCAGGGTCAGGGTGAGACATCTTGCAATATGTAATAGAAAAAACAACATATAAAGCAAAATTATCAAATTCCTTAAATGACAGTTTCAGGAATGGGAAAGAATGCAAAATAATAAGCTTCTAGTAACCAGAAGCAATGAAAGAGAAATGTTTAAATAATGTAATAATGTGAGTAAAAAAGACGCCCACATTTTTTTGGCGTAAAAAAAAAAAAATGTCTGAAAACGCATGCGTAACAGAATACAACTTCCGGCGTAAATTACGTCGCTGGAAATGACAACATTTTTAGCGCCAAAAAAGTTTGCGCCAAAAATGACGTAATAAAAAGAAACATTTTCTGCCCCCGCGAGCCTAACAGCATGCAGGAAAAAATAGTCAAATGAAATTTTTCAAGGTAAGAAAAAATAAATAAATGCATTATCCCAATAATGAAACTGACAGTCTGTATTTGAAAAGGAATACTGATTATCCTGAATCAAGGCAAATATAAGTTTATAGACATATATTTAGAACTTTACATATAAAGTGCCCAACCATAGCGTAGAGTGTCACAAACAATAAGACTTACTTACCCCAGGACACTCCTCTACATATAGCAGATAGCCAAACCAGTACTGAAACGAGAATCAGTAGAGGTAATGGTATATAAGAGTATATCGTCGATCTGAAAAGGGAGGTAGGAGAAGAAATCTCTACGACCGATAACAGAGAACCTATGAAATAGATCCCCTAGAGGTAGACCATTGTATTCAAATAGGCAATACTCTCTTCACATCTCTCTGACATTCGCTGCACTCTGAGAGGAAAACCGGGCTTCAACCTTTTGCGAAGCGCATATCAACGAAGAATCTTAAGCACAAACTTACTTCACCACCTCCACGGGAGGCAAAGTTTGTAAAACTGAATTGTGGGTGTGGTGAGGGGTGTATTTATAGGCATTTTAAGGTTTGGGAAACTTTGCCCCTCCTGGTAGGAATGTATATCCCATACGTCACTAGCTCATGGACTCTTGCTAATTACATGAAAGAAATATATGTATATACACATATTAACACATAAATATATATGTATATACACATATTAACACATAAATATATATGTATATAAGCATATTAACACATAAATATATATATATATATATATACACATAGTAACACATAAATATATATGTATATAAGCATATTAACACATACATATATATGTATATACACATAACACATAAATATATATGTATATAAGCATATTAACACATACATATATATGTATATACACATAACACATAAATATATGTGTATATAAGCATATTAACACACATATATATATGTATATACACATATTAACACATAAATAAATATGTATATAAACATATTAACACATACATATATACTGTATGTATATAAGCATATTAACACATAAATATATATGTATATAAGTATATCAACACATAAATATATATGTATATAAACATATTTACACATAAATATATATACACATATTAACACATAAATATATATGTATATAAACATATTAACACATAAATATATATGTATATAAACATATTAACATAAATATATATGTATATAAACATATTAACATAAATATATATGTATATAAACATATTAACACATAAATATATATGTATATAAACAAATTAACACATAAATATATATGTATATAAACATATTAACGCATAAATATATATATGTATATAAACATATTAACACATACATATATATATGTATATAAACATATTAACACATAAATACAGTATATATGTATATAAACATATTAACACATACATATATATGTATATAAACATAACACATAAATATATATGTATATAAATATATTAACACATAAATATATATGTATATACACATATTAACACATAAATATATATGTATATGTATATACACTTATTAACACATAAATATATATGTATATAAGCATATTAACACATACATATATATGTATATAAGCATATTAACACATAAATATATATGTATATACACATATTAACAAATATATATGTATATACACATATTAACACATAAATATATATGTATATAAGCATATTAACACATAAATAAATATATATATATATATATATATATATATATATATATATATATATATAAATAACTCATTGTGTAGTTCATTAACAAATCTAGACAGGCCCAGAGGCTTGTTTTCCCACAGAAAACCTCTGAATTACATTGTTTCCAATGCAGCAAAGGATTCTGGGTAAGATATGCAAATTAAGTACACAATGACACACCTTTTTACTTCAGTCTGCTTTTCAGCAGGTTCCCTTTACGCCAAAGTATCGCTGTTCACACAGCTTCTAAACTTAGCTAGGGTTAGTGCAGTGATTCATAACCATCCCAGGACAGACTGTTTTGTGGTTATTGCCACTCATCAGCTGGGAGAAGGTTAGAATCACTGCTGGGTGAAGTTGATTCCAGGCAGAATACAACACTTTAAAATGTTGTTATATATATATATATATATATATATATATATATATATATATATATAATCCTGCAGAAGAAAGCGCACTCCAAAGGACTTGTACAATAATGCACCTTTATTCTGTTACAGAATAAAGGTGGATTATTGTACAAGTCCTTTGGAGTGCGCTTTCTTCTGCAGGATTGGATATTGTTTTTGCTGCACCCAAGGCTGGATTACAGTGGTTTGGAGTGCACTTTGTCTACTATTGTATATATATATATATATATATATATATATATATATATATATATATATATATATATATATATACACACATAGTAAATATATATATGTATATAAGCATATTAACACATACATATATATGTATATAAGCATATTAACACATACATATATATGTCTATACAAATAACACATAAATATATATGTATATAAGCATATTAACACATGCATATATATGTATATACACATAACACATAAATATATATGTATATAAGCATATTAACACATAAATATATATGTATATAAGCATATTAACACATAAATATGTATGTATATACACATATTAACACATAAATAAATATGTATATAAGCATATTAACACATAAATATATATGTATATAAGCATATTAACACATAAATAAATATGTATATAAGCATATTAACACATAAATAAATATGTATATAAGCATATTAACACATAAATATATATGTATATACACATATTAACACATACATATATACTGTATGTATATAATCATATTAACACATAAATATATATGTATATAAGTATATCAACACATAAATATATATGTATATACACATATTAACACATAAATAAATATGTATATAAGCATATACATATATATTTACTGGGAACACACAGTCCCATAGACAACAGACACTGTTGTGGCCTAGATTTAGAGTTCGGCGGTAAAAGGGCTGTTAACGCTCCGCGGGTTTTTTTCTGGCCGCACCATAAATTTAACTCTGGTATCGAGAGTTCAAACAAATGCTGCGTTAGGCTCCAAAAAAGGAGCGTAGAGCATTTTTACCGCAAATGCAACTCTCGATACCAGAGTTGCTTACGGACGCGGCCGGCATCAAAAACGTGCTCGTGCACGATTCTCCCATAGGAAACAATGGGGCTGTTTGAGCTGAAAAAAAACCTAACACCTGCAAAAAAGCAGCGTTCAGCTCCTAACGCAGCCCCATTGTTTCCTATGGGGAAACACCTCCTAAGTCTGCACCTAACACCCTAACATGTACCCCGAGTCTAAACACCCCTAGCCTTACACTTATTAACCCCTAATCTGCCGCCCCCGCTATCGCTGACCCCTGCATTACACTTTTAACCCCTAATCTGCCGCTCCGTAAACCGCCGCCACCTACGTTATCCCTATGTACCCCTAATCTGCTGCCCTAACATCGCCGACCCCTATGTTATATTTATTAACCCCTAATCTGCCCCCCACAACGTCGCCGACACCTACCTACACTTATTAACCCCTAATCTGCCGAGCGGACCTGAGCGCTACTATAATAAAGTTATTAACCCCTAATCCGCCTCACTAACCCTATCATAAATAGTATTAACCCCTAATCTGCCCTCCCTAACATCGCCGACACCTACCTTCAATTATTAACCCCTAATCTGCCGACCGGAGCTCACCGCTATTCTAATAAATGTATTAACCCCTAAAGCTAAGTCTAACCCTAACACTAACACCCCCCTAAGTTAAATATAATTTTTATCTAACGAAATAAATTAACTCTTATTAAATAAATAATTCCTATTTAAAGCTAAATACTTACCTGTAAAATAAATCCTAATATAGCTACAATATAAATTATAATTATATTATAGCTATTTTAGGATTAATATTTATTTTACAGGCAACTTTGTAATTATTTTAACCAGGTACAATAGCTATTAAATAGTTAAGAACTATTTAATAGTTACCTAGTTAAAATAATTACAAATTTACCTGTAAAATAAATCCTAACCTAAGATATAATTAAACCTAACACTACCCTATCAATAAAATAATTAAATAAACTACCTACAATTACCTACAATTAACCTAACACTACACTATCAATAAATTAATTAAACACAATTGCTACAAATAAATAACATTAAATAAACTATCTAAAGTACAAAAAATAAAAAAGAACTAAGTTACAGAAAATAATAAAATATTTACAAACATAAGAAAAATATTACAACAATTTTAAACTAATTACACCTACTCTAAGCCCCCTAATAAAATAACAAAGCCCCCCAAAATAAAAAATTCCCTACCCTATTCTAAAATACAAATATTACAAGCTCTTTTACCTTACCAGCCCTGAACAGGGCCCTTTGCGGGGCATGCCCCAAGAATTTCAGCTCTTTTGCCTGTAAAAAAAAACATACTATACCCCCCCCCCAACATTACAACCCACCACCCACATACCCCTAATCTAACCCAAACCCCCCTTAAATAAACCTAACACTACCCCCCTGATGATCTTCCTACCTTGTCTTCACCATGCCAGGTTCACCGATCCGTCCTGGCTCCAAGATCTTCATCCAACCCAAGCGGGGGCTAGACATCCACTGAAGAAGTCCAGAAGAGGGTCCAAAGTCTTCCTCCTATCCGGCAAGAAGAGGACATCCGGACCGGCAAACATCTTCTCCAAGCGGCATCTTCTATCTTCTTCCATCCGATGACGACCGGCTCCATCTTGAAGACCTCCAGCGCGGATCCATCCTCTTCTTCCGACGACTAGACGACGAATGACGGTTCCTTTAAGGGACGTCATCCAAGATGGCGTCCCTCGAATTCCGATTGGCTGATAGGATTCTATCAGCCAATCGGAATTAAGGTAGGAATTTTCTGATTGGCTGATGGAATCAGCCAATCAGAATATAGTTCAATCCGATTGGCTGATCCAATCAGCCAATCAGATTGAGCTCGCATTCTATTGGCTGATCGGAACAGCCAATAGAATGCGAGCTCAATCTGATTGGCTGATTGGATCAGCCAATCGGATTGAACTATATTCTGATTGGCTGATTCCATCAGCCAATCAGAAAATTCCTACCTTAATTCCGATTGGCTGATAGAATCCTATCAGCCAATCGGAATTCGAGGGACGCCATCTTGGATGACGTCCCTTAAAGGAACCGTCATTCGTCGTCTAGTCGTCGGAAGAAGAGGATGGATCCGCGCTGGAGGTCTTCAAGATGGAGCCGGTCGTCATCGGATGGAAGAAGATAGAAGATGCCGCTTGGAGAAGATGTTTGCCGGTCCGGATGTCCTCTTCTTGCCGGATAGGAGGAAGACTTTGGACCCTCTTCTGGACTTCTTCAGTGGATGTCTAGCCCCCGCTTGGGTTGGATGAAGATCTTGGAGCCAGGACGGATCGGTGAACCTGGCATGGTGAAGACAAGGTAGGAAGATCATCAGGGGGGTAGTGTTAGGTTTATTTAAGGGGGGTTTGGGTTAGATTAGGGGTATGTGGGTGGTGGGTTGTAATGTTGGGGGGGGGGTATAGTATGTTTTTTTTTACAGGCAAAAGAGCTGAAATTCTTGGGGCATGCCCCGCAAAGGGCCCTGTTCAGGGCTGGTAAGGTAAAAGAGCTTGTAATATTTGTATTTTAGAATAGGGTAGGGAATTTTTTATTTTGGGGGGCTTTGTTATTTTATTAGGGGGCTTAGAGTAGGTGTAATTAGTTTAAAATTGTTGTAATATTTTTCTTATGTTTGTAAATATTTTATGATTTTCTGTAACTTAGTTCTTTTTTATTTTTTGTACTTTAGATAGTTTATTTAATGTTATTTATTTGTAGCAATTGTGTTTAATTAATTTATTGATAGTGTAGTGTTAGGTTAATTGTAGGTAATTGTAGGTAGTTTATTTAATTATTTTATTGATAGGGTAGTGTTAGGTTTAATTATATCTTAGGTTAGGATTTATTTTACAGGTAAATTTGTAATTATTTTAACTAGGTAACTATTAAATAGTTCTTAACTATTTAATAGCTATTGTACCTGGTTAAAATAATTACAAAGTTGCCTGTAAAATAAATATTAATCCTAAAATAGCTATAATATAATTATAATTTATATTGTAGCTATATTAGGATGTATTTTACAGGTAAGTATTTAGCTTTAAATAGGAATTATTTATTTAATAAGAGTTAATTTATTTCGTTAGATAAAAATTATATTTAACTTAGGGGGGTGTTAGTGTTAGGGTTAGACTTAGCTTTAGGGGTTAATACATTTATTAGAATAGCGGTGAGCTCCGGTCGGCAGATTAGGGGTTAATAATTGAAGGTAGGTGTCGGCGATGTTAGGGAGGGCAGATTAGGGGTTAATACTATTTATGATAGGGTTAGTGAGGCGGATTAGGGGTTAATAACTTTATTATAGTAGCGCTCAGGTCCGCTCGGCAGATTAGGGGTTAATAAGTGTAGGTAGGTGTCGGCGACGTTGTGGGGGGCAGATTAGGGGTTAATAAATATAACATAGGGGTCGGCGATGTTAGGGGTAGCAGATTAGGGGTACATAGGGATAACGTAGGTGGCGGCGATTTGCGGTCGGAAGATTAGGGGTTAATTATTTTAAGTAGCTTGCGGCGACGTTGTGGGGGGCAAGTTAGGGGTTAATAGATATAATACAGGGGTCGGCGGTGTTAGGGGCAGCAGATTAGGGGTACATAAGTATAACGTAGGTGGCGGTCGGCAGATTAGGGGTTAAAAATTTTAATCGAGTGGCGGCGATGTGGGGGGACCTCGGTTTAGGGGTACATAGGTAGTTTATGGGTGTTAGTGTACTTTAGGGTACAGTAGTTAAGAGCTTTATAAACCGGCGTTAGCCAGAAAGCTCTTAACTCCTGCTATTTTCAGGCGGCTGGAATCTTGTCGTTAGAGCTCTAACGCTCACTGCAGAAACGACTCTAAATACCAGCGTTAGAAAGATCCCATTGAAAAGATAGGCTACGCAAATGGCGTAGGGGGATCTGCGGTATGGAAAAGTCGCGGCTGAAAAGTGAGCGTTAGACCCTTTAATCACTGACTCCAAATACCAGCGGGCGCCCAAAACCAGCGTTAGGAGCCTCTAACGCTGGTTTTGACGGCTACCGCCGAACTCTAAATCTAGGCCTGTATGTAACAGTATCTTAGCAACAGCTTTAAAAATCAAAAGATTTTAGAGATTTTAGCCCCCAATGTTAAATTTACCTTGTTTCCTCTACAGGTTCATTTGACCAGGTCTTCCTTTTAAAAGTGGTACGCTGGCACGCTGTCTAATCACAGCATGCCCTATCAAGCTATTGAACTAAATGTAGCCCACTCCCGCTCTGGTCTGGTAGCGAGCTACATTTAGTTCAATAGTGCGATCGGGCACGCTGTGATTAGACAGTACGCCCGCTAACCGATAAGACCTGATCAGAAGAACCTGGAGAGGAAACGAGGTAAGTTTAACATTGGGGGATAAAATATCTAAAATCTTTTGATTTTTAAAGCTGTCGCTAAGATAATGTTACGTAATTCTGCACTATGTGCAGAATTATGTAACATTATTTTTTAAATTTACTGTCCCTTTAAGAACAATTTTCTTTTTTAAATTTGAGACATGAATGAGAAATATTGTTTTTCAAAGGACTTCAACGTTAAATAAGAATAGGGCTATAACGCTGGACCTTCTTTTAACAATAGAACTATAGTTGGTTATAAATTTTCTTGAGATGAAGAAACTGGAAATTCTGTAGGGCTCATTCCTAGGGAATAGGGTTTTATTGTACCATTCTGAGATACAAAACGCATGCACATAGATGGATTAGGTAGATGGAAGGGACCATACAAATTAGTGAAAGGTTTATATTTCCTGTCAGCCTCAGGCTGCTCATGGAACTTGTGCAACAGACACACATTTCTGTTTTAAAAAAAGAAACTTGCTGCAGAAGGTTATAGAATAATGAAAGTCATTTTTTTCTGTGTAAAATGACTTCCAAGATAAATACATTATATAGTATTTTAAAGAAACATAGAATACCTTGTAATTACAAGATTTTTCTGAGGTCTTGGAATAAATTAACTAGGTGAGTGTGAGAAAAAAAAAAGTTTAATAGGCAAGTTCTCTATCCTTATTTGGAGGAGCCAATTTGGATTTGTTTTTGGATATTATACAGTATATGGTTAACGACCTGATTGCTGTGTTATATATGCAGGTGGCCCTCGGTTTACGCCGGTTCAATTTGCGCCATTTCAGAATAACAACCTTTTTTTTCAGTAATGTGACTGCTATTGAAAAGCTTTTGGAAAGCAATGCACTAATTAAAATAGCCAGTAGGTGGGCTGTCTGCTTGTTTTGCAGAAAAGTTATACAATTTAACAGCCTTAAATTGACCTGTATACACAGATCAGACCAGATCTATTGAGCAAAATTTAGCAGGCACTTTCCTATTATCTTCCTGTCCAGTAGCTTGAGATGAGGATGTCTACCTGCTTACTAATCACTGCAGACTGAAATGCATAGAATAGGTGCAGACCCAATATTATCTAACATGCTAACAATGCAGAGAACTGATTTCAGAAAAATGCAAGTAAAAAAATGTTTTTGTTCATTAAACTTAGTTTGATGATGATGCAGTCTGTTGTGTGATTATTTTATTAGGTGATGTTTAGCAAATGTTTTTGTTCATTAAACTTAGTTTGATGATGATACAATCTATATTTTTAGGTTTATAATGCTGTTTAGCATTTAAAGTATTCATTTCAAAGCTTTAAAAATAATGTATTAGGTGTCACTTATGACGATTTTGAGAGGGGCCTGGAACCTAACTCCCTCACTTCCCATTGACTTACATTATAAACTGGGTTTCAATTTACAACGGTTTTGATTTACAACCATTCCTCCTGGAACCTAACCCCGGTGTAAACTGAGGGCTACCTGTATATTGTTTTACAATCGAGCACGGCTACCACCTTATTTAAAAATGTAACTGCTTATACATTTTACCTTAGTTTAATATATACTTTTTGTATTTTAGTGCAAACAAAACATTTCACTTGTAACTTAAATATCAGATTTTTAGACTTGGGTTATTTCCAGCTCTTAACCAAATCTTTTCTCCGCTACAGATCCCTGGAGAAGGTAGTAGGATCATTACAAAGAAGAAACTACACTCCCAGTAAGAGAGATCAATCATAAAATGTTCATTTTCAATTGTTTTTGCTAAGTATTGTGCTTTGGTATACTTTGATAATACAAAGAAGCATGTGTGTGTGTGTGTGTGTGTGTGTGTGTACAGAAAGTGATAAAATAAGGAAATCTGATTTCCCTGCAAGCTGAACTCATTTTAATGGTTGTGGTTTCAAAGAATGAAACCAGCTATTTCATAAAAGATCTGGGGGCAATTTTTCTTTATGTTTTATGACTGTCTAATATCAAATTAATTTACTTAATTCCACAATAAGGATTGGAAAATATATTTTCATTAAGTGTACTTGCAACACAGTGTCTTTCCTGTGACCCTTTTACTGCAAGTCTTAAGTCAGCCGTAAAGCATACCAAACTAATTTAACTGGGAGGATTGACAAACCCTGCTCTCATGCAATTGGTTGTGAGAAAGCAGGGGGCGGGCCACACAAGTGATTGTTTGCATCTTAAACATTTGCAGTAAATGTTGCCTCGCTCAGCCAAAAGCTAGCAGACAGGTTCCCTAGTTGGGAACTTTGTCCGCCCACATGTTGATAAAGTGTGTGTGTGGGAGAGGGGGCTATGTGTTTAAATGTGGAATTGCCTAGAAAAAAAAGATCAGATAAATAACATCACAGACCATAAGTATTATTAGATGAAATTATGATAAAGGCTGGTGAGAGAAAAAGAGATTAAAGTGCAGCCATAAATGAAATAACTTGGTATGGAATATGTGAAAATAAACAAACAATATTATAAATAAACATGGATGATACAATATTTATATTATTCTTGATAAACTTAAAAAAAAAAATCTAAAACTTACTAGAATGTATTTAAATCTCACATAAAATATGACACATTTTTCTCATTTATTGGATCCGAAATTAGTTGCTAAACAATAGATTAAGCTTTGAATAATAAACAAGAACATCAATATTGTTGTTTGAGTCATCCTAATGACAAAATGTTGTTTATAGAATATAGCAACTTAAAGAACAAACAACCAAAAAACAGCTAATGAGACATTGAAAAAATATGTCTATATGTTATACTCAGAATAATCTTCTCTTTGAATGCATCATTCTATTTAGCATTTATTTAGTGTTTAATGTCCCTTTAAGAAACACTGCGAATGTTTAATCTGTTTTCGTCAAACGACACTTTCCATGGGAAGATTTCCTACTTCTATATAAAAAAAAATTTGTTTGTTTGTTTATGTTGCAGCTAAATTGAGTTAATTTAAATGCAATTTTTATGTTTGTGAGACCAATAAACAGACATCCCAAGTCTCCCTGAAGTTCAGGGAGTCTCCCTGATTGTAATAGCGGCTCCCTGATGCCAGCAAATGGAGTGCAATCTCCCTGAAACTCCAAGCACCATGATCCAATGTGGCCCAAATACGGAAAAGTGCTTCTTTAAGGAATGCCTTTAGTTGCTGGGACGTTATAGAACCTTCAAAGCATGCACCAATAACCAAAAAGCCCCCACTTATTCTAATAAAATAAAACACAAATACTACCTTATTTACTGCACGTAATTAAAATTCGTATTCTAAAATATTTGAGCATTCAACAAGCGTACGATCACTGGAAAATAGGTTTGTTGTATGTGGTTGTGCAATAAAGCTACTTTTTTATTGTGACTTTAGTGGGAAGCTACTTTAATGATAAGTTTCTATCTTATTTCGGATTTTAAGGTGTCCAATATATAACTGGGAGGGGGGGGGTGGCGGCGCAGTAGCGGGAGAAGCCACCTACCTGAAATGAGTTTTTGTAGGTTGGGATGTCTGAATAAAGCAGCTAGTTAGCAGCCAATGATCAATCAAGCCTTAAGAACCAGGGGTACTTCCTGTTAGCTGGAAACAGAAATAAAGAGCTTTAACTTAAAAATATTTCAAATGCATGTTGAGGTAGTGTTCTTTAATATCCATGATTTAATTTGTATTGTGTTTATATCCTTTTAAAACATAAAGTTAGTATGTTCCTTGATATCAGAACTAAAGACATGAAAACAACAATGGTTCCATCTCAAAGTGAAAATTTTCAGAAGTCCATTGCATGAATCAATTACCCTTTCTATAAGGAAGCTCTGCTACTAAACAAACCTGAACATTCTACCTTCCAACTTAAGATCATGACCACAGGTCCTAGTTTTGACGTTTTTATGAAAAATGCTTTTAGACTTAATTTGATTAAATCCCTTAAAGGGACATTAAACACTTAAAGATGGTAATACAAAACGATAACATATATATATAGGGGGTGGAGCTTGACCATGCTGGAACATGGACGTGTAGATTCATAGCTCCATGTTCTCCACTGTAGGCTAGAAGATGCCCTAACTTTAAAAAATTCTGCCTAAAAAGCTCTCATACACATTAAGAACATGTGGTGATATATAAAACATAGCCTACACCGCTACTAAGCTTTAATCCTTAGGAGACAGCATCCTGTATATGCGGATTATCAGCTCCAAGCATCTGAGCGGTACAACATTGAACTACGCTACAAATCTAAAGCCCGTTATCCTGCTTCTACCTCTGTGTATAGCAGGGAACCAAGGAAGGAAAGTGCACAGCTGGGGTGTCGCTGGGATTGCACTAACACTGTGGACCGCCGCTATCTTGACACGCTTGCTCTCACCAGACCTACAAAGCACCGGAGGAACATCGGATCACTGAGAAAGCTTGCGATAACATCAGCAGTGCACGTAAGTGAATCTGGCAAACACAACAGCCCCAATAAAGCGACTAATATCGCTGTATGCTAGTTAACTTAGTGAGGCCATCTCAGTGGAAGTCTTAGTGCACAGTTATGTGCGGTCACGTGGTCCAGTTTCAGGGCTCTGAAAATTAGATGCCATTACACGCTACAATACAGGGACATGTGACAGATGCTGGGCACTATTATAAGACCTTATATGTCTAAAATATAACTCTCCTGACTTCCGGTGGGCGGGCCAAGGGATAGGCAGCTGTAGTGAAGAGCTCCGGAGCTACTACAAATTCAAAAGCTATTAAGCTGCTATTTAACCCCTTTTGGATTGCTGGTTTCTTCTACTGGCTACCCACAAGTGCATTATAGCCTTAACACGTTTGGTGTTCGGCACTCCAAGCACTGGCGACAGTCATCTCGCCCCCACCGTTGAAAGATAGCACATGTACGTGCGCCATTCTGAGTGTGAGAGCGTTACCGCAAAGTTCCGGACCACGTCTGACAACCCGGCTGCAGTTGTAAAGGGCTCGACAGATATCCCCACCTGGCTGGGGAGACCACAAGGGTGAGACCGCTGCCTGAAGAGGGCTAAGCCACACCACCGAGACCGGAAAAACTTCCCTCCTGTGCCGGTACTGGGAAACATCAAGCAAAGAGGACCGATCTAAGGTGTACTTACCTTTAATAGCCGAGGTGACAGCTGAGGTAAGCGGGGCTGTCTAGGAGCAGAGACCACCGACTCCACAGGGCCACCAGCATACGGCGCGAAAAGCCGCCATCTTGATCACCGCAAGCCGCTGAGAAAGACCGGACCCACGTGGCTGTTGGAAAAAGCGCTGCCCAACTCCACAAAGCACTGCCGCTTCATACCTTGCATCGGCTCGCTAAAGAAAAGATCACCTGTGTGCCAAAGTACCCACAACCTGTGACCGGCTGAAAAGGTAACTTTATCACCCTGCACATTTACACTTGGTGTGGGACAGACTCTGGTATTACACTAGACAAGGGAACGTACTTCTTACAGAATGCCCTGGCACTATCCCTGGTAGCTAAACATGGGGCCTGGACGGTGCTATAATAATACTCAGTAGCTGCAAGAACACTGGGGGAAGCACAGCTTAAGCCACAAACGGCTCAGTTTGCAGAGAACTTTTTACAACATCAGTGGCTCTAATCACTTTATAGCCCTCTCTCATCACTACTAACCCCCTTGCTACGAGCCAGTTAAAACTCTCTACAATCAACAGGGATCCCCCTTGGCTGATCCACCCAAAAGTTAGGGGAAGGGGAGACAGAAGAAAAGAAAACAGACTCTCTTATACATGTTTGTTTCTTGCCTGGACTTTTGGTGATTACATGCAAAGAGGTCCATACAACTAAGACTCTGTATAGACTGTGCTAATCTACTGTGCCAAGTGTTTCAAAATAACTAGGGTAGTGTTGTATTTTACAGGCTTTTCCTATTGTATTGATTATACCTCTGAAGGGGAGTGGGGTGGTGGGACACTACCTCTGATAGAGATTGTACCCTTGCATGGATAGATTTTTGACTGGGGGCAAAATGTCAGGGAAAAATAAGTCCTCAGGAAAGAACAGGGGGGCTGCTGACCACACACAAGATACGCCCTCTGCTGTGCAGGACTTTAATGGGCTACCTCTCGATACGCATGTTGTGGTGCAGCAGCTTTCCTCCATCTTTCTCCCCAGGATTGATAGCTTGCAGAAGGGCCTAGATCACTTAACAGGGGAGATGAAACAGTTTTCGGTTCGCTTTACTGAGATAGAGAACAGAGTGTCAGGGCTTGAGGACACTGCAGTTACTCATGGTACCCAAATTGATGTGCTAGTTAAGGAAAACATTGTTCTACACCAGAGGCTGGAGGATTTAGAAAATAGGTCCCGCCGCAACAACTTGCGCATATTGGGGATTCCTGAGAGCGTCAAGCCCAGAGACCTTATTCACTTTATAGAAAATACCCTGCCCCTAGTACTTAAACTCATCCCCAACATTTTTAAAGGTAGTGTGGAAAGGGCACATCGGGTGGGACCTGATAGACAGCAGGAGAGGGATAATGCGCAGCCTAGACAAGTGATGGTCAAGTTACTACATTTCCAACTGAAGGTAGAACTGCTGCGTGCTTATAGAAAAATGTCACCCGTAATTTTTGAAGGCTCTAAATTGCTCATTTTTCAGGATTATTCCTCAGAATTAATGAGGAAGCGTAAAGAATTTTCCCCGCTATGCTCACGACTTAACGCAGAGGGTAGGCAGGTTTACCTTTTATACCCAGCCAGACTTAAACTGCTAACCCCCTCGGGCCCTAGATTATTTTACTCCCCGCGGGAGGTTACAGAATACCTGGGAAGAGAACAAAATAGAAGAGGGAATAGCCCCACTGGCCCATCTCGCTCAGACCCGGGTTGAGAGGGTTTAGATCAATGGCCTTGATTAGGTCTAGGTTTTTCATTTACAGGATAGTTGCCATATAGGCCTAATGACTGGTTATGATGTTTGTTTTTTGCACAAAATGTTTTCTTATTATGTTTATCTGTGAACCTAGCTCATTGTATATGTTGATAATGTTCTTACTCTTGAAGTTTACTGCCATGAGGTATGTGACAGTAATCCGGACAACAGGGCCGGAGCAGAGGGACTGCTACTGCTCCAACACTCAAAGCAATGTTAAGTTGGATAAGACACCCCATATTATAAGGTATCTTCTTTTTATTTCTATGGTAATAATGTTACAATATGTCAGACAGATCATGTCAACAGATTGGAGGGTTTGCAGGTACCGACTCAACCTCTCTATTATAGTACTAAGATTGTTTAGTTGGGTTTATACGCTATCTTGGATCTGTTTATTTTGCCAATTCTCTGATATTACATACTTAACGATCTCTCTAAAGAATGGGACACAAGTTATGCTCCTGGGAGTGGCGTCCCCGGACCCCGTTAGTTTAAATACTCATGACAACTTTGATGAAATAAAGGACCTCCCCATTCTAGAGTACTTAACCTATCAGGATAATATCAAATTGATGGTTCCCCTCTTTTTTTTTTTTTCTCCTCTCTCTCCTTCTCTCCCCCCTCCCTCTCTTCTTCTCCTTCCTGCTTCCCCTGCCCTCTCTACGCCTTCTCTCGCTGCTTTCGGCTTGCCGCTTGTCTTACCCCTCCCCGACTCCCCCCAATGGGGGAATGACTTGAATGGCCACCTTATAGCATTACTTAAATGGCTGTAAGATTAGTGACATGGAACGTGGGGGGAATTAACTCCCCTGCTAAGAGAAGCACCATATTGGCGCACTTGCGACGATTGGGGACTGACATTGCCCTACTGCAGGAGACTCACCTCTCAGAGGTGGAACACGACAAACTCAGACGGGACTGGGTGGGAATGGTGGAACATGTCTCATACACCAACTCGAGCAGAGGTATAGCCATTCTATTTGGGAAAAGGGGGAACACTGAGATTTTAAACACTCACAAAGACAGTGAGGGACGCTTTTTAATAGTCAAAATTAGAACAAATCAAAAGATACTGGTAATCTGCAACATTTATGCCCCGAACTGCAAATCCACAGCTTTTTGGACCAGGCTCATCCAGACACTGTCCCCTTATCTTGGTCAGGATATCATACTCGGGGGAGATTTCAACCTAGCACCAAACCCTGTGTGTGACAGGTGGAGAGACCCAGAGCGAGTATCGGGAGGCGGACAGCCTCGGGATTCTGGTGCCTTTGAAAAGAGGACCTTCTCTAGATTGTCGAACTCCTTGCAGTTAGTAGATGTATGGAGATTGCGGAATGCAGAAAGCAAGGACTTTACTTGTATCTCTAGAGCGTCGCCCACGGTGTCGCGGATAGACCTGTTCATGATTTCTTCCAATATCGTTCCAAGGGTTAGCAAGGCCAAGATACACCCAGTAGTGGTCTCTGACCACGCACCAGTAGAACTTGTGATCTCTATGGGAGCAATGATTGCCAACAAGCAGACTTTGCGATTCCCAGGCTTCTTGTACACCTCGGATGCTTTCCTGAAGCACTTAACACATGCCTGGAATGATTTTTACACGGATAATCAAGCCCACCGGGACAACCCAGAATTGTTCTGGAATACTGCGAAAGCAGTCCTGACTGGGGATATCATCTCCTATGTGGCCGCTCTACGGAAAAAGGCCCAGGCCAAATTACAGACGCTACAATTAGCTCTCACGGAAGCCTATCAGGCCTATTGTGGCAAACCGTGCCAGACTTCTAAGGACAGATACCTGGCCAGTAAGAGCGAACTGGATGTGTTCCTTAACCACCAAGCAGTTGGTCAACTTCTTCGAACCAGCGCTAGGTACTATAGAGAGGGGGACAGGTCGGGCAGGTTGCTGGCCTTACTGATAAATAAACAGACGGCTCGCAAGCCCATAGCGGCCATTAAATACTGTAACAAAACCCACAAGACTCCGGAGTCCATTGTGAAGGCTTTGGCACTATATTACTCTAACCTATATACTAGCCAACAAGACACTACTCCGGAAAGGGTGTCAGACTTTTGGAAAGACCTGGAGCTTCCTCAACTCAGAGATGAGCAACTTGAGGCTCTAAACTCCCCGATATCCCCTGAAGAGATTCAAAAAACAATCTCCTCCATGTCCAATGGGAAAGCAGCGGGTCCCGATGGCCTACCCATTGAATTCTTTAAAATGTTGAGGCCCCAAATTACCCCTACTTTAACTAAACTCTATAACCAGTACTATAAGGAAATGATTGCTCCCTCCCAGACATTTACGATGGCACATGTATCGCTGATCTTGAAACCAGGAAAAGACCCCGGTCTCCCTGAATCATACCGCCCCATCTCCCTCCTCAATTCGGATTACAAGATACTTATGAAGATCTTGGCTGATAGATTAAAAGTAATCCTGACAGACATTATTCATCCGGACCAAACCGGATTTATGTATCATAGAACCTCAGTGACGAACGTGCGGAGAGTGCTACACACTATCGCGCATTTCGCATCGACCCCAGAAACCACTGAGGTGAGAGGGAACTCGGAGGCCTTCCTGCTATCCTTGGATGCAGAGAAGGCCTTCGATAGAGTAGAGTGGAGTCATCTCATAGATACCCTGCGGCGCTTTGGCTTTGCGGGCTCATTTCTTACTTATGTCAGAAATATCTATACATCCCCTTGGGTCCACATTATGGCTAACGGCTTGTTCTCCCCACGCATCTCACTGCAAAGGGGTACACGCCAAGGATGCCCATTATCCCCCCTCCTCTTTAACATGGCCTTAGAGCCATTAGCCATCAAGTTACGCTCGGCATATCCGGGCATCCTAATAGGCCAGGAGAGACTACACCTCGCACTATATGCGGACGATATGCTTCTATTCGTAGAGCATCCCGCCAAACATATCCCGAACATCCTGGCGATAATTGAAGCCTTTGGATCTTTTTCAGGCTACAAAGTGAACAACACCAAATCGGAAATTTTGTGGTTACAAAAGGACAAGGTTCAACTGTTCCCCTACCCATTCCAAGAGGCCAAACCTACCTTGACCTACTTGGGTATTCAGTTATCCCCCAGTGGTCAAGCTCTGTATTGCGACAATATCAGCCGCGCATGTCGTGATGCCGCGGTCACGATGGACGGATGGAGAAATCTGCCAGTCTCTCTCTCGGGGCGCATAAGTCTTGTTAAGATGGTGATTCTGCCACGGCTGCTATACCCATTGCTGATGTTACCTTTTCTTATTAGTAGGAAAGACATGGCGGAGTATAACCGGGCCCTCTCGAAATTCTTATGGAGGGGAGGTAGACCGAGAATAGCTCTTGTGAAGTTATATTCACATCCTTCGGAAGGGGGGCTAGGCCTTCCCAACCTGAGGTTGTATAACTGGGCAGCACTTGGCCGCCTTATGATCGACTGGCAGCTGCAAACAACCCACTTCTACTCTCCAGAACTAGAGAGACAGGCCCTGGGTGGTCTTGATTTATCGGTCCTACCCTTCACCCCCCCCAGCGCCCCACTCGCACAGTTTACGGACAGCTTCCTCTATGGGGACACAATGAGGGCCTGGCGACTAGCCCTCAAACAGGTCGGCCGCTGCTGTGTGGCGTCTAGAATGATTCCATTGCGAAACAACACTAACTTTCCCCCAGGAACAGACTCCTCTCCCTTTACCATGTGGGCCTCCAGAGGACTGAGCTCTGTTGGAGATGCTGTAGACCTGTCTAGGAAATGCATTAAAGCTTTCACCGATCTTCAAACTCAATTTGGGCTACCACGAGCCCACTTTTATGCATACCTACAAATGAGACACTTTATAGACCATCTGATAAGAGGGGACCCACAATTCTGGGAGCCCCATGCATTTGTCAGAACTGTGTCCTCATTTAAATTAGGCAACTTTTCCATTTCGGAAATGTACAGAACGCTCTTAAGCTCCATTGACTCTAAAAACATAACTTTGTTGGCGGATAAATGGAGTGGGAGTGTGGAAAGGGAAGACCTCACGGAATTAATCCAGCAGAGTGTGATGTGCGCTCGGAGAGTGACTTTATCCATGTCCCTGAGGGAATCTCAGTTTAGACTACTACATAGGGATTATATTATCCCTCAAAGATTGACCAAGTGGAGACCCGGGGTAGTGAATGAATGTAACAAGTGCAAATTGGCTAACCCAGACTTTCTTCACTTCTTTTACACATGCCCAAAGATCATACAGTTCTGGGGCAAGGTTGCCTTTTGGATTACGAGCGCCATTAAGCTTGGAGTTCAACTAGAAATAGAACAAATTTGCTTCCTGGAATGGCGCGATCTCTGTTTCAGAGATACTCTCTTATTGACTACCATTATTTTAATTGCTAGGAAGACCATCTTGAGTGTCTGGGCAGAGAGTACTAGCCCCACCTTCAATGCATTCAAACACCGATTACACAAACAATTGCTCATTGAACAGCTAGACACTAAACTAGATACTACTAGGAGACTTAAACAGTTTATACTTAAATGGCGACGATACATCGAATCATTGAGCTTGGACTCCCAGAGACTAATTTTAAACCCCTTTGCACATACCGAATATATGCTGACAGCATCCCTAAGAGGCGAGTGGGGATTCTTGTACCAACCACGCGATAACGGGGTGGGAGAGAGGGAAAACATGACCATATAAACGCTCATAGGTGACTCTAGGACCCTATCCACTACAGCCCTCACCCTCTTCCCCTTTTCTCTTCCCTTTTTTTTTTTTTTTTTTTTTTTTCATTCCATAGAGCAGGTACTATGACTATTACAAGTCTTGCCAAGAACCCAACAGATAACTTACCACACGAAGGTGTCACAGTTAATTAATAGGTGTTTAGAAGTTCAGTTAAATTAATAATGTTCCCCAAATAGGGGAGGATGAAAAGAGGACAAGTAAAAGCTGGATTATGATATAATTCAAACTGTTGTTTTGCTGTTTATTGAAGGCATACATGCATCAGATGAATATTCCTTTTGTCAACTCCAGACCTGCGAGTCTGCATTGTATAAGTTTACATATACTTGTATCCTTTTTCTTGTTCTCAATAAAAATAGTATTTTAAAAAAATATAACTCTCCTCTAACGCAGACTTCAAAACCTGATAATAAACTAACACAATGAAGGGCAGAGAAGAAAAACAGTAATATTGAGGACTCAAGGGTATAACATATAACACTGCAAAGTGCATGCTACCTTAGCTGAGACTACATAATTAACAGAGGTACTCTGACACCTTCTTATCAATATGGCTTCTAAACGCCTCCCCAAGGGAGAGAAAAGTGCTAAAACTCCTACTCAAACAGGCAATTTAAACTCCTTTTTTGCCGCACAGGAACACACAACTGAGGTAACTAGAAGCTCACCGCCAGCTAAAGCAACAGCAACACCAGAACTACAAATACCTCCACAAATCACAACGCTCCAACAAGAGCAGATATTGCATATTCAAACCACGATGCAAAACTTGTTGTCTAAGACCGATATAGCAGACCTGAAAACCTTTATAAAATCGGAACTTTCAGCGGTCAGAAGAGATATAAATGAGCTAGGCTCTAGACTGGATGACCTAGAAGCAGACCAAGATACCCTAAACAACATGGTTTCTTCAGCTGAGACATGTTTATCACAACATGCCGCATCCCTACAGTCCCTACAAGAGAAAATAGAGGACCTTGAGAACCGGGGGCGACGCAACAACATGAGGATCAGAGGGATCTCTGAATAAGTTGATTCAAACAATTTACTGTCCTACCTCATAGAGTTTTTCAACACCCTTACTCGTACTACTCAAATCTCGGAGATCTCCATTGAGAGGGCCCATAGAGCTCTTCGCCCTAGACCAGCTGCGTCTGCTCTGCCGAGGGATGTCATTGTGAAACTTCTACATTATAGAGACAGAGAATTAATATGGACTGCGGCCAGAACATCATGCACAATTAGGTTTCGGGAACAAGATATTCAAATTTATCAAGATTTATGCCCGCAACCATTGAAAAGAGAAAAGCAGCAAGATTCATCACGTCAACTCTCCAAGAAAATTAAATCAAATACCACTGGGGTTTCCCTTTTAGCATTATCATACCACATGCGGGGAAACATTTAATCTATAAGGACATTTCAGATTTGGAACCACTGTCCAGAACACTCAACATGAACTTTCAATTACCACGCAATGAGATGGATGAGGATATAACTCCACATCCTTCGTCACAACACAGTCTATATAAGGAGAAGAGAAAACAATGGACAATGACCCAAAGAAAGAAACTACCCAGACAGCAAGTCAGCGCTCAGCACCCTCCAATATGAAATATTGGAATAAACTCTCTTCTCTACCACTGCCTTCCGGGACAGATAAGTATCCTATGATCTAGATTGTTGTACTTACTTTCTGAAACTGATACTAGTGACATTGACTTTCAAAAGCAACGTTATGCAAATTTTATATAGCTCAAATATGTTCCTGTAACGTGCACTGGTGTGGTTGTTGACCCCCTCATGGGGTGGTTTGACAGGGCACATTAGGAGTACATCATAATTCTGATTGCTGTTTAGTCTTGATTGATGTTTCTTCTCATTTCTTGTCCTTGTTACAATTGTTAAGCTTTCAGAGATTAGGGGAATTTTTTCACCACCGAATAAATCAGAGGGCGATGGCAATGTCAGGCCCAAGGGCTGCAGTGGGGAGAGCCAACTTTCTCCTCTCTTTTGCGTATGCGTGGGTCGAGGACACAGGTCCTGCCCAAGCATTGGCAAACCCAACACAGTTATATGTTAATGTTTAAAATGTTAATGTTCATGGTTGTAATGTTTGTAATGTTATTGTTTAAGTTTTTATTACAACTTTTCCTACTTACTTTTTCAGATACAGTATTTAAAAACTGGAATGCTAGAATACATCTTCACAGACTTTATGCGCACCCTTACATTATAAATTTGAGTTCTCATTCAGATCGAAATGTCTACATGCACGCCCAACATGATGTTGAATAATTTAGATAATTCCATGCACATCTTATCTGTGAATGCCAAAGGCCTAAATTCGCCCACAAAACGAAATGTTGCCCTTACAGAGTTTAAAAGGTTAAAAGGAGATATAATACTCTTACAAGAGACCCACTTCCTAAAAGGTAGAGAACCTAAAACTTTTCATTATAAATTTGGTACTTGTTATTATGCCTCTTATCCTAAGCGCAAGGTTCATGGGGTGGGAATTCTCATTAAAGGGGGAACACCCTTTCAAGAAACCAAAGTTCATAGAGATATAGAGGGTCAATATATAATGGTTAATGGATTATTGTATGGACGCCCTGTGACAATCATATCCCTTTATGCCCCACCAACACGACAATCCCAATTTTTTTTAAAAAATATCTAATGATATATTAGACTTCTCTACTGGCACCATCTTAATAGGAGGGGACCTAAATATGGCATTACAATCACAGATTGACTGCTCTTCCTCACACACCTCTACACCAACATCTACGATACGAAAAATAAATGAGCTTTTAAAACAACTTACATTAAAAGACATATGGAGAACCTTACACCCAGAAACCCGAGATTATTCATTCTATTCCTACCCTCATAAGATTTACACCCGTATAGACTACATTTTTATGGATGTGACAAGTCTGACTATGTTTAGAAATACAAAAATGTCTCCTGTGACATGGACTGACCATAATATAATACAATGTTCATTCAACTGGCCATCCAAACCCATTAAAAATTATATTTGGAGACTAGATGATCATATGCTCAACGACCCAGAAATACAACTCAAAATCACTGAACACATTACAGAGTATTTCCACCTAAATAACACACCTGACATTTCCCCACAGAAATTGTGGGAGGCACACAAAACCATTATTAGAGGGATACTGATAGCCCAGAAGGCCCGAATAAATAAAGCTAAAAGAGACTCTATAAACCTTCTGATATAGACTATAGAAGAAACAGAGACACAACATAAAAAAGACCCATCTGATCTCGAAACTCTAAAACTCCTAACGAATAAGAAGAGGGAACTAGCCACACTTCTAAATAAAGAAGTCCACAAACAACAATATATCCTAAAAAGATATGCATTTGGCTCTTACAACAAACCAGGCAGGGCACTGGCTAGATTAGTAAAGAAAAAATCAAGAGCTAGATATATCTTACAAATTAAAGATAAAAAGGGACAGTCCCACCATTCCTCCCACTCCATAGCCGCAACTTTCAAAGAATACTTTAGAGATCTATACAATCTAACTCCTAGAGCCTGAACTGAAAACATCCATTGTAGAGATAGTATAGAAGCCTTCCTCTCGCAATTACATTTACCAAAACTCACGTTAGACCAGAAAACACAATTAGAAGAACCAATAACCATAGAAGAGGTAAATGACACTATCAAAGACCTCCCAACGGGTAGGGCACATGACCCTGATGGCTTCTCATATTCCTATTACACCAAATTCAAAGAACTGTTAGCTCCCCAACTCTTGTCTTACTACTCCTCTATTGAGGACACACATTCTTTTTCCCAAACAGCACTAGAAGCCCATATTGTCATGATCCCTAACCCGGGGAAGACAACAGATAACCCATCCAATTATCGCCCAATATCTTTAATAAACGCAGATCTCAAAATTTATGCTAGAATCCTCGCTACAAGAATAAATAAATATATTATGGATTTGATCCATCCAGATCAGGTGGGATTCATCCCCGGTAGGGAGGCAAAGGACAGCACAGTCAGGGCTTTGAACCTTATTTATCACGCACAAGAAACTAACATCCCCTTGGTCATATTGTCTACAGATGCTGATAAGGCTTTTGATCTTGTCGCCTGGGATTATTTAAAGCTTACATTACAACATCTAGGCTTTGGAGATAATATGCTATACCGGATAGTTGCCTTATATACACAACCGAGTGCTAGGATATGTTTAAACAGAATATTGTCAGATCCCTTTGTTATATCAAACGGTACAAGGCAAGGTTGCCCACTATCCCCACTATTATTTGCATGCATGATTGAGACTATAGCCACCAAGATTCGCAATAACGTCAATATAGAAGGCATCACAATTAAGGAACTCAAATACTTAATTTCCCTATACGCCGATGATATCCTTCTTACCCTGACAAATCCAGAAAGAGCAATCCCTGACTTAAATTTACCTTAGTCTGAGATCTTAAACATTACACTACCTGCTGACCCATTAAATGTAGTTAAAAAAAATGA
This sequence comes from Bombina bombina, assembly GCF_027579735.1. Classification (NCBI taxonomy): domain Eukaryota; kingdom Metazoa; phylum Chordata; class Amphibia; order Anura; family Bombinatoridae; genus Bombina; species Bombina bombina. The sequence goes on from NC_069502.1 coordinate 80,184,345, forward strand.
ATCCCTTCAAATGGTGCTCTCATTCCCTTAAATATCTAGGCACTAACCAGACTCCCAAAATTTCCTCAATATTTGAATTTAACTTTGTACCACTAAAGGATAGAATAATAAATGACTTATCTAGATGGAGGAACAAACACATCTCATGGCTAGGACGAATTAATTTAATCAAGATGAATATCTTTCCCTGCATCCTGTACCTCTTACAAAAAGTAATAAACGATGGGCAAATATTGAATTAGAAAGTCTCCATACCAACAGTATCAGTGAGATATGCTGGTCAGTTAACAATTCTAGGGCCACCATGATTACTAGGAATCCAATTTTAACCGAAACCCTTAGTGTATGGTATGAGGCACTTACACCCCCACATTTCTTCCACACCGACACCCCTAACCTGTTGAATAATGGAGAATTTCAGATAGACCTCATTACAACACAAACTCCCTCGAACGAAAAACCGACCAATCTACCTAGAGAATGAGAAGGTTGTGAAGCGGGAGATATTGGTGTCACAGGGATTTACCTGCTTTACAAACTGGTACACTTACTATAGAACTCACCATTTCCTCACTCAACATCCCCGCTCCCAAATCATATATCAGACCGCTCACTAATTTTGAACTCTTATTTACTCAAAACCCAACCCCGAGACACACTATTTCAAAAATATACAAAATACTGACTCATACACAGCCTGGACAGTTATTAGGCTATATGGAGGCCTGGGAGAGAGATCTAGGCGTGAAAATCCTTCCTCAGACTTGCTCACAAATATTCCAACATACGATGAAGATATCAAGCTCCTCTAGCATTGTAGAATTAAATCTTAAAATATTACAAAGGTGGTATTACACACCTCGTAGACTCCATAAACTTTTCCACAAGTCAAATAATAAATGTTGGAGATGTGGACACGTGGGAAGTGATATGGCACATATGTGGTGGTGGTGTTCGGCAATGCAAAAATTATTGCGGAAATTGAAAATATTCTAGACTCTCAGTTCCCATTAGACCCCTTAATCTGGCTCTTGAACAAACCACCTCCTTTAAAACACAAACCATTTTTGAAATTATTCACCATAATGACGAATAGTGTCAAATTTTTAATAGTAAAAAATTGGAGAGGCAAAGACCCCCCACAAATATATGTGGATACAAAAGACTTTGGAATTGATAGCGTTGGAAGAAGGTCACTACGTAACACAAAACACATTACACATTTACGCAGAAATGACCTCACTATGGGAACATTATACTAACACACTACGTAACACAAAACACATTACACATTTACGCAGAAATGACCTCACTATGGGAACATTATACTAACACGCTAAGGAAAAGAAAAGGAGATACCCTAATTAGTATAATTCATTGTATGTAAGGAAATAGTTTTGTACTAGCGCTAATTTATTTGAATCCGTCAAAGATATGTTTAATTACTGTTATTATTTTTATTGTTTGTTTAATTTCCTTAAATCATATGGATACCCTACAACCGCACAAAGAAGAATGACCTATGGACATTTATAATTTGATGTGTGGTACAAGTTTTTGTTTGAAAATTAAATCAGCCTATGTATATATAAAAGGAGCTGCGTCTCCACTCCTTGTAACCGACTTTTATAGAAATAAAGCTGATACACCTCAGGTGAAAAACAACACATGACAAATTAGACCGTGTCATGATTTATTTAATTAAAATAAAGCCAAAATGCAGAAGCCATGTGTGAAGAGCTAAGTACACCCTTACTGCTTCCATAAGAATTAAGAGGCTAAGTAGCAGACACTCTAGGTGCTGCTAATCAAATGCCCTTGATTCATTGATCATCAGCAATCTTAGAGAAGCAATTGTTGCTGCCCATCAATCTGGGAAGAGATATAAGGCCATTTCCAAACAATCTAAACTGCATCATTCTACAGTGAGAAAGTTTATTCACAAGTGTAAAACATTCAAGACAGTTGCCAATCTTCCCAGGAGTGAACGTTCCAGCAAAAAAAAAACAAGAGTTACATCTCAGACTCTATAGGCCTCAGCATGTTAAATGTTAAAGTTCATGACAGTACAATTCGAAAAAGACTGAACATGTATGGTTTGTATGGTAGGGTTGCCAGGAGAAAGCCTCTTCTCTCTAAAAAGAACATAGAAGCACGGCTTAGGTTTTCAAACTTGCATCTGAACAAACCACAAGACTTCTGGAACAATGTCATTTGGACAGACGAGACATGGGTATGTTTGGCCATAATGCACGTTTGGCGAAAACCAAACACAGCATATGAGCACCAACACCTCATGCATTGTGGTGGAGGGGTGATGATTTGGGTTTGTTTTGCAGCCACAGAACCTGGGCACCTTGCAGTCACTGAGTCGATCATGAACTCCTCTGTATACCGAAGTATTCTAGAGTCAAATGTGAGGCCATTTGTCTGACAGCTAAAGCTTGGCCGAAATTGGGTCATGCAACAGGACAATGATCCCAAGCACACCAGCAAATCTACAACAGAATGGCTGAAAAAAAATAATCAAGGTGCAATGGCCCAGTCAAAGTGCAGACCTCAACCTGATTGAAATGTTGTGGCGGGACCATAAGAGAGCTGTGCATAAACGAATGCCCGCAAACCTCAATGAACTGAAGCAAAGTTGTGAAGAAAATTGGGCCAAAATTCCTCCACAACAATGTGAGAGACTGATAGTCATACAGAAAATGATTACTTAAAGTTATTGCTGCTAAAGGTGGTTCTACAAGCTATTGATTTATAAGGTGTACTTAGTTTTTCACACATGGCTTCTCCATTTTGGCTTTATTTTTGTTAAATATATCATGACAAAGTGTAATATGTTGTGTGTTGTTGTTCATCTGAGGTTGTATTTACCTAATTTTAAGACCTGCTAAGGACCAGATGATTGTTATTATGTACAGATACGTAAAACCATAGAATTCAAAGAGGGTGTACTTTCTTTTTCGCATGACTGTATAAAAAGTCTGCAATATGCTTTTATTATTTATTTTGTCCCCTTTTCCTGTAATTCCAATCTGAAATTTTGAGCATTTCAGATCCTGTTAGAAAAGTGTTCAAGTGCAGAACACTGTTATATGCCACACAGCCATTGGCTACACGCTCTAGTGACCTATTTATAACTGATCCTAAGAGAAGGTAGCCTAAGTTACAACATGGCAGTTTCCATTGTTTCATAGACACTAAAACTTTACACTTTTTTCATCAATATTTAAACAACTAATCAAACTGTAAAAAATACATCTACATGTTATTCTCAGACTGATCTTTTCTTTGAATGCATCATTCTATCTAGCATTTATTTAGTGTTTAATGTCCCTTTGACATTCAGGATTCTTTCATATTACCTCACCGCCTCTTTCCTCTAAGCTATACAGATTAACATTATAATAAAGTCTTTCATTCTAAATTTTATTTTTTAGATGATGAATCATTGTAATAGCTCTCATTTGTACAGTCTGTTTTTATATTTCTGGAGATAGGGTCTCCAGAACTGTATACAATATACGAGTTGAACCTATTTAGGGGCATAGGAACCACACATAGGGCCTGATTCTCAAAAACTTACTGGCATGGAGAGATCCTATTATGCTGAGCATTATACTGTTCAGCGTCTCTCCTTTACATACACAATATTAGTGAATTCTCCTTAATACGATACCCAGTTCCCAATGTAAAAATTGCCTCTAAAACAATCCCTGAGGTGTCTTGTAATGCTGACAAGACATTTCATAGAATCTCGGTAGACCAGAGAACAAGGACACCCTTAGCATTTGCGGGGCCCTGGGCAAGACAAATTTGTGGGGCCCCACAGCCCAGAGCTCTTATTCCCTTCCACATGTATGCCCTGCCTTGTATGGCCTACCCCTGTCCCAACATTCAGTGTTACCTATATAAAGAATCACAGTTTACAATACATCTCCTGATATTATAAACCCTTTTTATAAAATAAATACAAGATATAAATTGCACCTTCTCATACCCTCACCCCGGAAAGTGCTGGGCTCCCCAAAGAGCGGGGCCCTGGGCAGGTGCCCCTTTCATCCTGCCTATAGTTCTGGCCTGCCAGAGAGTTTTAGAGAAATGACCTTTATTCTGCTGCTAATTCCTGTTCCTATACAGCATCCAAATATCCTTATATGTTGCACATGAAATTACCAAGTTCTGTTTCCCTTTTGGTATTGTCAGTAACATTTATAATTATTAACCTTAAGATTGGGGCAGAACTACCATTGGTGCAGCAGGTGCAGTGGCCCCAGGGCCCCAGTGCTGGGGGCCCATAATACCTAGTCTGTACATAGGAGTGTGCTAAATGTGTGCAATCCTAATGCAGGGGAGCCTTTTATTAGTGCAGGTCGATCTGTCTTTAAAATCATTATACAGAGAACCATGTATATTAATTGCTTACTACTGAGTTACCTTTGGGGGGCCTAAAAAAACCCTGCACCAGGGCCCTCTGTTGCCTAGGTCTGCTACTGATTAGGACTAAATGCATGTTTTGGCACTTTGTGGTTTTCATGTTAGAGTCTGGTCATTTGTCCATTCCTTCATTTTCTTATATCCCCTCTCGTTCCATTTCCACTTCCTAGATCATCAACTGCTTTGTACATTTTTGACCATCTCCAAAAAGACGCGCATGATACTCCTATAAAAAAATGTGCAACAGATTAAACATGCATTTTCTGCAAATTCTTTAAATCAGTAAGAAGTATTTGAAGTAAAATTGTTTTATTTACATGCTCTAGGCAGAATGATTCGCTCACATGGGATTATGGCGCACTAATGTAAGCACATGATGCGATAAGCAATATCGCAAGCGTGCTAACTATTGTATATATTACAAGTTGAAAATAATATATGTGTTTGTCTATATATATATATATATATATATATATATATATATATATACCTGTATATATATATGTACAATATATATATATACAGTATATATTTATATATTCATACAGTATGTGTGTATATAAGTATCTACATGTGTATTTATGTGTTAATATGTGTAAATATGTATATAAATACATATGTACACATGAATGCACATATATATATATACACACACACATACATATATATATATATATATATATATATATATATAGAGAGAGAGAGAGAGAGAGAGAGAGAGAGAGAGAGAGAGAGAGAGAAAGACACTTTTGAGCCTTTCCAGTCAAAAACCTTTAAACATTAAATATAATTTTTATTAATTTTTAATATATTTTAATGTGTTTTAATATAAATCCTTTTACATTCCAATGTTTTTCACTTAAAAGAAAATATTTGCTTTATTTCTAAATATATCTGTATATATATCTATACATGTATATATTCATATGGGTATTGATATATATTTTAACAAAACAATCATTAGATATATATAAAAATATTTATTTATTTCTATGTGAAGAACATTGGAATGTAAAATATTCATAACTAGCTTCAGCTTTAGCACAGTTGGTATAATGCAGTATCGGGTTAGCTTGTAAGCGATAAGTGTTAGTTTTGTTTGTTTGTTTTTTAAACAGCGAGCTATATTGAAGTCTATGGGAGAAGACGTTAACGCGGTTGCGATATCTCAAAGTCCTGAAGTTGCGTGTATCTGACTTTTGCTTCCGCGCTTACTTTTTACTTTCAACTTATAATACGCTTGCTAACCCAGCCACGATAAAAGTTTACTTTGAGCACAGTTATTGTGACACTAGTAATCTGGCCCTATGTGTTTGGAATTAATTATCTTCTAAGTGTTTATTACTTGGGTTCAATTAAAAAAGGTATAAAATAGCAACACACTGCTGAATTCTTATTTAGGAGAAAGAATTATTTTTAACTATACTATAAGTCTTGTGCAGTTTAAAATGTGCTGTGCCTTTTCAAAAACATTCACATAACTTAATAGCTGCAGTTGTATAACTGTGGTTCAGTATTTGCACTGAGCATACTAGCAATATAATGTTAAGGTTAATAATAATTACTATTGATTTGGAGAAGTAGAATTACTAGAGAAAATGTATATTTTACCCTGTGCTCATTGTATTTTGCTAGATAGCATTTTTAATAGGAAAAAAGCTTTTTCTGCCTCTGTCCCAGTCATTTTTAAACTTGTTATATTTGCTTCAATTTACAGTCAGCCTGTGTTTAATTTAGCTGTCTTCCTGGTTCAGTACTACATTTTATGCCTGTAGCTATTAATTCTGCAGTGTATCCTTTATGCCTTTATCAGTAATGAGTCCATTTGCCAGCATAGAAGACATTCTCTGCTTGAGAACATTAAATAAAGCTCCTACAGGTGTTCAGCAATGAGGGGAGCTCCAGTACCCTAAATCATCTATCAGCTGCCAGGATTATAAGTAAAGAAAATAATACTTTATGCACTCTTTATTACAGTTTTAGCATGCTGTCATAGTTCTCTGCTGAATACTTGAGTATGATCTCCAGTTACCTCCTGACCAGACTGTGCCTTAAAACCAATCATCCTCCAGCATTACTGGTAACTGCTGCAGTTTAACCTTCACTTCCTAAATTACTGTATATGACCCTGCTGTTCTGTTTGTTAGAAACTTCTACAGTTTAATTTCCTGTTTAAATATTCGTGTATTATTCTGCTTTGCTTGATGAACTGTACTTTAGCAATCTGCAATAGTTAGCTCAAGTTTAGCAGTACCCCTTGTTCCAGCTACCTTATTTGCTATTCACTAGACTAATATCATCTCACTGCTTTATTTTCATCTTCATCTTCATATTGGCCTGGCAGTAAAGAGTGTCTTCCATTTAAAGAGACATAAAACATGTTGAGATCTGTGCATATCCTAAAAGGGCTAATTAATTAAAAAATAGTTTGCATAAAATTTTTTTATAAAATTTGCTGGCAAGTATTTTAAAATAATATTGAAAAACAAGCAAAATGAATTACATAGCTAAACTGACTGGAGCAGCCAACTCCCCCCCCCCCCCCCTTATCAGTGTTTAGACACAGGCATTGTATTTTAACTGAGTTTACAGCTTCTAGGCATGCTCCAGCAGATAATCCCTATGCATTTATGCATTCTACCAAAATTACAATAGATATAGATACAGCCATAAAAGTAAATGTGTGTGGGGGAGTTAGAGCTTTACAATTCAGAAACAAAAAAGAAAGGGTTGATGATGAGGCACTGCAGTATAAATTTGCAGGTAAAGTAATTAAAGTACATATTATTATATTTTGTCTCTATCCCAACTTGTTTTATGTCCCTTTTAGTACTGTCCAATATATATTTAGCTCCTACTTCACTATTTTAAGGGATATGAAATTGATTTTATTGTTCTCTTGGTATCTTTATATAAAATGTAGCCACCATCTAAAAGCGCTACCCAGGTGCTGAACCAACAACGGGCTAGCTCTTAAACTTATATTCCTGCTTTTTTAAATAAAGATACCAAGAGAACAAAGACACATTTATGATAGGAGTACATTAGAAAGTTACTTAAAATTACATGCTCTATCTGAATCATTAAAGAAAAAATTTGGATCAGTTTAACAAGTGGGGAGACAGACAGACTTTTGTTGAATCCTTAAAGGAACATAAAAATACCTTCCAATCCTGTGGACTTTTCTATAATACCGCAATGCATTAACATACAGATCAATTGTGAAAACAGTCTGAATACATTAATTTATTGTTTGCTGCACCCACACACCAACCACCAACAAATGTCTTATTTGGAACATCGAAAGTTGCCAAAGTAGCTGTTAAAGTGATAGTAAATCCTAGCATTAATAGCATGCTAGCTATCTGGCATAATGCCAGCTAGGGCGCACATCTATTGACTAAAATCACCTTGATGATAAGTAGCATTCTGCTGTGGGATGCCTGAGGCGCTCAGCGAGGGGACAAATAAAGGAACTTTCAGCAAGTATTTTATGCTTTGACTTTTTTGTCTGAAAGTCCACTTTATTTGTTGCACTGGTAAATCCTAGTGTTTAAAAAACGCTAGGATTTATTATCACTTTAAGATTCTAAGTTTCCGCCTCTTACACACATGCTGCTGCCACACCCATACATGATCACACACATGTAAACACACACAATATACTTAAAAGCACAAAGCAGAAGTTGCTTAACTGTCTAAAGGTGATTTAGCCACCATTTATACTTTATTGTACTTGAGTGCAGGATCTAATAAACCAGCTTTCAATGCCATTTTAAAGAATTTCTGTATTTCTTGCAACAGTATAGAAAAGGGGACCCACCACAGCAAATGTGCTCCACATTGACTTTGAATCTGCCAAATTATCTTTGCTATCATAATGTATCATAATGCAAATTCTTTTTTTATTTTTATATACTGATAGATTTTGACCTTATTGTGTGAGCTGTCACTGTGTCTTGTATATGTCTGTTTTTTAGATAAAGAATCTATCTGCACGGGGAAAGTAAATATGAAGTGCTGATTTGCTGTTCTGCTTTCTCCTTCATGAAATGCGTATCGGTAATACTACAAGCACAAACATTGGTATGGACAGCAAAAGGCATGGTTGTGAAAGCTAAGGAGGTGAAGTGATAGTGTTTATGTTACACACTGCAACCAGCACCGCTGCAATACTTTATGGCCAAGAAAATAAATTAAAAAAAATGATTATCCTGATCTTCAGAAGTTTTACTCCTACTGTTTGTGAGTAAGAACAAGTTTTTAGAGAAGCAAGTGACCACAAACTGAAGAGTGTCATTCTATTTTGAGCATTTAATCAGAGGCATTCCTGATCACCAGGAGGCTATAATTATTATTTTATTATTATTTATTTATAAAGCGCCAACATATTCCACAGCCCTGTCCATGAATACAATTGATACGATTAAAACAATGATACAATACTTATGTATGAGTCAAGACAACATTTGAGAAACAAATATTGGAGGAATTGTGGACCCTTTTCCTGTGGTAGGCTTCTTCCCTGAACACAAATTTCTTGAGGGGTCTTTTAAAAGAAGGGAGATTAAGGGAAAGTCTGACAGTGCCAGAAAGCATGTTCCAGAGGGTAGGTGCCGCATGAGAGAAGTCATGCAGAGGAAGAGGTGATGATAGAAGGTACAAGGATCAGGTCATTGTTGGATCCTAGGGGGCGGGTTGAAGTAAATTTGTTGATTAGTGAGGACAGGTAGTGGGGAGCAGCATTGGTAAGGGTTATGTAGGTTAGGGGTAGAATTTTGAATTTAATTCTGCAGTTAATGGGGAGCCAGTGAAGGGACTCACAGAGCGGTGCAGCAGATACAGAGCCTCGGGAAAGCTGGATTAGCATGGCAGAGGTATGTAGGATGGATTGAAGGGAGGAGACACGGGAGAGATGAAGGCCAGTGAGTAGGTTATTGCAGTAGTCAAGTTGGGAAATTACAAGAGAGTGGATTAGTTGCTTAGTGGTGTCACCACTCAGAAATGGGGGAATTTTGAAAATATAGCGTAGGTGGTTGCAACAGGATGAAGGACAGATTGGAGTCAAGAGTAACTTCGAGGCTATGAGAAGGTGCCCAGTGCTAAACATTTTTAAACCAGTGCTGCATCATACACTTATTGTGGTAACCCAACACCATATTAGACCTACAGTGCCAAACCTGAAGAAAGTAATGAATATTTTACATTCTAATGTTCTTCACAAATAAGAAAATGTTATTTTTATTTTTAAATAGATATTTCTATATATCTGTACCTATATATCTATATGAATATATAGATATATAAACACACACATATATATATTAAAGTACAAAGAAAATTTTCTTCTATGTGAAGGGCATTGAAATGTTAAATATGTACAGTAAAAACAGATTAAAACACATTATTAAATATTCAAAATTATTAAAAATGATTTTTTAACTTATAAAGTATTTGACTGAAAAGGGCTCCAAAGTGTATATATAAGTGTGTATATGTATATACATGTGTATTCATGTGTTTATCTGTATATACATACACTGTGTGCAGAATTATTAGGCAAATGAGTATTTTGACCACATCATCCTCTTTATGCATCTTGTCTTACTCCAAGCTGTATAGGCTCGAAAGCCTACTACCAATTAAGCATATTAGGTGATGTGCATCTCTGTAATGAGAAGGGGTGTGGTCTAATGACATCAACACCCTATATCAGGTGTGCATAATTATTAGGCAACTTCCTTTCTTTTGGCAAAATGGGTCAAAAGAAGGACTTGACAGGCTCAGAAAAGTTAAAAATAGTGAGATATCTTGCAGAGGGATGCAGCACTCTTAAAATTGCAAAGCTTCTGAAGCGTGATCATCGAACAATCAAGCGTTTCATTCAAAATAGTCAACAGGGTCGCAAGAAGCGTGTGGAAAAACCAAGGCGCAAAATAACTGCCCATGAACTGAGAAAAGTCAAGCGTGCAGCTGCCAAGATGCCACTTGCCACCAGTTTGGCCATATTTCAGAGCTGCAACATCACTGGAGTGCCCAAAAGCACAAGGTGTGCAATACTCAGAGACATGGCCAAGGTAAGAAAGGCTGAAAGACGACCACCACTGAACAAGACACACAAGCTGAAACGTCAAGACTGGGCCAAGAAATATCTCAAGACTGATTTTTCTAAGGTTTTATGGACTGATGAAATGAGAGTGAGTCTTGATGGGCCAGATGGATGGGCCCGTGGCTGGATTGGTGAAGGGCAGAGAGCTCCAGTCCGACTCAGATGCCAGCAAGGTGGAGGTGGAGTACTGGTTTGGGCTGGTATCATCAAAGATGAGCTTGTGGGGCCTTTTCGGGTTGAGGATGGAGTCAAGCTCAACTCCCAGTCCTACTGCCAGTTTCTGGAAGACACCTTCTTCAAGCAGTGGTACAGGAAGAAGTCTGCATCCTTCAAGAAAAACATGATTTTCATGCAGGACAATGCTCCATCACACTCGTCCAAGTACTCCACAGCGTGGCTGGCAAGAAAGGGTATAAAAGAAGAAAATCTAATGACATGGCCTCCTTGTTCACCTGATCTGAACCCCATTGAGAACCTGTGGTCCATCATCAAATGTGAGATTTACAAGGAGGGAAAACAGTACACCTCTCTGAACAGTGTCTGGGAGGCTGTGGTTGCTGCTGCACGCAATGTTGATGGTGAACAGATCAAAACACTGACAGAATCCATGGATGGCAGGCTTTTGAGTGTCCTTGCAAAGAAAGGTGGCTATATTGGTCACTGATTTGTTTTTGTTTTGTTTTTGAATGTCAGAAATGTATATTTGTGAATGTTGATATGTTATATTGGTTTCACTGGTAAAAATAAATAATTGAAATGGGTATATATTTGTTTTTTGTTAAGTTGCCTAATAATTATGCACAGTAATAGTCACCTGCACACACAGATATCCCCCTAAAATAGCTATAACTAAAAACAAACTAAAAACTACTTCCAAAAGTATTCAGCTTTGATATTAATGAGTTTTTTGGGTTCATTGAGAACATGATTGTTGTTCAATAATAAAATTAATCCTCAAAAATACAACTTGCCTAATAATTCTGCACTCCCTGTATATAAACACATAAATGCGCACACACACACACACACATATATATTTATATTTATACCCATACACATGTTTAGCCATATTAAAATGTTTTTATTAATATTTATGTGAATAATTTTTATCGGAAACTGTATTTATGAGTGTAACACTTTATTGAAAGGGACATGAAACCCAACATTTTTCTTTTATGATTGAGAGAGATCATACAATTTTAAATAACTTTCTAAATTCCTTCTATTATAAATGTGTCTTTGTTCATTTGGTATCTTTTGTTGAAAAGCAGGGAGGTAAGCTCAGGAGCGTGCACATGTTTGGAGCACTATATGGCAACAGTTCTGCAAGCATGTTTTCCATTTTAAGAGCACTAGATGGCAGCACTATTTCCTGATATGTAGTGCACCAGGCAGACACCTACCTAGGTAACTCTTCAACAAAGAATATCATGGGGAACAAACCAAATTTGATAATAGAGGTAAAATGGAAACTTTTTTTAAAATGGTCTGCTCTGTCTGAATCACAAAAGAAAATTGTGGGGTTTCATATCCCTTTAAATGTATTTATGTTGCATTTGGTGCACATTTTTTTATCCCTTACACTTTACGCTAGGGGGGCAATTTATCAAATGTCGGGCAGACCTGATTCGCTGTAGTAAATCATGTCTGCCTGACATCGCTAAATACCAACAGCATACACTGTCGGCATTTATCATTGCGCAAGCATTTCTTGTGAAATGCTTGTGCAATGCCGCCCCCCTGCACATTTGCGGCCAACCGGCCACTAACAGGGGGTGTCAATCATCCTGATCGTATCTGATCAGGATGATTTCAGTCCGCCTTAAGACCGCTGCAGCTTAACTCCTGTTTCCGGCGAGCGTTCGCGAGTGCACATTCTGTTTGCGCTTGAGCACACCCATTTACTTTCAACTCAGCACGGTCACAATATATTGCTTATTGTGCTAACTTTAAAGGGACACTGAACCCAAATTTTTTCTTTTATGCTTCAGATAGAACAGGCAATTTTAAGCAACTTTCTAATTTACTCCTATTATCAAATTTTCTTCTTGCTATCTTTATTTGGAAAGCAAGAATGTAAGTTTAGAAGCCGGCACATTTTTGGTTCACAACCTGGGTTGTGCTTGCTGATTGGTGGCTAAATTCACCAACCCTAAACAAGTGCTGTCCAGTGGCCTGAACCAAAAATTGTCTGGTTCCTTAGCTTAGATACCTTCTTTTTCAAATAAAGATAGCAAGAAAATGAAGAAAAATTGATAATAGGAGTAAATTAGAAAGTTGCTTAAAATTGCATGTTCTATCTGAATCATGAAAGAAAAAATGTGTGTTTAGTGTCCCTTTAGGACACCACTTGTAATCTAGCCCTATGTGTAATGACAAGGTGTGCAATAAATAATAATAATACAGAATATTCAGATACATAACAAACAGATATTTCTGTTGCCTAGAGATCTTGTAATTTAATCCTTCATGTTTTTATTCACAGCTATAAATATAACTCATTAATCAAAATAAATACTTAAAGGGACACTGTACCCAAATTTCATGCTACCAAGAGAATGAAGAAAATTTGATAATAGGAGTAAATTAGAAAGTTGCTTAAAATTTCATGCTCAATCTGAATCACGAAAGAAAATTTTTGAGTACAGTGTCCCTTTAAATGCCAAGATTAGTATGTTTTGTTTTAAGCTATTTTTTGTTAAATTAATATTTCTGTTATTTTACAAATAATTTGATGGAATATTAACACATATTGTATGCACAGTCATTTAAAGGGACAGTCTAGTCAAAATTAAACTTTCATGATTCAGAAAGGGCAACTTTCCCAATTTACTTTTAGCATCAAATTTGCTTTGTTCTTTTGGTATTCTTTGTTGAAAGCTAAACCTAGGTAGGCTCATATGCTAATATCTTTGCCCTTGAAGGCCACCTCTCAGTGCATTTTGACAGTTTTTTACAGCTAGACAGTGCTTGTTCATGTGTGCCATACATATAACATTATGATCACTCCCGTGGAGTTACCTAGAAATCAGCACTGATTGGCTTAAAAGCAAGTCTGTCAAAACAAGTGCAATAAGGGGGCAGTCTGCATAGCTTAGATAAAAGGTGATTGCAGAGGTAAAACATATTATTATAACTGTTGGTTTTGCAAAACTGGGGAATGGGTAATAAAGGGATTATCTATCTTTTTAAACCATAACAATTCTGGTGTAGGCTGTCCCCTTAAGCTGGTAAAGATGGAAACATATTTTGCTGTTTATCTAACAATATAAGGGATTTCACAATATAAAGATATGCAGCAACAACTTTACAGAAAATCAAACTAAAGCAAAGGAATACAAAACTTCTCTAACATTTATAGCCGATTTCCAGTGATGAGGCTGTCTGGGTTCCATCAAATATTCATTAGGCTTCATGCTGTCTACAATTAACAAGTGTAGTAATGAGTCTCCTATAATAAATAGAAAGTTAGTAAAAACAAACACTCTCCATAGGAAAAGCCACAAGAAGCTCTCAGTGAAAATAATAATGACCAAAGACAATTAAAATGCAGAGATTTAAGGTAATATAGGCTGAGAATGATCCCTTAGATAAAAAGCGATTTTTATTAAGAATATATGTTTGGTAAAGTCATAAAAAGGGAGAAAAGGCACACATAAAATGATAAAATATCCCTATAACAATGGGACCTTTTGGATGATATCTAAAGCCAGACTGTTTGATGCTTCACATTGGAACATTGGAAATGGAAGAATTATCTCTGTTGTGATTTATTTTCCATTCAACTTTGGGGTTAAACACAAACCTTTTGAAAAAAACGTATCAAATAATTTATCAACAAAAGTTACTATAGCCTTTATTTAATTAAGACATTTTACAGCCAAATCATTAGATACATTGTTCTAAAGGATGGTGATCAACTCCTTTATTAATAAATATTTGTTACAAAAACACCTTTTATAGCATGTGCAAAGTTGAACAGAGTTGCTGCTCTCCTCCATCAAGGCTTGAATAATCGATGAGAGCCCGAAACGTCGCCATGTTGGCTTTGACCATCACAGTCCAATAAAACAAAGTGACATGTATTGTGCTGTTGAAATAGACTTTATTGATTTCTCAACATCAGACGTAAAGGCTAGATTTATTGTGTTCTTCCTTTCTGAGCCCAGATGAGATAATCATTATTAATGAGACACGGAGCAGGGCAAATATTTAAAATCTGGCGACTTATTATGACTCCTTGAAGACTTATGAGGTGTAGAGGATTATGCATGAGTGATACAGAAAATGCATACCTTGCTTAGAGGAGATGGTGCCTGCATAAAAATACATTGGAAAATTAGTTTTTTTTTAATAAAAATACAAAAACGTGCATTATTTAAGGATAGGCTAAACTTAAAAAAAAAAAAAAAATCAAAGCATAGGAAGCAATACACCTGAAATGTCAGTAGCAGCTAACAAACAGCTAGATTACGAGTTGAGGGTTATGAGTCAAATAGCAGCTATGTGACCCATAACGCATCATTTTCCCTAACGCAGCCATTACAAGTCTTGTTGGTATAGCTGTACTGCAAGTTTTTTAGCCTGTAACGCAACGTCAGTACCGCACTCTTAAAAATTACGTTTTTTTAGTGGGATTCCCATATCGCTGGTATTACAAGTTTTGCGTTCTGGCTAAAAAAACGGCGTTACACCCTATAAGTCAGTATAAGTTTTATGCTACAAATCTGTAATATAAAACTAAAACCCTTAAACTACCTATTAACCCCTAAACCGAGGCCCTCCTGCATAGCAAACACTATAATAAACTTATTAACCCCTAATCTGCAACTCCCAACATCGCCACCACTAATAAAATTTATTTACCCCTATTCCGCCGCTCCCCGACATCGTCACCACTATGCTAAAGTTATTAACCCCTAAACCACCGCCCTCCCACATCGCAAACACTATTTAAATATTATTAACCCCTAATCTGCCGTCAGCCCACATTGCCCCCACTATGCTAAAGTTATTAAGCCCTACACCGCCGCCACTATAATAAACCTATTAACCCCTAAACTGCAAGCCCCCACACAACGAAATATACTAAAGTAAACTATTAACCCCTAAACTGAAAGCCCCCCACATCGAAATAAACTAAACTAGTAACCCCTAAACCTAACACCCCCATAACTTTATATTAAATTTACAATTTCCCTACCTTAAATTAAATTAAAACTTTCCTGTCAAATAAAAAAAAAAATTTAACTAACAATTAAACTAATATAATTATTAAACTAAAATTAAACTAACAATCAATTAAATAAAATTAAACTAACTACACATTAAAAAATCCTAACACTACTCTAAAAATTACAAAGTATCTAACTACAAAAAAAAATTACTAAGTTACAAAAAAATAATAAACACTAAATTACGGAAAATAACAAACGAAATTATCCAAAATAAAAAAGAATTACACCTAATCTAATAGCCCTATCAAAATAAAAAGCCCACCCAAAATAAAAAAAAACCTAGCCTACAATAAACTAACAATGGCCCTTAAAAGGTTAAAAGGGCCTTTTGTGGGGCATTGCCCCAAAGATATCAGCTCTTTTACCTGTAAAAAAAACACAAAGACCCACCAACAGTAAAACCCACCACCCAACCAACCCCCAAAATAAAAAACCTTATTCTAAAAAAACCTAAGCTACCCATTGCCCTGAAAAGGTCATTTGTATGGGCATTGCCCTTAAAAGGGTATTTAGCTCTTTTACTGCCCAAACCCTAAACTAAAAAAAAAACACCCAAAAAACCCTTAAAAAAAAAAAAGCCTATCACTAACCCCCGACGATCCTCTTACAGTTTTTGAAGTCCTGCTTGAAAGATCTTCATCCAGGCGTTGAGAAGTCTTCATCCTGACGGCCTCTTCAATCTTCATCTCGGCGGCGAAGTCCTCATCCAAGCGGCGAGACATCTTCATCCAGGCGGCCTCTTCAATCTTCACCCAGGTGGCATCTTCTATCTTGATCCCGGCAGCGCGGAGCGGGTCCATCCTGAAGACATCCGGCGCGGAGCACCCTCTTCATACGGTCGCTGCCGAACACTGAATCTTCAATGCACGGGACACGATTCAAGATGATGTCCCTTGCAATCCTATTGGCTGAAAAATTTGAATCAACCAATAGGAAATAGGGCTGCTAAAATCCTATTGGCTGTTCAAATCAGCCAATAGGATTTAAGCAGCTCTCATTCTATTGGCCGCGTGGATGAAGATTGAAGAGGCTGTCTGGATGAAGACTTCTCGCAACTTGGATGAGGACTTCGCCGCCGGGATGAAGATTATAGCGGCTGCCTGGATGAAGACTTCTCGACACCTGGATGAAGATTGTTCAAGCGGGACTTCAAACACTATAAGTGGATCATCAGGGATTAGTGTTAGGCTGTGTTTAAAGGTTTTTTGAGTGTTTTTTTTTTTAGTTTAGGGTTTGGGCAGTAAAAGAGCTTAATGCCCTTTTAGCACAAGTTTTTTATTTTGGGGGGTTGGTTGGGTGGTGGGTTTTACTGTTGGGGGGTCTTTGTGGGGGGGTTTTTACAGGTAAAAGAGCTGATATCTTTGGGGCAATGCCCCACAAAAAGCCCTTTTAAGGGCTATTGGTGTAATGCTCATGGGATACCCCTCTATCAGACCAAACTCAGCTAGTAGTCTTGTTATCCCGGCATCGAGCCGGAATGATAGGGAATATCCCAGAGGAGAGAAAGTTAGTAAGATGAAGAGAGCGGCACTCACCACAGGCAGGACAGTCCCTAGTGGCAACGGCAGAACAGGGCAAGGCAAATCAATGGAATAATCAGACAGGCAGGATTCAGCAACAGTAAAGCAGTCGAAGGTTAAACCACTAGAATGGTAAGGCAGGCAGGGTTTGGCAACTGTAAAGCAGTCCAAGGACAGACCACTAGAATGGTCAGGACAGGCAGGGTTTGGCAACCGTAAAGCAGTACAAGGGCATACCACTAGAAATGTCAGGCAGGCAGGATTCAGCAACAAAGAGGCAATCCAGAATAACAGGGGTTAAGAAGCAGAGTAGTCAGACAGGCAGGGTATAGCAGCAATATATCAGTCCAGCAATTTAGGGGTTAAACAGGTAGAGTAGTCAGACAGGCAGAGTTCAGCAGCAGCGAGGCAATAAGACAAAATGATCTATCACTCCCAGGAGTACACATGGTAACACCTATACTTGGGCAGTGATAGATTGTGAAGAAGGAATTTAAATAGACCCGACACAGCCCCTGGCAATGAGCAGGGATGAAGATGCCGTGCCCTTAGCAATTGCTTGACAATTGGTAGTTTATTTTAGGCTAGGGGTTTTTTTTATTTTGGGTGGGCTTTTTATTTTGATATTTTGGGTGGGCTTTTTATTTTGATATGATTATTAGATTAGGTGTAATTCTTTTTTATTTTTGATCATTTTGTTTTTTGTTTTTTGTGATTTAGTGTTTTTTTTGTCATTTTAGCTTTTAGTGTAAGGCAGCTTAGGTTTTATTTCACAGGTAAGTTTGTATTTATTTTAACTAGGTAGTTAGTAAATAGTTAATAACTATTTACTAACTAGTCTACCTAGTTAAAATAAATACAAACTTAGCTGTGAAATAAAAATAAAACCTAAGCTAGCTACAATATAACTATTAGTTATATTGTTGCTAGCTTAAGCTTTATTCCACAGGTAAGTATGTATTTAGTTTTAAATAGGTATTATTTAGTTAATAATTGTACTTTAGTTTAACTCTAGTTTAATTATGTTAAAGTTAGGGGGTGTTAGGCTTAGGGTTACGTTAGGGTTACGTTAGAGTTAGGTTTAGGGGTTAATAGTTTAATTTAGATTTTTGTGATGTGGGGGGCTGGCGGTTTAGGAATAATAGATTTATTTAGTGGTAGTGATGTGGGAGGCCAGAGGTTTAGGGGTTAATAAATTTATTTAGTTGCGGCGATGTCTGGGAGCAGCAGAATAGGGTTTAATAACTTTAATATAGTGGCAGCGATGTTGGGGTGCGGCGGAATAGGGGTTAATAACTTTAGTATAGTGGCGGCGATATCGGGAGCGGCAGATTAGGGGTTAATAGATTTATTTAGGTGGCAGTGATATCGGGGGCAGTAGATTAGGGGTTAATAACATTATGTAGGTGGTGGCGATGTCGGGAGCAGCAGATTAGGGGTGTTTAGACTCAGGTTTATGTCAGGGTATTAGGTTTACACGTTAGTTTTCTTTCTCCCTAGACTTCAATGGGGCTGCGTTACAGAGTTTTTCTTTCCGCGATCACAGGTGTTAGGTTTTTTCTGACACCTTCTTCCCATTGATGTCTATGGGGGAAGCGTGCACGACCACGTCAAAACCGAGCTTGTATTTTGGTGCTTGATGGAGCTTAACGGAACCATATCGCACGCACAAGGAGGCTTTTCAGAAACTCGTAATAGCAGTGCTATGCGTTCGTTATTTTCCCTAAACTCGTAATCTAGTCAAAAGTGCTATGTATTTCAGACCCACCATGTGTGTCTTTTTTTTAAGTATGACAAGCACTGCTGAAGCAGAGGTGCTGATAGTAAGCTCTTCTTCTACATTTTGGGTGGTATGCCTTATGAATTGACTGTGGACCAGAGCAGTATTTTAAAGGGACTTTCCAGTGAAAATTTAAATGCACATAGATTTATTACATCTTTGAATAGAAACATATTTGCAATATACAGGTATTGGCAAAAATGTCTCTAGTAAAAGTTATCCCTGTTTTTGTGAAGCATAGCTAGATATTGTCACTGCACACACAATTTAAATAATGCAGCTGCTCAGATAATCAGTGGGGCTTGTATCATGTCAGCAATTAACAAGTTGAGTCATTAACAGATGGTACTAGCACCTTAAGCTCTCTGAGCAAGTGCTGAGTTTAAAATGCTGGTGCACGGTGCATACTTAAATACACTTTTGAAACAGCTATAGCTTTTATTAGAAGCATTTTTGCTAATGCATGTATATAATACAAAATTTCTTCTGTTCAATACCGAAATGCACCCGAAATGCACTGGCGGACCTAATGAACAAAGGGCCCTAGTGCAGAATTTTATTTCCCCCACCTCTTTCCTGCCCTCTCACTAACTCCTTATAGGTATAGATATATAGTTATAGATGCAGAGATAAACACACAAATACAGAATACAACTTTAATTTAATACCACCCAAAGAATAATACCTTATAGGAAACAAACTAAATAGTTTGCACAGGATTAAAGACCTGAACATGTTCAAGAGTACAGATCTTTTATCTGCTTAATACAATTTGATTTCATGTATACTCCCTTATACAAAGCTACTGACACATGGGGGCATATTTATCACACTCCGTATGGAGCTTGATGCCCCGTGTTTCTGGTGAGCCTTCAGGCGATATTGCACGAGCAGTTCACAAGAACTGCTGGTGCAATGATAAATGCAGAGAGCGTATGATGTCGGCATTTATCGATGTGCAGCAATATCAGATCATGTCCACTCGCACAATGATAATTCGGCCCCATAGATGGATTTAACCATAATTTATTTCACCTATGAAGTTTTAGTTGGTCTCACAAACACCACTAACATACAGCAACTTTTTATGAAAGTCCTTAATGTGTTAAATCAGTGACTTAAATAATTGAATTGATTGTGGATCTAAACACACTACTGTTATGAAAGCACATATTACATGATCCTCAATCATAAATATAGTTACCATCTTTTAAAAGATTAGAAACATTTTCTCTAAATCTAATAGTCTGACAGCTGGTCAAACTATTCAGTTTATAGAAAATGTTGAAACTGCAAAAAAATTGCTTTTAAAATTTTGCACTGAGAATTAAAACCATTCTATCGTAATACATATTTTTGCCACAAATTAGAAAACAAACAATGCAGGACAGTAAGAGGAGACAGGCGCTGTGCAGTTGAGTGGGAATCAAGGCATGCCAGCAGCCAGTGTCATGTTCCATAATGTGCAGTCTAGTGGGGGAAAAAAGCTGATGGTGGTCCCTTAGCAACACTAAAAATGAAGAAAGAACACCATAATATCCTTCCCTGTCCCAGTCCCACCATCTCAGTCCCACTCGGCACCCACCTGATGTGGCACTTGCTCCCTGATAAATGTCTCTGTCAGGCTCATCTTCGTTACATGTCGCTCTTCATCTGCTGCACCTCTCTGCCAATCCCTTCACTGGCTTTCTCTTGCCTCCAGGATTAAACACAAAATCCTCACTCTGACATACAAAACCTTCAATTGCACTGCTCCTCCATACATTTCGGACCTTGTCTCCAGATATTCTCTCTCCTGTCCCCTTTGCTCTGATCACAATCTCCTACTCTCCTACTCTCTTGTTACTTCCTCACATTCCCATTTACAGGACTTCTCCAGACTGGCTCACATCTTGTGGAACTCCCTGCCTCACTCCACAAGACTCTCTCCTAGTTTCAACAGCTTCAAGCGCTCCCTAAAGACTCTTCTATTCATGGAGGCATACAACCTATAAACAAAAGAATTCCCTCATGGTTAAATCAGAGCGCGGAGGGTAAACAAACAATCACCCAGGTCCCTCCTTAATATAGGGACTCCTAATATAAGTACAAGTACAGTAGAAGTATATTCAATATGTCCCTGTTTGCCTATACTAAGCACTTTGATTGGCTAAACCATAGAGGGTGCATATATGTATCGGTAATCTGATTAGTATCACACACACACCCTCGACTCTTCTCCTATCCAGTGCATTACCCTGTTAGTGACACTTTTTGTTTGACAAATCCTATTGGTTGCCTGGCACATAAAACAGTTGAGATCGGGAGCGACCGGTGCCTTTGAAAAAGCATTTGCGAAACGCACGTCAGGCGTACGCACTGTTCCTTGTGTGTTCTCTCTGAATTGACTTTTCCCTTAACTGCTGTAATTTACAATAGTATAGCTTTACGTTAATAATAGGTAATTTGATTTAGCCACTTTGGCTTTTGAATCCCACTGCACATTTCTGACTACCTATATGTTTATCACTACAAACACTATATGTATATCTGTTGATTATATATATAACTAGGTAGCTAAATACAGGTGTTATTTAACCCTAGAGACCTTTACATACTGTTATTGTGGTCTCATTAGCTTTATTTTGTATCACCCACATGAGATTCATTCCCATACCCTAACATATCTTAAACTTTATGTTGAGAACTGGAGTGTTGGTAGCCCTAACCTACGTAATTAATGGTTAATAGGTATCAGCCATTTTGGCTGCAAAGTTAATAGTTTCCTGTTGGGACATACCCCTTTTTTAATATAATATTTTAAATATTTTGAGTAAACTTTAAGTTTTATTATTAACCCCTTAATGACCGGACCATTTTTCAATTTTCTTACCCTTAATGACAATGGCTATTTTTACATTTCTGCGGTGTTTGTGTTTAGCTGTAATTTCCCTCTTACTCATTTACTGTACCCACACATATTATATACCGTTTTTCTCGCCATTAAATGGACTTTCTAAGGATACCATTATTTTCATCATATCTTATAATTTCCTATAAAAAAAAATATAAAATATGAGGAAAAAATTGAAAAAAACACACTTTTTCTAACTTTGACCCCCAAAATCTGTTACACATCTACAATCACCAAAAAACACCTATGCTAAATAGTTTCTAAATTTTGTCCTGAGTTTAGAAATACCCAATGTTTACATGTTCTTTACTTTTTTTGCAAGTTATAGGGCCATAAATACAAGTAGCACTTTGCTATTTCCAAACAACTTTTTTTCAAAATTAGCGCTAGTTACATTGGAACCCTGATATCTGTCAGGAATACCTGAATATCCCTTGACATGTATATATTTTTTTTTAGAAGACAACCCAAAGTATTGATCTAGGCCCATTTTGGTATATTTCATGCTACCATTTCACCGCCAAATGTCATCAAATAAAAAAAAAAGTTCACTTTTTCACAAATTTTGTCACAAACTTTAGGTTTCCCACTGAAATTATTTACAAACAGCTTCTGCAATTAAGGCACAAATGGTTGTAAATGCTTCTTTGGGATCCCCTTTGTTCAGAAATAGCAGACTTATATGGCTTTGGCATTGCTTTTTGGTAATTAGAAGGCCACTAAATGCTGCTGCGCACCACACGTAAATTATGCCCAGCAGTGAAGGGGTTAATTAGGTAGGTTGTAGGGAGCTTGCAGGGTTAATTTTAGCTTTAGGGTAGAGATCAGCCTCCCACCTGACACATCCCACCCCCTGATCCCTCCCAAACAGTTCTCTTCCCTCCCCCACCCCACAATTGTCCCCGCCATCTTAAGTACTGGCAGAAAGTCTGCCAGTACTAAATAAAAGGAGTTTTTCTTTTTTTTAATAAAAAAAAATAAAATGTTTTAGCTGTGATGGACCCCTGCCTTAGCCCCAACCTCCATGATCCCCCCCCCCCCCAGCTCTCTAACCCTCTCCCCTACCTAATTGCCGCCATCTTGGGTACTGGCAGCTGTCTGCCAGTACCCAATTTGCCCCAAAAACAAGTGTTTTTTTTTGCAATTTTTTGCAATTTTTAATGTTTTCTGTAGTGTAGCAGCCCCCCACAATACCCCAACCCCCTCCCTCTCCCAGATCCTTATATATTTATTTATTTTTTATTCTTTTTTCCCCCCTCTTCCCTTCTCATTGGTGTCAGTGGCCAGCTAATCGCACGCGCACGCGCGCCCCCGCGCGCACCCCCGCACGCTCCCGGCACCCGGCGTGCACATAGCACTTACAGGAACCGGATGCCGGGTAGCGATGGGCCGCCCACCCGCCTCCCTGATATGCTCCCACCCACCAACGAACCGGCACCATCGCTACCGGTGCAGAGAGGGCCACAGAGTGGCTCTCTCTGCATCGGAGTCTTCTGAAAAGGTATTGCAGGATGCCTCCATATGGAGGCATCACTGCAATACCCTGAGAGCTGCTGGAAGCGATTGCGATCGCTTCCAGCACTCTCTTAGACAACTGACGTACCAGGTACGTCTATTGTCATTAACTGGTTGTTAATGCATGACGTACCTGGTACGTCAGTTGTCATTAAGGGGTTAAACTGGTCAGCCCCCCCCCCCTCCTATTATGGTACAACACATCACCCCCTTATAGCATTCAAGTGTGCCATCAAAGTGCTTCTCTCTCTTCATTTCTTTACTTATGCATACAACCTACACTAACCTTTCCTAACTCCATTGCTTTCCCCTTGAACCCCTTAGAATGTAAGCCTATGAGCCCAGCTATTTGTAGATCACCTTCATAAGAGCCGGCTACAACAGTGCAACTCTCGGCAGGGCCCTCTACTCATTTAATACCTATAAATGTTATCTTGTATACCGCCTATGTTTATAGCACTGCGGAATCTGTTGGCGCTCTACAAATACCTGATAATAATAATAACAATAATAATGAGTCACTGAAAATGCACATTTGTTGCCATTTTACGTCTTGCACACACCAGCAGACATGCTCCAGTTTTCCAGTACCTTCTAGACAGACTGCAGCCTAAGGACAAGCTCCACCCTTGAAGGATCCACTATTGCAGCAGGGATTGGCGGATTGGCTGACTGGCTCAGAACAAAACATACTCAGTAGGGAGCAGGATAAGCAGCACGTGACACTCACCTCAGTTTATATATACTATGGAAACGGAAAAGCAATTTTATTTTTGGCTCCACAGTCTACAATCCCTATGTTTTTAATAATAGTTATTGCATATTCTCTCTGGGACTCTGTGAGGGCCCGCCCAGCCCTGAGACAGTGGCACCTGTTGTACCGGCAGTAGTTCCGCCCCTGACCCCATGTGATGGCACATGGCAGTCATCCACACAATTAGTTAACATGTTACATGAAAACCATGTGAGATCATCCAAAAGAGAACCCTTTCAGAGTTTACCCCTACAGAGTTACCCCCTAATCCCAGATGACCATGTGGACCAGCATTACTGGGGGATTCGCCACCAAGCCCTGAAAATCTGGAAGTGACAGACAGCTGCATAGGACTGCTGGATGGCAGGTAAGAATTTGAACCACTATGAAAAACTAGGCATGTTTATTTGTTTTATTACAAATTCAGATTTGTTAACGGAACACGGATATTAGTTTTGTTTCCACGAACTGTATATCCAAATGAATGTGCCACGAAGTTTAAAGAAAATGAGTAAAATACTGACAAAATTCATCAGTATTCATTTGTTAACTTTAAATTACCTGAGAGGTTAAAAATACTTACTTATAGCGCGCTGGAGAGCCGCACTAATCTGACACTTTTTTACAGAGCCCTAGGTTGTGCTAATAGGGGGCATAGAGCACACTAAACCTCCTAATAGTGTGCCCTGGGGCTCTGTGAAGAAGGGTCAGGATTAACGCATCTCTCTGGCGCACTAAAGGTAAGTATGTAATGCTACAGGTGAACTTTTTCACATGTAGCAAAGGAACCTTTACATTTGTTTAACAAAAATGAATATTCGTTTTGTTTCAAAGGAAAGAATACCTAATAGCAAAGACACCTAATATTTGAAAAACAAAGTTTCTTGAATATTTGGTATGAAAGATTAAGCCAAAACAAAATTTTCACTCATGCACACCTCTACTAGACCCAATCACCTGCTCTTCAAGATCTAATCAACTGCTCTTCAATACCCAATCACCTGCTCTTCAAGACCCAATCACCTGCTCTTTAAAACCCAATCACATGCTCTTCAAAATGGTCTTGGGGGTATAAAGTTTCAGCACACATTAATAAAAAGTTAAATAAAAAATCCTTACACTATGCCACGCTGTTAGATGAACTACAGTTGGGCTTAAATATGAGCAGCATCTTAAAACTCTGAAGCTCAACAGATAGGTGAAAATAACAGCAACTAAAGGGTTAAAAAAAGATTCACAGTGCCACAGCAAAGAAGGTGCTGGTGGGAGATATGTTTGACAAGTCTACTCTAATTTATTGCACACAGTAATTCTATTTATTTTAATATATATATATATATATATATATATATATATATATATATACAGGGAGTGCAGAATTATTAGGCAAATGCGTATTTTGACCACATCATTCTCTTTATGCATGTTGTCTTACTCCAAGCTGTATAGGCTCGAAAGCCTACTACCAATTAAGCATATTAGGTGAGGTGCATCTCTGTAATGAGAAGGGGTGTGGTCTAATGACATCAACACCCTATATCAGGTGTGCATAATTATTAGGCAACTTCCTTTCCTTTGGCAAAATGGGACAAAAGAAGGACTTGACAGGCTCAGAAAAGTCAAAAATAGTGAGATATCTTGCAGAGGGATGCAGCACTCTTAAAATTGCAAAGCTTCTGAAGCGTGATCATCGAACAATCAAGCGTTTCATTCAAAATAGTCAACAGGGTCGCAAGAAGCGTGTGGAAAAACCAAGGCGCAAAATAACTGCCCATGAACTGAGAAAAGTCAAGCATGCAGCTGCCAAGATGCCACTTGCCACCAGTTTGGCCATATTTCAGAGCTGCAACATCACTGGAGTGCCCAAAAGCACAAGGTGTGCAATATTCAGAGACATGGCCAAGGTAAGAAAGGCTGAAAGACGACCACCACTGAACAAGACACACAAGCTGAAACGTCAAGACTGGGCCAAGAAATATCTCAAGACTGATTTTTCTAAGGTTTTATGGACTGATGAAATGAGAGTGAGTCTTGATGGGCCAGATGGATGGGCCCGTGGCTGGATTGGTAAAGGGCAGAGAGCTCCAGTCCGACTCAGACGCCAGCAAGGTGGAGGTGGAGTACTGGTTTGGGCTGGTATCATCAAAGATGAGCTTGTGGGGCCTTTTCGGGTTGAGGATGGAGTCAAGCTCAACTCCCAGTCCTACTGCCAGTTTCTGGAAGACACCTTCTTCAAGCAGTGGTACAGGAAGAAGTCTGCATCCTTCAAGAAAAACATGATTTTCATGCAGGACAATGCTCCATCACACGCGTCCAAGTACTCCACAGCGTGGCTGGCAAGAAAGGGTATAAAAGAAGAAAATCTTATGACATGGCCTCCTTGTTCACCTGATCTGAACCCCATTGAGAACCTGTGGTCCATCATCAAATGTGAGATTTACATGGAGGGAAAACAGTACACCTCTCTGAACAGTGTCTGGGAGGCTGTGGTTGCTGCTGCACGCAATGTTGATGGTGAACAGATCAAAACACTGACAGAATCCATGGATGGCAGGCCTTTGAGTGTCCTTGCAAAGAAAGGTGGCTATATTGGTCACTGATTTGTTTTTGTTTTGTTTTTGAATGTCAGAAATGTATATTTGTGAATGTTGAGATGTTATGTTGGTTTCACTGGTAAAAATAAATAATTGAAATGGGTATATATTTGTTTTTTGTTAAGTTGCCTAATAATTATGCACAGTAATAGTCACCTGCACACACAGATATCCCCCTAAAATAGCTATAACTAAAAACAAACTAAAAACTACTTCCAAAACTATTCGATATTTGATATTAATGAGTTTTTTGGGTTCATTGAGAACATGGTTGTTGTTCAATAATAAAATGAATCCTCAAAAATACAACTTGCCTAATAATTCTGCACTCCCTGTATATATATATATATATATACATACAGTGTCGTATTTATGTTTTGTGCTGCCCTAGGCACTCAAAAATCTGCTGCCCCCCTCAAAGGTTTTAGGCCTTTTTTCCACTTAATATTTTTTTTGGTCAGTGTGTAAAATGTTTTTGTTTTGTTTGTTTTTTTCATAACAATTCAATAGAAAATGGGCTAGCAAAACACTTGCATACAGGTGGATTCAATTGAATGCATCTTATACCATTTTCTCCCTGAGAGAATGGAGAGAAAAGAAGGGGAGGGGGAGAAAACGGAGGGAAAGGAAAGCAGGGAGGGAGAGAAAGAGAGAGAAGTGGCGGAGGGAAAGAAGGGAGTGAGTAGATGGAGGGAGGGAGAGAGAGAGAGAGAGAGAGAGAGAGAGAGAGAGAGAGTGAGAAGAGAAAAGTGGTGAGGGAAAGAAAGGAGTGAAAGAAAGGAGCAAGAGAAAGAAGGGAGGGAGGGAGGGAAAGAAGGGAGGGAGTTGAGGGAGGGAGTGAGTTGTCCGAGGAAAGCAGGGAGAAAGGGAGAGAAGGGAGAAAGGAAGGGAGGGAAAGAAGAATACACTTTGAAACAATCACTGCCCTTTAGATGCAACAACATAGAGTAATTACCATCATTCAAGTAATGAAACTTTTTAAGTGACCGTTTACTATTTACTCCGTGGGTTCATGAATGCAGAGAGAGCTAGCTATTAGAAGCTAACAAACATTAGCACTGAGAGTTTATGATTAGACATCACATGAATGCAGAGAGAGCTAGCTATTAGTAGCTAACATACATTAGCGCTGAGAGTTTATGATTAGACATCACATGAATGCAGAGAAAGCTAGCTATTAGTAGCTAACATACATTAGTGCTGAGAGTTTATAATTAGACATCACATGAATGCAGAGAAAGCTAGCTATTAGTAGCTATTAGTAGCTAACACACATTAGCACTGAGAGTTTATGATTAGACATCACAAGCTGATCTACGAAGTGAACAGATGCATACAGTCTTTTAGTTACTAAGACCTGCAATAAGCGCTGCGCTCGCAGACCCACCACAGCTGACAAGGGGAGGCAGCATATCGGCACAAGGTCTTCTCCTCCAGCCTCACCTTGTAAGCATATCCCCGGGCAAGTTTCTCACCAAGAACGCTTCCACTGCAAAAATGCCGGTGGCTCTAAATGAAGCAACAATTTAAAGGAGCACTGCCTGTAAAGAGCAACCTAAATCAGCGCATGTGCCTTGTCCTCTCTGTAAAAGCCTGCACTTTGTCGCTCACTGTACTGTGTGCTGGCTTTTAGAGAGAGGATAGGGCAGATGTGCTGCCCCTCCCAAACCTGCTGCCCTAGGCACGGCGTTGTTGGCCTAGGCCATAATACGCCCCTGTATATATATATATACGTTGATTGGAGTAACCGTGTTAGTCCAGAGATTTACATATCAAAATAACAAGAGTAATGCATTGAGCAATGATACTTTTTTATTGGACTAACTATAAATTTATAAGATGACAAGCTTTCGGAAGAATGTCTTCCTTTTTCAAGTCTGAAGCTATACTCCAGTATTGAGTATTGCTTCAGACTTGAAAAAGGAAGACATTCTTCCAAAAGCTTGTCATCTTATAAATGTATAGTTAGTCCAATAAAAAAGAAGCATTGCTAAATGCAATACTCTTGTTATTTTGATATATATATATATATATATATATATATACTAATCTGCAATATAGTGCTCTCTCACTTCATCCATTCAACTCGGGGGTGCTTGAGAAGAGACTATGAATGCCATTGAAAAACGCTCAGCACTAACATATACTTTATTGTGACATTTCAGAGAGTAGAACCTCCCCTTCCTCTAACATTTAACAAGTAATCATATCCATTCTTATATATGTATATATATATATATATATATATATACATGAATGCATTGGGATATTAGAATATTGTGATGGGGCACAATACACTTAGAATCTAGTGGTAGGATTAGATATTAGTCACCCACAACTTGTGTTTAGAGGGAGATTGCGATTGAGATATGTTCACATTCATCTCACTAAGCCTGTCACATATAAAAACAATGGGTGAGCATCTCGTAGGTGATGAGGTTAATCCCACACAGTAAAATACATCCTTCACTCGAAACCAGAAGTGACGTAGGACGTCACAACCGGATTGTATATGCTAGTGAGCAGTACTCGAGATGCCATAATAGTGGGTAAGAACTGATAATGCTCACAATAACTATGTGCTGAGGAATGTTAATGTATACACTCAGCAGTTTTCTGCCACACTATGTTACGGTAGTCACTTACACGATAAGTTAATTAACAGAACAGATCCGATACCGGAAGTGACGAGATACATCACAACCTAGGACCCATTCTGATCGGAAGGTAATTAAGGTTGCACTTCACGAGGGATAGGAGGAAGTGACACTTACAATTTAAAAGATGAGGGAAACAAGCCCCACTTATACATTTCTGTTTTTTGCGACACAGTATTCATAAAAGTTATACACACTGATACAT